>NC_141096.1:38427055-39027055 GCF_041138505.1 Cibotium barometz
TGTCACTGATCATAGTCCTCCAAAATATCCAGTTGAATCCTAATTTCTAATTTTTCCTTCATTGGTGTACCTATGGCATTATTGGCAACCAGAACGCTCACCACCTATCCACTCAGGGGCCTTTTCGATAGTTCCTAGCTCATAGTAACGGGCAATATTTTCACTTATAAAAATCAAAATGGAATCTCCGTTGAAGATCAACAAGATCAACCAATAGATCCATATAAAAGAGCCATGGACTCATCCATTGAGGACCAGCAAGGTCAATCAACTAGATCCATGCTCGCATTCAAAAAACAACTCTTACTCCTTGTTCCAACGCATAAGCTTGGTATAGTCAGGTTAAGGCTACGGAGGTCTTGAAAAGATTGACACCCATAATAAGGTAACATGGAATTTTGATTCAAAGAGCAAACATTTTAAATGTGTGAAAGTGCAGAGAATCCTTCACGAAGTGAACTATTCTCTGCAATCTCACGGCCTTAGAAACACTTCCACTTTAAACTTTGGCAGTCCTGTCACAATTCTTTCATAGACTTCATTCTCTGCACATTCACATGTCCAATTCTTTTATGCCAAATGTCTGTGTCTACAATAATTCCTGAACCATTTGCAAACATCGCAGCACTCATTTTAGGCATGTCTACATTCAACGTAAACATTTTCCCCACTCTGTTGCCTTTTGCAACCAACTTGCACTTGTCTTTAAAGTCTTCAACATAACAACCATCAGGGTTAAACCGAACCTGCAAACCCTGCTCAATCATCTGGCCAACTGAAACCAGATTCTTTGTTAATGGGAAAAGAGAAATTCCTAGCATATTGGAATTAATGGATATTTTATTTAAATTCAAAGATAAATTTTAGATAAATTTATTTTATGCATGAGAAATATTTAAATGATAAAAGAGGAATTCCTATGACATTTGGAATTCAATCATTTAAATGGGAAAAGAGAAATTCCTAGCATATTGAAATTAATGGATATTTTATTTAAATTTAAAGATGAATTTTAGATAAATTTATTTTCTACAAGAGAAATATTTAAATGATAAAAGAGGGTGTTCCACGGGAACACTCATGGGAACACGGATTATGGAAGGATGCCGGAAGCAATTAATGCGAGAGAGCGGGATTGTAGCCATGGAAACATAAAGATGCACATAATTTTTCCATATTTGATGAGATGAAGTTGTTTGTGGAGCAGTTGTCAAACATGAAGAGGGTAGGGTGATCCTTGAGTTGACTCCATGCTTTAAATAACTCTCTCTCAACTGAAGCATGAGAAGCCTTCCCTTGTACATCCGGTATAGTATTAACTTGCGGCTTCTTTTCCTTCTCACTTTTCCACTGTGGACACACGTTCTTTACTACCACATTTGAAACACTTACCCTCCTCCATGTATTTAATTTTGTCTTGCCCTAGAGAGGCCTAGATTGTCCCTTTTTTCCTTCTTTTTAGGGGGCTGATTTGATTTAGCATTTGCAGCCCTCTTTTGCCCCTTTGCATCATGAAATTCGGGCTTCTTTTGTTGTCCCGACTTGTGTAATTTCGGACCAGCTTTATGGTCCTTACCCAAACATGCATTTGTCCTTTCTGTGAGATGCTTCACATGCACTTTTTCAGCTCTCATGGCTGAAGCAAATACCTCCTGAAAATTGGCACGAGGGTAGAGGTCTAGGTGGTCCTGAACGATGGGTTGTAAGCTAGCTTCAAACTTTCTCAGCTTCTCTGCCTTAGAGATACGTAGAAAAGGTAAAACTTTGAGGAAAACTTTTCAAAAACGTGCATGATATGATTGTACCTTTTCATGATCTTTTTGCCTCCTTAATGATATCTCTCTCGAAATGGGGAGGTAGAAACTGCTCCGTTGAGGACCAGCAAGGACAATCAACCAGTTTCATGCCCGAGTTCAAAAAACAACTCTAACACCTTGTTCCATTTTTCTTCCTCGACGCACCCGTGGGTATCTTCGACGACCCAGAGCCCGAGCACCATATGGTTAGCACCCTCTAGGCTCCTTCGCAGAGGCCGCTTCCCTGGTCCCTCATCCACCGTACTGGAAGCTCACCATTTAAATCGAACCAAGGCTTGTCAAGACCTCGACCGACCTTGCTACGCGAGACGTCCTCCGTTGACTCTCCATCAGCTGTTGCAACTTTATCACTTACCTCTCCACGACCTCATTCACAAGATGGTCAAAATGCTTCCCCAGCATTCTTGACATAATATAGTCATTTAAAAATAGGTCATAAGTACAGTTTCTAGCAAACTCTCATCTTTCCACATTGTTCTACATCATTCCTCGTTATTCCACGTTCTTCTAAATCAATTCACTTTGCTTATTCCACATCCAGTCATATCTATTCCCATCATCCTTCATCCATTCTCATCCAATCATATCATATTTCATCTTATCCAATCATATCATATTACATCTCATCACATCACATCACATCTATTCACATCACATCACATTCATCCACATCACATCCAATTACACCTATTCACATCCTCATCACATCACGTCACATTCATCCACATCACATCCAATTACACCTATTCAGATCCTCATCACATCACATCACATCACATCCATCCTCATCACATCTACCCATATCCACGTCACATCACATCTAATCCATTCACATCACATCTCATCCATTCACATCTACCCCGATCCACATCACATCACATCATATCCATCCACATCACATCACATCATATCCATTCACATCACATCTCATCCATTCACATCTACCTAGATCCACATCACATCTACCTAGATCCACATCACATCTATCCATTCACATTACATCACATCCATTCAGATATCATCATATCACATTTACATCCATTCACATCTCATCGCATCCATTCACATCTCATCACATCCACTCACATCTTATCACATCCATTCATATCTCATCACACCCATTCACATCTCATCACACCCATTTAGATCCATCACACCCATTCACATCCATCACATTCATTGCATCCACATCATATCACATACATTCCATCCACATCTATCCTTATCACATCACATTCATTCCATCCATATCACATCACATTCATTCCATCCACATTACATCACGTCCACATCTATCCACATTACATCACATCCACATTCATTGCATCCACATCACATCACATACATTCCATCCACATCTGTCCTTATCACATCACATTCATTCCATCCACATTACATTACGTCCACATCTATCCACATCACATCTCATTCATTCCATCCACATTACATCACGTCCACATCTATCCACATCACATCTCATTCATTCCATCCACATTACATCACGTCCACATCTATCCACACCACACCACATCTCATTCATTCCATCCACATTACATCACGTCCACATCTATCCACATATCTCATTCATTCCATCCACATTACATCACGTCCACATCTATTCACACCACACCACATCTCATTCATTCCATCCACATTACATCACGTCCACATCTATCCACATCACATTTCATTCATTCCATCCACATTTCATCACATCCACATCTATCCATATCTCATCGCATCCATTTACATCTCGTCACATTCATCCACATCCATCCATTCATTCACATTCACATCTATCCACATCCATCCATTCATTCACATGCACATCTATCCACATCCATCCATTCATTGACATGCACATCTATCCACATCCATCCATTCACATGCACATCTATCCACATCTATTCACATCCATCCATTCACATGCACATCTATCCACATCCATCCATTAATTCACATGCACATCTATCCACATCCATCCATTCATTCACATTCACATCTATTCACATCCACACCCATTTACATCACATCACATCTCATCCACATCCACTCACATCTTATCACATCACATTTACATCGCATTTACATCTTATCACATCACGTTTACATCTCCTCTTATCACATTCACATCTCATCTAATCACATCGCATCCATTCACATCCCGTCACATTCATTTACATCCATTCAGCTCTACATCACATCTTATCACATCCACTTTTAGTACTGTTTTCTACTTTTGATACCGATGAAACTTTTCTAAGTTTCTGCCACTTGCTTGTGGCCTAGTTAAAGGTACTTTTTCTCGATGGATATTTTCATATTCTTTCTCAAATTTCTCAAGTGAAATATATTCAATATTCTTCTTTCGAGTAAAAGATTCATGGGATTTACAAAAATCAATTCTACCCATATTTCCCAATAAGATTAATAATGCTCAAAATTTCACTTTTGATAAATACTCATAATTTGAATTATGCCAAAAATTACTCTTTTACCATTTACTTACTTGGATATCAAATATCATGGGAATTCCTCTTTTTGCATAAAAATAAATTTACCAAAAATTCCTCTTTTACCATTTAATTACTTGGATCGCAATTATCATGGGAATTCCTCTTTCTGCATAAAAATAAATTTACCAAAAATTCCTCTTTTACCATTTTATTACTTGGATCTCAATTATCATGGAAATTCCTCTTTGTATAAAAATAAATTTACCAAAATTTACTCTTTTCTCATAATCAATTAATTATGCATAATTATAAAAAATTTATTTCTCATTAATATGATGAAAATCATTCTTTTTGCATAGGATGTCCAATCCTAGAATATGGTAGGAAGTCCTCGTTTAGCATTATGCATAAAAATAAGATATGTATTATTTTCTGAAAATTCTGCCATAGCTTCGCTGCTATTATTGATAATTCTCAAATTTTTCTAAAGAATAAAAACTTGTAATGAAAATATGATAGTAGTTCCTCTTTTAAGCTTAAAATCAAATTATGAATTTAAATCATAATTTTAACCATAATCATAAACTTAATTATGAGTATCCCACTAGATTAAGCTAATTCCATTATTTCTCTTTTTTTAAATTTATAGGATAATCTATTTTTCATTTAGAATCAATCAAAGTAGTTTTTAACTACTTATAAATAATCTAAAAAAGAAATAATCATTATTTTGTTAACACAAAATCATAAAAATACCATTTTCTTAATCTCTAGCTTATCAAGCCTAGAGTTTAGATTTGAATTAAGAGACTATCGTTGAGAAGTATCCTTTTTCAAAGGATTTAGCCATAAAGATGGCTATTCTTTTAGAGAGAGAGATTTACTTAAAGAAAGCATTACAAATAAGCATAAAGATTAACTTTCTCTTAATTAAGCATTAAGACTTTGAGAGAAAGATTTATTTGAATTAAAATAATTATTTAGAAAGCTTCTCAAGCTCGAGAGGGGTTGAGAAGAAGAAAGTCATTGAGATAAATTAGAAAAAACCATAAAATTTTAATTTACCTCCAAGTTTGGCTTGATTCTCTATCATAGCAGTGAAGCGCCCGATCAATCAATTGGTCCACCAAGAGGAGAAGAGCAACTCCAAGATTTGTTGTAGAGAGAGAGAGCTCCAAGCTCCCAAGAGAGAGGAAAATTTAAGGGATAATAGAAAATATAATTATTTTAATATAATACTGGCATGGTATAGCTCTAATATTTTTTTTACAAAAGACTAAGGGTCTATTTATGGGTTAGGGAGGCCACTAACCAAGTCCAACTGGGTTCTAAAATTTTCCAAGTTCCCTTTGACTCAATTTGGATAAGATTTGGACCAATTTGGCTCCCTTTTTTATTTTGATCCAAGAGAGAGGAGAAATAAAAATATCACAATTTTTTTGAATTAAAAACCCTTCCACACATGTGAAAAAGGTGCCTACCTCAAGAGTCCCCCTCTCCTTACCAAGGTGTCAAAAATGTATTATTATTCTAAAATATCTTATTTTTTAATTAATATCTCATTTTTAACTAATAAACCTTCTACTCAGTCAACTCTTCATCTTATGTGAGCATTTACTCATTTCTAGGTATTTTCTTTTATTCTTTGGATTTATCTCATCCCAACACTTGGATTAATCCAATTGGCCCATTGGAACCTTAATTGAACCATAATCCATTTTAAACAAGATCTTTCTCCTATTTCAGAGAGGGGAATGATTTCAAGAACAAAAGGGGAGGTTCTTACACCTTTACACCTCAAAAGCTGGAGGGAGGAATCTTACAGATGCGGCCATCCACAACTAAAACATTGTAGCAGTCCTCTCCTCATGTTCGAGTTCACGTCCTTACCCTTTCATTGTGTCGTGTTTTGAAACATAGGTATTGGCATGTTATTGTATAGGACATATAATTCAGGTGTGACCTCGATAGCTTCCTCATAGTACTCTCTGCTAGGTTCTACTTCACGTACCATATCAATATCTTCTGATGGATCTTTAATCAATACTTGTTTGATCTTAGCATGTGGTGGTAGAACCGATGGTGGCAGAGGTGAAGTGTCATGTACCCAGAACATCCCCCTAGGCAAATAGGAAGAGTTGGGTTATCCTGCAACAACTGCAGTGATTTGTCTAGGTGGTTTTGGTAAAGCCAATGGAGCTCTAGGTGTGCCGGTAGCTATGCAACTGTTTGGAACCTTGGATATCTATACATTGAAGTGTCATGATTCCCTAATTTTACACAGTGTGCATAATAAAGTAATGACCTTGCTCTTAATTGTGGACATTCCGTGGTAGTGTGATTCAATCTACACATAGAGCACCACACCGATTCTCTATGGGGTAAAGATGGTTATGCCCATGCCCATTTGTTTCTCTCCCCTCCTTTACGTTCAATTTCTTTACTATTGTGTTACTGAGCTCGTTCACAGTCATGTTTCCAACTTGCTTGCTCAGGAATTTATAATTAAATGTTAGAAAGGTGCATTCATATGTTGTATTTTCATTTACATTAAGCTTCATTGTTGAAGACTTATAGTTGATAAAGTGGATTGTATAGATGGACGCCCTGTACTTATCTGGTATCCCCAACCTTACCAAAAGTTAGGATATGATCGCCTTTTCTTTTGAGCATATCCTCTCCTCTGTTCGCCAGGACTCGATCGAGTAGAGCAAGTTCACTAGTCATTTCCAAGAGTTGTATTTTCCGAACCCAGTTGAGGGACGATAACATATGTGTTTCTTAGGGCGACATATCCACACCTGTTGCAATCAGCGCCAGAGGCTGAGACAGAACGTCTCTTTAGCTATGGTTTTGTTGAGGTGAGGAGTTGTTTGTAATCTTATACTTTATCACCCCACATCTCGAGATTTTAGGGTCACTTGTAATATTTTCAAGCTTCACCAGCCGTTTTATCCCTAGGAGTAGGATTATAGCACTGATGGCGGTGAGGGCACACGTATCACGGCATGTCCACATCACAGTATCACCACTTTATGTATATGCATTTGAGGCCTTAACTTTTTGGAGCCAGGGTGATCTATGTATATATTATAAACCTTATGTAAATAAAGAATGTTTTGCAAAAACTCCAGTTGTCTAAGTGATTGTGAGCACCAGATATTGAGTAACGGAATAAGTTTTTTTTTTCTCAGGACGTATGTCGTGGATCTATAGTAGAATGATTACCTTGTTTAAAGGAATTATTTTTGAACTTCTTTAGTCTTAGAATTTGGGAACGAAGTCAAATAGAAAATTTAACAATGTATCTTTGGTGGGAGAATCATGAGACGTGCGCATCGTGGTAGACAGCGAGTTCCTCACGTGGATGAGGATGAGCTTGACCCTGATGTTCATAAAGCTTTAAATAGATCTCAGCCAGGTCCCTTCAAGGGTGAAGGGGAACACTTAGGTGAGGTTGTAGAAAAGTGGATTGAAGCTATGGGAGGAGTACTTCGATGTCACAGGTTACAACGATAAAAGTAAGGTGGCTCTTGCCAGACTAAAGATCGTAGAGAAAGCCAAAGTAGAATGGAGGAAGCATTGCAAGTCAAATTGCTTGGATAATTCTAGGCGCCTCCTTGAAGCATGCTTCCCACTCTCCTGAGGTGTCAAAAGGCCTCTAAAAAGTCTCCTTTACATATCAGAAACTCATGATTATGGAATCTTTACCTCATGTGAGCCTTTCTTTACTATTTTCTTATGGGATAATTCCAAATTTTTTTATTTTTCTTTTAATTCTATTTTCCAACCTTATTGAATAAAGATATCAGATTTTTAAATTCAAAATAATTTAATAAGGCTTAGAACTTTGAACTAGGGCTTCCTTGGTTCACCCACCGTCCAAAACTAATGTAACTTAGAAAATTCACAGTAAAATTCTTTTTCAGGGGATCACTTCCTATTGGCTGGAAGAAAATACTTATCCAAAAATATTCTAAATTTTTATTCCACATTGCTTTGGCAAAAGAAACTGGCTTTGCATTCTTCACCAAGGTATCCAAGGATTCGTTCATTCGCCGAATGAACCTGGCCATCAGCTGTTCTTCATCTAGAGTAGTGGCGAGTATTTAAGGAGGAGAGAGAATGCTTGGTGATATTCCTCTGTAGTTTGGCTCCCCTGGGTTAGCTCAAGAAACTCATTCATATTTGTTTCCGAGAAGCCTGGAGCACAAAATCTCTTTCTGAGGTAGGTCTTGAGATCATCCCATGTCGGGATCTCTCATCAGGGTAATCTACCCATCATTTGACTGAATTTCCAACTAGACTCTTGGTAATTTCGGTTAAGGAAAAACTATGCTAATTCAACGGTAGTCTATTCTTTGTGTCAAAAATTGGAATTTGTCACGAGGTTTTTGCTTGATTCAGATTCGAGAGGTGGGCAGTAGTTTACTGGCCGCCATTCTTATAGTCGTGGTCTAACCAAAATTATTCAGTTTACTTCTAACTTTGATTCCTAAGGATTTTCTTCATATAAACATCTACTGAACTTTTAACTGTAAGGGAATTCGAACTTTATGAAATTCAGTCCTTCCTAACCACAATAGATTAAGAATTAGTTCTATACGAGAATATAGGGATTTTATAAAAATGCCCTTCTTCCATTAATCCAATTTTGGATAAATATTAATTTGGTGATTTATCCACTTGAAATATCTAAGAATATTCTTTCTACCAATTTAATTATCAACCCTAAGTTTCTAGGTACAATTATGGTGAAAATTCCTCTTTTGTCACCAAAATTTAATTTAAACCTTTCTCTACTTAAAATACCATAAAACTTCTTCTTTTAATTAAATATCAATATCCATTTTTTTGAATATGCTTAAAATTCCTCTTTTTGCATTTAAATGATTGAATTACAGATGTCATGGGAATTCCTCTTTTATCATTTAAAAATTCTTATACATAAAATAAATTTATCTAAAATTTCTCTTTTCTAAATTAAAAAAATATCCATTATTTTAAACATACCAAAAATTCCTATTTTTGTAATTAAATGATTGAATTCCAAATGTCATGGAAATTCCTCTTTTATCATTTAAAAATTTCTTATGCATAAAATAAATTTATCTAAAATTTCTCTTTTCTTTTCATTAAATATTTATGCATAAATACTAAAAATTTATTTCACATGAATATGATGAAAATGATTCTTTTTGTATAGGATTTCCAATCCTAGAATATGGTAGCAAGTCCTATTTTAGCATTATGCATAAAAATAAGATATATATTATTTTTTAAAAAATTTACCATAGCTTTGCTGCTATTACTGATAATTTTTAATTTTTTTCTTAAAAGAATAAAACATTGTAATGCAGATATGATAGAAGATCTATTCTTAAGCTTAAATCTAAACTATGAATTTGAATCATAATTTTAACCATAATCATAAACTTAATTATGATTATTATACTAGATTAAGCTATTTTCATTATTCCTATTTTCCCAATTTGATAGGATTATCTCTTTCCCATTTAGAATCAATTAAAGTAGTTTTTAACTACTTATAAATATTCTAAAAGAATTTACCATTATTTTGTTAACATAAAAGCATAAAAATACCATTTTCTTATCCTCTAGCTTAACAAGCTTAGAGTTTGGTTTTGAAATAAGAGTTTATCAATGAGAAGCACTCTTTTACCAAAGAATTAGCCATAGGAATGACTATTCTTTTTGGAAAGAGAGATATACATAAGAAAGCATTCTAATTAAGCATAAAGATTAACGTTTTCTTGATTACACATTAAATTTTTTAGGGAAAGCTTGATTTGAATTTAAAACAACCAATTAGAAACTTCTCAAGCTTGAGAGGGGTTGAGAAGAGAAATCATTTGAGAATATTAACAAAAAACCAAAAAAAATATTCTTACCTTAAGGATTAGCTTGCTTCTTTTTCTAGAAGTGAAGCCCCCAACCAGTCAATTGGTTTAGCAAGTGGAGAAGAGAGCTCCAAGATTTGTTGAAGAGAGAGAGAAGCTCCAAGCTCCCCAAAAGTATAGGTCTTTTAAGGTATAATAGAAAATATGATTATTTTAATGCATGGTATAGCTCAAAGATGAGAATACAAAAGAGTGAGGATCTATTTATAGGCAAAGGAGACTAACTGAGTCCCAACTGGGTTCTAGAATTTTCCAGCTTGAGTTTGACTGAATTTGGACAAGATTTGGACCAGTTTGGGTCCCCTTTTGATCCAGTTTGATCCAAGATTTGGACCAGTTTGATCCAGTTTGATCCAAGATTTGGACCAATTTGATCCAAGAGAGAGGAGAGATAAAAATATCATAAATGTTTTGAATTAAAAAACCTCTCCACACATGTGAAGGAGGCGTCTACCTCAAAGGTCTCCCCTTCCTTATACCAATGTGTCAAAAATTCATCATTTCTCTAAAATATCTCATTTTTTTAGTAATATCTCTTAATTTTTAATTAAAAAACCTTATACACTCAGTCAACTCTTCTCATCGTATGTGAGAATTTACTCATTTTTGGATATTTTCTTTTATTCTTTGGATTTATGCCATCCCAACACTTGGATTAATCCTATTGGTCCATAGGAACCTTAATTGGACCATAATCCATGAAAATCTAGACCCTTAGCCTAAGGTCCCTTATATCATTTTTAATTGATTCCTAATGCATATTAGAGAATTTATTTTAAACTTATGTTTCAGGGAAATATATTTTAGATATTAGGAGAATTTTTATATCTAAAAATATCTCAATATTGAGTTACCTCTCTCTAGATTTTTTCTTCTATCTAGGCAAAAACAAGGAAAAACATTTTCTTGTATTCTGAAATAGGGAATGATTATAGGGGATTGAGGTGAAAGCTTTTTCATTATTCAGGCTAAGCAAGAATCTTACATCCTCTCCCACTTGAAAAATGCGAGATGTCCTCATCTCGCAAAGTGGGGGTAATCTTTTGCCAACTACTCTTCTTTCTCCCAGGTGGCATTTTCTAGAGAGAAGAACTTCCACTTGACTAAAAATTCTCTGAGGAGTCTGCTCCTGATCGCCTTCTCCCAAATGTCAAGGATTTCTTCAGGCTAGAGTAACATCTGGCCTTGAGTCGGAGAAATCAATTGTTTATCATTAAGCACGTGACTCGGGCTGGGTACATATTTCTTAAGCAAACTGACGTGGAATACATTATGTACCTTGAGATGGGGAGGCAGAAGAAGTTTATAAGCTAGATCACCTACTTTCTTTATAACAGCATATGTTCCACACAGTATCTAGGAGGAGAGAGCTTCTTGTACTTCCCTAAAGATAAGGAACTTTGTTTTGCTCGTACTCGAATGAATACCATATTTGATTCTTCAAACTCTCACTCTAATCTCTTTTTATCTGCATATTGCTTTTGCATATCTTGGGCTGCCTTAATATCTTTACGGATTGATTGCATTTGCTGGTCCATGTCATCAAGCATTTGTCTAGACATTTTGACTCTGATTAATGGGTCAGACCAAGTCAATGGTGTAAGGCAATCTTGTCCATACAGAGCTTTGAAAGGGCTCATCCCAATGCTTCGATGATAAGAAGCATTGTAAGCAAATTCAACCAGATGCAAATTCAACCAGATGCAAGCATTGTAAGCAAATTCAACCAGATGCAACCAGATGTAAGAAAATTCAACCAGATGCAAATGGCTTAACCACTTCTTGGGTTCCCTGCCACACAGCATGATTGAAGAATATCTTCTATTACTTGATTCACTCTTTCAGTCTGGCCATCTATTTCAGGGTGATAGGCTCTATTGAGATCCAAGAAAGTTCCTACTGCTTCAAAGAATGCAGTCCATAATTTTGATGTGAACTTGGGATCTCTGTCACTTACTATCCTCCTAGGTAGGCCATGCACTGAAGATTTCTTTAAGGAAAACTCTAGCAACATCCACTGTAGTGTATGTTCCTTTCACTAGAATCCGATGGGCAACTTTGGTTAGTCTATCGACTACCACAAAAATGGAGTTGTAACCTGATTACACTAAAGGTAATCCAGTGACAAAGTCCATACTGATACATTCCCACTTCATCTGTGGAATGTCTAGAGGTTGCAGTTTCCTTGGCATCTTGACTCTCTCTGCCTTGATTCTTTGACACATTAAGCATTGCCGCACATGATCAAGTACATCCTTTTTGAGTCCTCACCAGAGAAGCTTTTCTTTACACACATATAGGTTTTTATAAACCCTGGATGTCCAGCTATCAGGCTATCATGGGCTTCTCTCAGAATCCTTTCCTTTATTCCGTCATCATTGGAAATGCATAGCCGATTATTATAATACATACATCCTTCATCCAATTTGTACCCAATTTGTACCCAAGAACTCGACTCATTTCCTAAGGAGTCTTTCTTTCTTGCATCATAAGGGTAGCAATAGGGGTCAAAGAATTTGTCCTACATTATTCTCCCCTTGCTTCACTGATTAATGGATTTGACACCATTGTAATTGCAAGCAAGGAGGCTTTTTTGCTAAGCGCATCTGCCACCACATTTTCTTTCCCTGGCCGATACTTAATTTCAAAATCGAATTCCTACAGGGTCTACATCCATCTCCTTTGATGCATGTTGAGATCCCTTTGGGTGAAGATCCACTTCAGACTTTAATGATCTGTAGTATCAAGGTGAACCTCTGTCGTCCCAAAAGATAATGTCTCCACAACTTTAGAGCATAAACTAATGATAGTAGCTCCAAGTCATGGACGGCATAATTTCTCTCATGTGTTCTGAGCTTTCTGGATTCATAGGCCACTGCATGACCTCCTGCATAAGAGTACCGCCTAAGGCAAACCCACTGGTATTAGTAACTACCTCAAAAGGTTTGGTAAAATCTAGCAATTTAAGGACAGGGTTGGTTACTAAGGCTATCTTCATCTTATCAAAGGCACTCTGACACATTACAGCCCACTCAAGTAGGGTACTCTTCTTGAGAAGGTTAGTTAAAGGGATTGCTGTCTGAGCATACCTAGGTATAAAGATCTTATAACATCCGGTTAATCCTAGGAATCCTCTGACTTCTTTTACCATCTTGGGTTCCGGCCAATGTACGTCTGCTTGGATCTTTGCGGGGTCACGAGAAATCCCATCTTTAGACATTATGAATCCCAAGTATTCCACCTTGCTCTTTTTTGCAAAGAGTTGGTGCTTCCTTAGGATTTCCAAGATTTGCACCTCTTTCTCCTCCATCTTTGGTATCCCCACTTGATGGATTTCAATCTCCATGTGTCACGTAGGCTGTAATGCCTGTGACCGACGGCAGACCGGATGGCCATGTCCGGGGTTCAGTGGGAGAGGACGCCCATGCGGAGTCATGGGCGGCCAGGCTAGTGTGGACGGCAGGTCACACACTATATAGCCTGGTGGGGGATGAGGGGCAATCCTCATTCTTCCTCTATGGCTGGGTGGTGAGCCAGAGGCCGTCCCCTCTTGTGGTAATGCCCGTAGCGGCGTTATGGGAATGTAACACTGGTATCAGAGCGTGGTTCGAGGGGATCGTGAGAGTCCGCGCACGAACGGGGGACCGGAGCCCACTCGATGGTTTTCGACCATTCGTCTCCTTATCCTTATCTCGAATGGAGGGTGTGGAGGGAGGCGGCCATGGAAGAATGGAGGGGAAGAACTCTCTCTCTCTCTCTCTCTCTCTCTCTCCCGGTCACACACAGCAAGCGAATTGGAGCAAGCGAATTGGAGGTAAGTGAATTTCGTTTTCTTTTCTGCGTTGAAATTGTCTGCGTTTCATAGACAGAGAAGCGCCTCTATGCTGTGTGTGGGGGAGGTGGGGGGGCGAAGAGTGCCTGTTGCTAATAATGACCAGTGTGGGGGGGCGACACCAGCCCCACGACTGCTGGGGGTAAGCTAATAAGCGAAGACACGACCTGCTGCTGAAGGCGGCGAAGGCCACGTTGAAGAGCCTGGGGGGGGCGAAGAGCAGCCCCAGCGAACACTAGCCCCTTTTTTGAGCCGAGCTGTTGAGGTGGGGCGAAGTTTGAGTGTAGGGAGGCGAAGTTTGAGCCCAGGCCCGTTGCTGCGTGCGCCATTTGTGTGGGCGAAGAGCTTAGCAGCGCTCAGACGACTTGCTTAGCAGTGCACGCATTGTTGAAGAAGATGCGTTGAATGCTGCGAAAGGCTTGAATGGCTGCGAAAAGTGCTAACCCTCGTTTGAAAGGGGGGGGCGTAGAGCCCAGGCGCTCTGACGGCTGCGCTGTGCTGCGTAGCCAGCCAGGCCGGCCAGCCAGCCAACCAAGTGGCGGCGGCGGCGGCGCGGCGGCCAGCCAACCAGGCGGCGACGAGCCAACGCCGGCCAGCCAGGGGCGGCGGCGGCCACCCACCAGCCCAGCAAACGCCACGAGCAAAAAAAAAAATAATTTTATTTGTTCATTTTTTTAAATTAAAAATGAAGCTTATTTGTTGGTTTTTTTTAATTAAAAATGAAGCAGGTGGCCGGCCAACGGGCGGCCATGCCAAACGGCGGTGGCCAGGCTCCCCACCACGGGCGGGCGGGCGGCCACGCCCAATCGGCGAGGGCCGGCCCAGTCTGTTATTTTTATTTTTATTTAAAAAAAAATAAAAAAATCGCATTGGCGGTCATCGGGCGGCCAACCAGGCAGCGGCCAGAATAGGGCCTGTTGTGAACACTCCCCACAACACGGGCGGGCGGCCACGCCCGAAGCAGCGAGGGCCGGCCCGGCTCGTTATTTTATTTTATTTTATTAAAAAAAAAACACAAAACAACGGCACACCCCTCGAAACAAATCCACACGACCGTCGTGTCGTATGGTCGTAGTGCCTGTTTTCCACGAAAGAGACCCACCGCACACGGCCGTAGCGCCACGTGCTAAGAGAGAGACAAAGCCCACGGCCATAGTGCCGAGTTCTTCGAGAAAAAGCCGTTCTATGGCCGTTGTGCCTAGTGAACACGTCTATGGCCGTAACGCCTCGAAAGTAGCACATGTGGTGATCACACATTTGGTTCGAAGAGACTAAATTTAAGCTGAGCATAGACTTAGTATTCACCATCAAAGTCACGTAGTTTGACTATAATGTAAATTTAAAACTGCAATGTGTTTTACTTGGGCTAAGAAGACCGGCAATGGCGTCAGTTGTGCCCAAATTAGACGAAGTGCTTATCACGAGAAATCAAGGTAAGCCTAATTGAGCCGTAGTGCTCATAACCCTTCACAATCTTTTAACAGTTGCCAGAAGATTGTGATAAACTTTGGCAAATGAGAACCATGTACAAGCGTAGTCTTGATGTGGTTAGGCCTTGTGTCCAAACAAGTTGCTTACTGTTTGTAGCAACAAGAGAGCTTTGGCCCGTAGAGGCAAGCTGGCCCTTGTTGGTAGTAACAAAATAGTGTCACTACTTGGGCCTAGAGATTAGTGACTAGTTTGATTTAGTCACGAGATTGCCTTGTCAAAGTAATCCCTAAGGTGTGTATTACTTGGGATAAAGGGGCTAGCAGTGTTGCTAGCAGTACTCAATTGAATGGTTTATCTAGGAGTACTAATCTGAGGGATTAGCATACGCCTAGATATAATAGCAGATTTAGGATTGATTTGTAGAAATCAAAGGTAAATCTGAAGGGGTATAGTCTTGAGATGTAATGCTCAATGCCCTTATAGAAGTTGATCGACGAAGAGAACTGTTCTTAAACTTACTAGCATGGTTTTCTCTTCTTTTTATTGCCATGCCTCGACATCCCACTGCTCGAGAGTTTGTGGTGATCTTTCGAGGGGGGAAAGAGCCTTTTGTTATGTCACATCAATTGGTTTGGTGGTAATTTGATGGTATGGGACATCCAATTCTCACGGAATCGATTGGTGGAATGGGACGCCAAGGCTTGTGCATGTAACTTGACTCTTTGGCAGGTTTGTATGTACACTTGTTTGTAGTGATAAAGTGTGCAAGATAAAATTTGAACTTTGACAATTACAAATATAGCCATGAGTTGGGATAAAACCCAGTTACAGAGTTCGGAGAAGCTCTAGGTAGCAAGACCATGATAATGTACTAGTGCTAACAGAGTGATTTAGTTCCGGAGTGATCTAAATCTAGAGGTTAGCAGTAAGACTAGTTGGCTGGACAGTTTCATGCATGGGGGACGCCCTATAGCATTTTGCAAGCGTAGTCTTGTGCCTATGTTCAACATAAGTGTGTGATTGTAAGCACGTTTTAGTTGCTACCATATGAATTTGGAAAATATATTACTTTCCTACATAAGCAATTGTAATATTGCATGACAGGCTATTTTGTTTACAAAGTTCATGTGCGTGTAAACCCTATAAGTCGTATGACCCCTGGGAAATGAGTGGAGCATTTCTAGGATTTAATAAGGTTTTACATGGCAATAGTGAGTAGTATCTCACTCCAGATGAGCCTGGTTGTTGTTAGTATCGGATCCGACATATGAAGTGTACATAACTCGGGCTGAGTTAGGATAGAAGGCTAAGCCGGAAAGCTTAGTGGTAAATCCTACTGTATCTGGTGAGTTTTGACTTAACCGGAGTGTTAAGAAGTAAACTCAAAGTCTGGGGCTGAACCGGAGTGTTCGGAGGCAGACATATCTTTTGTTAAATCGGAGAATTTAGCAAAAGATGAGCTTGGGGTGAACCATGGTACCCAGGAAAAAAAAGCTCTTCACACTAAAATAGTGCACAATAATTTTAGAGTGATAAAAATCCATCGTAGGAATGTTTTACAACTTTCCATAGATGATAAATGAAGACCATGTACTTTACGGAGTTAAAGTACATAGGTGGTGACTTCGGCGCCACATTTTTTTGTAGAAAGTCACCAGTGGTGTGGTTAGGTCAGCCGAGACTCCACAAGACCTATGCACTAGTTTTTAAGTTGACCTCTATGATAAGGACGTCCAAACATTCGTGTTGTAATACCAGAAATTGTACTGCAATATGCAATAAAGGGGTCAATTTGTGTAGTCACTTCTTAGCAGCAAGTGACTTAATCATCTTGTTATAGATGGTTGTATATGGTACTCCCACTCGGGGGAGGTACGCCATTGGGTACGGAGTTACTCACAGACTAGTATGGAGCTACTAGTGTGATGATAGTGGGTACGTAGTTACTCACTAGTGTGTAGTAGTGGGTACGTAGTTACTCACTACTAATACATAACTGCTAATAACATTAAGATCCTCGAGTGAAAGATACTCTAGATCAACATTTTAAATTACCGAACCACAATACATGAGTATCTAGGTACTCATAAATATGTTGACGTTGCTCAAATCGAGTGACCGATTTGTTCGATGGTATGGAATAAGCAAGGAGAGTCGAGTAACTTAAAAGTTACACATCACTAGTCCTAGTGAGTTGTCGAGGTCATCCGTAGTTTGATGATCCCCTCTACCTATCAGATAACATTCAATTTGCAAGCCCTGGCATTTAATCCGTAGTGATTATGAGTTTGGTGTGAGATATGGTTATGAAGTTCTTACAAGAATACTCGTTTATTTGCTTGTCATTGGTTATAGCTTGGTAGAGATTGCCACCTGTGATGGGTAGGTAGCTTTGCCGCTATAATGAGGAGGCAACAAATAATGTTCTCATAGTTATACTTCATACCAACACCAAACAGGGATAGGATGAAATTCCTAAGTTCATCATCACGAAGTACTGTGATGTTTGCATTTATATTGAATGTACGATGTAATGAGACATTGGGCTTGTGTAATTACCATCAATTATCTAGCAACCTATGGCTTCGCAGCAAGCTCAGTCATTATCTGTGGATTGATATGTGGTTATTAGTAGTTTGGAATTTTTCTTGATAGATGGTACAACCCACCCAAATGATTCATAAGTGTGTAACCGCTTATGAAGCGTAATAATATGCAACAATGAAGCACTTTGTTACAAGTGTGAAACCACTGATCTGTTGCAAAGCAGTTTATCAATAGTACCACCATATGTGCGTAGACACTATACCACATCTTCGTTGCAAGATGTTTAAAAATTTCTTGGAAGGACTCAAGAATATAACATATGATATTAAACACGGTCTAGATTTGTTCTTGGACCTATGACACTAGCGCGTAGTCCGCTTGAGAGTACAGTTTTTGAGGACAAAAACCTTTCTTGAGGGAAAGGAGGGATATCCTCAAATATCACATAAACTCGAATAGTTGTGTGAGTCCAGACAATACTTGAAGGGATATGTCTGGTAATAGCAACAAAGAGTTGTAAGTGAATGGATGTAATTCCAGACACCCGTAGTGGTGCAAGAATCTTTATCAAACATCTCCACATACTATATGGTCTACCCGCATATATAGTATGACATAAGAGATAGGAAGTTTGATTGTTATATTTGAATAAAAATTTTCAAAAGTTACATTTACTCTGAGTTAGAGTGGAGTTTAACCATCCGTAGATTGATGGTAGTTAGAAACTCAACAAGATTCTAGAGCATATGCTTGTGCAAAGATGTTACTCTAAGAGAGAAAGTATCTCTCAGCTTTGGAACTAATCCTTGTGATGCATGATTAGATTGGCTCTAGTTTATTTCTCCTATGGCCGTAGAGCTTTCCAAGGAGAAGTTTTAACAAGTTGGTGAAGCAACATGGTAGCGTAGTCTACAAATATCTAGTAGCATAGTCTAAGAACTTGCGCTACTAGAGTGCTCTCCAGTACATTAGCTTCTGTGCTAATGACATGATGCAAAATAAGGCATGAAATTTGCCTTAAGGTTTTGGTTGAAATACCAAATCATGGCTTGTGTGAGTATGATCCTGTCTTTACAGAGGTCTGGCGCGCTGAACGCGTACGCACTTTGTCACAGCCTCACCCACCTTCCTCGCCGGCACGTAATGCTAGTCCGGAGAGACTGGCCGTAGGTGCGGCGGGTAGCGAAGCGAGAGTTAGTCCGGAGAGGCTAGCCGAGCCTTCGGGGTATAGTTTTGATAGTCCAAGTGCGGGTCACCCTGGGATTCAGAAGACCTATGCACTAGTAAAAAGACAGTTTTATTGGCCTAGTTTGTTTAAGAACGTCCAGACTTATATGCTGAAATGCAGTAAGTGGCAGGTTAATAAACATGAACGTCTTAAGGTTGGAGGACTACTCCATCCGCTGGAGATTCCTCAAGGGAAATGGGAAAGCATTTCCATGGATTTCATTACCGGTTTACCCAAGACGAATCAAGGGAATGACTCGGTGTGGGTGGTAGTGGACATGTGAACTAAACTGGCAAAGTTTATTACCACGAAGAAAACTATAAAAACGCCAGAGTTGGCAAAACTCTTTATTGAACATCTCTACAAGCTATATGGCCTGCCCGCAGATATAGTGTCGGATAGAGAAAGAAAGTTCAACAATCATTTTTGGAGGGAAGTCTTCAAAAAGTTGGATACTACTCTGAGTATGAGTACGGCAGATCATCCGGAGTCTGATGGTCACACTGAAAGAGTTAACCAAATTCTAGAGGATATATTGCGTTCTTATGTTGATAAGAAGCAATCAAATTGGGAAGAATATTTGCCCATATTGGAGTTTGCTTATAACAGCTCCAAGCTTTCAGCACGACGACTGGATTTACACCATTCATGTTAATGTATGGATTCCAGCCGAGATCTCCGATGGTTGTAGGCCTAGAAAAGGAGAAGATTCAATCTGTCAAGGATTTCCTTGAAGATATGAATGATATGCTCAAAGCTGCACGCGAGAGCATTCGTAGCGCACAGGATCGCGCTAAAACATTTGCCTATAAAGGACGCAGATAAGTGACCTTTGCAGAAGGTGACTTTGTATTTTTAAAGGTTTCTGCGCAGTCAGCAACCATGAAAATGGGAAAGTGTGATAAACTTTCTCCTAGATATTGCGGTCCTTTCAAGGTCCTTAAGAAGATTGGGGACGTAGCCTACAAACTTGAGTTACCGGAGAGTTCTCAAGTTCATCCTGTCTTCCATGTCTGTAAACTGAAGAAATCAGTTCACAGGTTAGAGAACGTAGTTTCTCTAGATATTTTGGTGGAATTGATCACTCCACCAAAGATACCACATGAACCGGAAAGGATTCTTGGGTATCGAGACAGACAAACCCGACATAAAGTGTACCAGGAGGTACTTGTTAAATGGATAGATAGGGATGAGGAGGTAGCTACCTGGGAATGCCGTAGTGCAATTTCCAAAAGGTTTCCCCAGTTTGTTTTCGAGGACGAAAACTCTTCTTAAGGGGGGGGTAATGTCACGTAGGCTGTAATGCCTGTGACCGACGGCAGACCGGATGGCCATGTCCGGGGTTTAGTGGGAGAGGACGCCCATGCGGAGTCATGGGCGGCCAGGCTAGTGTGGACGGCAGGTCACACACTATATAGCCTGGGGGATGAGGGGCAATCCTCATTCTTCCTCTGTGGCTGGGTGGTGAGCCAGAGGCCGTCCCCTCTTGTGGTAATGCTCGTAGCGGCGTTACGGGAATGTAACACCATGCCAACCCAAATGTCATCATCATCACTTGATTCCCCATTGAACTCATCCTCATGTGCATCCCTTAACTTCTCATGCTCTTTGTAACTTCCCAATTTTCCTACTTGAACATGACCTTTGCATGTCTTCTTTGTGTTCAGCTAACCATTCATATGCATTCTCTAAGTCATCCTCAAAATCTGCCAACCTTTCAAATGCAGTCTCCATTTCCTCCCAAGATGATGCTTTATGCACTTTATGGATGATTTTATGAAACTTTGCGCATAGGTCAACCATACACCATTTCCTACATGCATCTTTATTTGAGCACTCATCAATTGCACATGGACAATCATCTACCTCATGCTTCCGACTCATGTAAACCTCACATTTTTTCTTCTTCTTCTTTTTACCTCCCATTATGATCATGTCATTAAAATACAACAATCATATTCAGCCCTCAAGAAAGATGCACCACACCAATCTGAGACCCATTAAAGTTGCTAAACAGAGAGCCATGGATGCTATACCGAGATCTGCAAAGTTCATTTAATTGGCTGCTTATTTTAAATTGATAATATTATGATTTTTTCTTGAAAAATTTACCATAAAAAGTTACCTTCTGGCTGCAAAGCAGATTCAGTCTGCAAAAATCAGAAAAACTGCCAAACTGTGTTATCAAACTGTCAACTGCATTGTCAAACTGCACTATCAAAATCTGCCATACTGCCAAAATCCGTCATGATCCTCCTTGCTACTATGAGCCTTGCCACCTTACTACTGATCTTACAAAATAAGAATATGAAGGCTATTGTGAATTCTCCAGAATGTATTACCATTCAGCATCTGACTTCCAAGAACCATAACTGCCATTGTAACCGCCATCGTAACTGCTACTCGGCGTCTTCTTGGCACTCATCCCCCTTATAGAAGAAAGCAAACTCGACCATGAACACCCTTCATAAGCACCGTCATTCGAATTACACCCTTTCTTAAAAATAGACAAACTGATTCTTCTTCAATCTCCTACACAGCCTGATTATGTCAGATTTTGCCTCCTGAATCTGATTTCGCCTCCTGAATCTGATTTCAAAACAGCACCTAAATCTGCAGCAATGCTTGAATTTGTAGCACTTGCTTTGCATGCTCCTATTGTAGGCTCCATCCTAATCAACCATTGTGGTTGAAACCACCGTGAATCGCCAGTGTTTACTTTTGCTACAGCCAAACAGTTTTTGCACAGGAAATTGTCACACAGGAACTGTCATTTTAGATGACTGCTACTCTTGTCAGACCAAGAAAATCCTCACACACACATTCCTCTCAGATCACTACTACATTATATCTACACTCAAGACACTGAATATGCAAAGTACAGGAAACAGGAATAAGACAGATAGACTGACAAATTGCATCTTGCATTCAGAAATCCACCATAGCTACACCGAAAATCTGCCTCATATCAAGAACGTCCATCTTCCTATCTAACCGCCAAGAACTACCCCATATATAAAGACTCCCATGACGTCTAACTAACCGCCAAGAACTACCCCATATATAAAGACTCCCATGACTTCTAACTTCTAAGATCCCAAAAGTCATCAAAATAGACAAACGTCAAAAATAGACTAAAGACCATACATATGATAAAAGTAATTCCTCCTAAGGTCTAGCCTAAACAACTTAGGTGTCCTAGCACTTCACTCAGGGAACCGCTTTGTCGGTCCTCGCCCATCGTATCCAGAAGCACACCATAGGACCTCGGCAAGTTTTTCCGCGAGCGATGTCCCCTGACAACTCTCTGTGAGCTATTTGCAACGAGTCTCTCCTTAGTTAAATACATAACAAATGCTTCCTCCAGCATCCTAGCGTAAAATAGTCCTTTAAAAGAAAACAGAGGTTCTATGAAAGTAAAATTCCCGGTTCGAGATTGGTTCTACAAAACCCTTTTCCCTTAATCCAGATTTTCTTAATGAGAATCATTGATCTCTCATCAAGGTAATCTACCCATCATTTGACTCAATTTCCAACTAGATTCTTGGTAATTTCAGTTAAGGAAAAACTATGCTAATTCAACGGTAGTTTATTCTTTGTGTCAAAAATTGGAATTGGTCACGAGGTTTTTGCTTGATTCAGATTTGAGAGATGGGTAAGTAGTTTACTGGCTGCCATTCTCACAGTCATGGTCTAACCAAAATTATTCGGTTTACTTTTAACTTTGATTCCTAAGGATTTTCTTCAATTAAACATCTACTAAACTTCTAACTGTAAGAGAATTCTAACTTTATGAAATTCATTCCTTCCTAATCACAATAGATTAAGAATTAGTTGTATATGAGAATATCGAGATTTTAAAAAAATGCCCTTCTTCCATTAATCCAATTTTGGATAAATATTAATTTGGTGATTTATCCACCTAAAATATCTAAGAATACTCTTCCTACCAATTTAATTATCAACCCTAAGTTTCTGAGTAGACTTATGGTGAAAATTCCTCTTTTGTCTCACCAAAATTTAATATAAACCTTTCTCTACTTAAAATACCATAAAAATTCTTCTTTTAATTAAATACAAATATCCATTTTTTTAAATATGCTTAAAATTTCTCTTTTTGCATTTAAATGATTGAATTTCAAATGTCATGGGAATTTCTCTTTTATCATTTAAAAATTCTTATACATAAATAAATTTATCTAAAATTTCTCTTTTTTAAATTAAAAAAAATTATGCATTATTTTAAATATGCCAAAAATTCTATTTTTGTAATTAAATGATTGAATTCCAAATTTCATGGGAATTCCTCTTTTATCATTTAAAAATTTCTTATGCATAAAATAAATTTATCTAAAATTTCTCTTTTTTTTAAAATTAAATATTTATGCATAAATACTAAAAATTTATTTTACATAAATATGATAAAAATTATTATTTTTGTATAGGATGTCCAATCCTAGAATATGGTAGTAAGTCCTCTTTTAGCATTATGCATAAAAATAAGATATGTATTATTTTCTGAAAATTTTGCTATAGCTTTGCTGCTAGAAAACTGATAATTTTTAATTTTTTTCTTAAAAGAATAAAACATTATAATGCAAATATGATAAAAGATCTATTCTTAAGCTTAAATCTAAACTATGAATTTAAATCATAATTTTAACCATAATCATAAACTTAATTATGATTATTCTACAAGGTATTTCTATTATTCCTCTTTTCCCAATTTGATAGGATTATCTCTTTCCCATTTAGAATCAATTAAAGTAGTTTTTAACTACTTATAAATATTATAAAATAATTTACCATTATTTTGTAACATAAAAGCATAAAAATACCATTTTCTTATCCTCTAGCTTAACAAGCTTAGAGTTTGGTTTTGAAATAAGATTTTATCAATGAGAAGCATTCTTTTACTGAAGAATTAGCCATAGGAATGACTATTCTTTTTGCAGAGAGAGATAGACTGAATTTGGACAAGATTTGGACCAGTTTGGGTCTCCTTTTGATCCAGGAGAGAGAAGAGATAAAAATATCACAATTTTTTAAATGTGAAGGAGTCGCCTACCTCAAAGGTCTCCCCTTCCTTACTAAGGTTTCGAAAATTCATCATTTCTCCAAAATATCGTATTTTATTTTAGTAATATCTCTTAATTTTTATTTAATAAACCTTGTACTTAGTCAACTCTTCATTTTGTGTGAGCATTTACTCATTTTTGGATATTTTCTTTTATTCTCTGGATTTATCTCAACCCAACACTTGGATTAATCCTATTGGCCCATAAGAACCTTAATTGGACCATAATTCAATTTTTGTTGAAAATCTAGACCCTTAGGCTAAGGTCCCTTATATCATTTTTAATTGATTCCTAATGCACATTAGAGAATTTATTTTGAACTTCTGTTTCAAGGAAATATATTTTAGATATTAGGAGAATTTTTATATCTAAAAATATCTCAATATATTGAATTATCTCTCTCTAGAATTTTTCTTCTCTCTAGGCAAAAATAAGGAAAAATAATATTTTCATTCTAGGAAATGATTACAGGGGATTGAGTTAAAAGCTTTTTCATTATTCAAGGCTGAGGAGGAATATTACATTGGGGAGGGTGGTTTCTCTTTGTCCCCAAACCCAGAGTACCTCAGCCCTTCTTTCATAATGTATTCTTCATTACTAGTTTCAACGGTGGTCAGATTCCTTAAGACACTCAAGTGAGTGTTTACTGAGTGGCTTGAACCCACACTTTTTTGATAGGAAGATCCTTGGTGATTTGATACAATGTCGTCAAGTGTGTAAGATCGTCTCCGATGAGCTTTCCAGATCTTAAGTGCATGTATGTATGATGTGATAAGCTACTTTGATGTCCCAATTAAGTTTTGATCAATAGTCCATGGCTCTTTTATATGGATCTGTTGGTTGATCTTGCTGATCTTCAAAGGAGAGTCCATCTGGATTTTCTTATGTGATTATATAGCCGGGTACTATGAGCTAGGAACTATTGAAAAGGCCCCTGCGTGAACAGGTGGTGAACATTCTGGTTGCCAATGATGCCATAGGTACACCGATGAAGGAATGATTGGAAATTAGAATTCAAGCTGGAGATTTTGGAGGATTATGATCAGTGATACTATGGTTTCATTAAAAGATTGTTTTAAAGAGAGCTGAATTTATGAAATAGGCAATTTCATATTGGGTGTGTAAGTGGTGTGACTATCTTGAAGTTTGCTTGAAGCGCTGATGACTAGGGGGCCTGGGAACTCTTTTCCATGGTAGACAAAACATAACCAAATTTCTAAATGGATCCTACCACTACAATGGTTGGGCGGTTGGCTAACCCATGGGATTGGATGGGGTTAAGCTGGACTGATGGATCCCTAAAATGAGACTCAGTTCTGTTAAGTTACGATAGTTGAAATAAATCCCGGATAACCCTTGTTCTATGGAAAAGAATCAATGGCTGTGCCTCTTGATGAGGAAAAAGGCGTTGGACTCTATGATCCAAGTGCAAGTCTTTTCCTTGATCTGACCATGAGACTTACGGGTTGAGTCGGATTAGTTTGGTTAGTGATGACCTAGACTACGTTAGAATAAAATTATCCTAGAGGAATCGCCTATGTCTGCTGGGCGAGGGAAGTTTTTCTGGGTTCGGTTTTGGAATAACCGAGGGATTAGTCTCCTGTCCAGATATTCTTGGGCGAGGCCCCGAGTGAGAGACTCTGCCCTGCACGCAGAAGTGCTACTTCCGCTGCTAGCACCCCTGAATTTGTTGCGCGGAGGGGGCATTTATATTTCAGCATCGAATCGCTGAGTGCCCAAACAAGAATGTGGTTCATACGCACCAAGCCCAACAATTGACTGCTTCGTCCAATGACTTGCAACAGTACTCACTTATACTAAATGTGGTATTGATAATTTGATCAAGGATTGTCTATACTGTGTAAGTGGTTTGACTTCCACTTCTAATCAAGCCACCATCCAAACCATTAGTGTGCATCCTAGAAATATCATACCACTGAATGTCTTGACATGAGCCCAGGACAAATTGGGAGACCATTAGGAACTCAATGGAGTCTTCTTGGGCCCTTTTATTTGGCAGTTTAAGGGAGTCAAACCTTTTCTCTTAAGAAGAAACGTTTTCTAATTTGAAGCTTCAAAACGGCTACTTTATTCGAATTTGAATTTTGGGGGGAAAATGGAATTTAAAATCTAGCGGATAAAACCATATCATGTAGCATATCTATGGAAAGCTCTTGATGCGTAGATCACGGATCTGTAATCTCCGCTCAAATCGGAGCTTGTATGTAGAAGTTATGGAGGTCCGAAAATTGTAAAATTGCCCCCTCCCCTTTTTGGGGGAAAAAGTGCACCCTTTAATCACTCTTACACCTCTCTTACAAACCATTGGTTTTTGCTTACATGGCGGGCTCCTATTTGTCAAAAAGTTAAACGTTTCCATAACCTCATGGCAAATTAAAGGGCCCAAAAAGACTCCATTGAGTTCCTAATGAAGGAGAAGTACCGAGCAAATCAACCATTTCCAAAACTGGCTGTGCAAGAAGAGTGAGAAGTGGGTAGTTAGGAGACAAGGGGAAGAACTGAGTAGATGCGACCATTTCAAAAACTGGCCGCAAGAGTAGAGTGAAAAAAGTGGGTAAGGGTGACTGGATCCAAAGAAGATACGATCGACA
The DNA here is from genome assembly GCF_041138505.1 of Cibotium barometz. Lineage (NCBI taxonomy): Eukaryota > Viridiplantae > Streptophyta > Polypodiopsida > Cyatheales > Cibotiaceae > Cibotium > Cibotium barometz. The sequence goes on from NC_141096.1 coordinate 38,453,978, forward strand.
TCGGATCCAACCAATCAAGAGAAGAAGGGAATCAAGGGATCAACCACAAAGAGCCTAACCGAGAAGAGCAAAGGGAGAGACCATCAACCCCTAAAGGAGTCAGTGAGAGTACCCAAATGTCGAATAGGAGATAAGGAAGCTCGAAGACGCTAGGGCCTTAGTAGAAGAATGTTAACGGCTTCATGAAGCCAAGCTAAGGGCTAACCAGGTCAAGGATACAATGTATCCAAGAAACGAGCCAACAAGGGAAAGGGAATTAGACATACCTACTCCAATTCTAGAAGAAACAGAAGAGGAATCTCAAGCAAACACAATGTCCAGGATGTTTGAGGAAAATGCGCAGGTTGAGTCCATCCATTCCTTCCCTAAGGATGAATACAAAACACACACCTGCGGAGAACCCTCAATCTCCAGAGAACCCAAAGACATAGGAAGTCTTGTGGTTGTACTATCCACACCTGTGCAAATGCCATTGAGCTACCTGCTATGTAGTTCACCAATCCTATGGACAGACATAAATGAATGGGTAGAAGGCAAATAAAGGCTAGCTAACACTACAAAGGAGGTTCTGCCACCTCTGGCAGAAAGAACCCTAAAACACACAAGGGAAACCCGAGTCATCAAGATACCATTTAATGAATTAGGACGTTATTTATGAAAGTAACGAAACAAATGCTACAATTCTGATTCATCATGGCACGTACTAGGCACTGGCTCTCCTGGATGGTGGAGAGGGGGTTCGCATCATCACAAAAGATTGCTGGAAAAACTAGGGAAAAATCGATCTAAAAAGAGCACATATAATCATTAAAATGGCAGACGGAACATCTTCAAGACCCATCAGACTTTTGGAGAATGTGAAACTCAAAATCTTCACGTTCCGCTACTATCATACATTTGTGGTAATGGACTTCCTGCACCAACCGGACTCATATGACATAATATTGGGGAGACCCTTCATGAGGGAATCCAAAATGGTGCATGATTGGGCATTAGATCACATGTATATGCGTAGGGATTCATAAATTTTAAAGATAGATCTGAGAACGTGGAGAGCACACCCCATGGAAGGGCAATTCTTCGATAATGATTCAGTCACAACAGAATGAGCCACATCCATACAAATATGCCAGCCCATGGTGGAAAAATCCAAGGAAGAAGAGGAAATAGAAATGTATGCATCAATTCCTCCTCCGGACTTCAGTGAAAATTGGATGCATGTGCTAGCTACCATAGATGTGATGCAACCTAGGGGGACCCAATATATAGAATCTAGAACCACCCCTACGACCTCTGCCTGTATGGTTAATTGGCAAACCATTGGCAAAGAATCAAAAGAGGAGGCCTCTTGTGCATAGAAGGGACCATAACACAAGGCCGTACACCAATGCTCAATGCCTTAGAAGATGGCAAAAACAGAAATGATATATTGCCCGACGAAATGCCCTATTACGAAGAAAACCCATGGATGCCCAGGCTGAGATACCTCAAAGCCACTAAGGTACACAATGAGTTTTCTAAGGATTGGGGTGAAGAATTGAGTAAGATATGAAGGGAGAACACAAGGAGAAAGTCGCCCTTCAAGATCCAGAAACACCGAAGCTTACGAAAGCTGGGCATCAAAAATAGAATAAAGCTTTGGCAAAAGCCAAGCGTGAGGCTAGAAAAGTCATGGCTAAAACAAAGAGTGAGAGTGAGGAAAAACCAGACTTGCTCTCAGTTACCAGACCACATCAAAACCTACATTGTTGGTGATGAACGGAAAGTGGTCTGATTGACGGCAAAAAGGGTTAAGGAGGATAGGTTTTCCACATCATACGATGGCCCAGTGGAGGTCAAGGAAGTTGATAATGTGGGACCAGGGGAGGAAGCTAGACCCATATATATTGCTAATAAGGACTTAACTTTAGCTGAAGAAGATGAGCTCGTTGCCCTCCTTAAGGAATTTAAGGAGTATTTCGCCTGGAATTACAAGGAGATGAAGGGTGTACCACCTGAGGTAGTGTAGCATACGATTCCAATCATGGAAGGATCAAGACCAACAAGGCTGAAACCATACCAAATGAATCCTAAGTATGCGACAATTGTAAAGAAAGAAATAGATAAACTCATTGCTACAGATTTCATCTATGAGATAGAATACACAGATTGGTTGTCACCAATTATAATAGTGCCAAACAAGAATGGAAAACTTAGGGTATGTGTAGATCTTAAAAAGGTCAACGTAGCCACTAGGAAAGACCATTATCCATTGCCCTATACGGAACATGTTTTGGAGAGAGTGGTTGGTGAAGAAGATTACAGCTTCTTGGATGGATTTTCACGCTACAATTAGGTGTCAATAGCACCAGAGGACCAACATAAGATAGCTTTTAATACAATGTAGGAGACGTTTGCATATAGAGTCATGCCTTTTGGTCTCACCAATGTCCCAGCAACATTCCAACAATTGATGTGCACATCCTTCAAGGACTACTTGTAGAAGTGGTTGGAGGTATTCATTGATGATCTGTGTGCACATTTGTGATGGGCAGACCATCCGGCTTGCTTAAGGAAGGTGTTTGAACAATGTTGATTATGTCGTATATTCCAAAACCCTTTAAAGTGCCAATTTTGGGTCAAACATGGCGTGATATTGGGACACATTGTCACAAAGAACGGTATATCCATGGATGATAGCAAGGTCAAGTTGATATTGGAGCTGCCACCGCCCACTAATTACAAAGGTGTGCAAAGATTTATGGGCCACTTTGGGTATTACCACTGCTTTATAATTTTCTATGCTAAAATTCCCAAGCCAATATACAAGCTACTCATTGTCTTTGAATGGACTGAGGAATGCTAGAAAGCATATGATCGATTGAAGCAAGCATTGGCTAGCGTGCCAATTCTATGACCCCCAATTGGGACCTCATATTTCATGTGCATACTGATGCATCAAACTTTGATATTGGATGTGTACTAGAAGCCTAGCCCCGTGAGTTCAAATTGAACTATCCAGTCTACTTTGCTAGTCGGTTAATTGAATGATGTAGAGGTGAATTACACCACCACAGAGAGAAAAGGATTTGCCATGGTTTATGATGTCAAGAAGTATCGACATTAACTATTGTGGCCGACAAATTTGTATTCTTCGTGGACCATCAAGTCTTATTATACTTGGTGAATAAGCCTTGCACCATGGAAAAAAACACACGCTGGTTGCTATTACTATTGGAATTGGACTTTACAGTTATGGTAAGGAAAGGGACACAACATGTGTTAGCAGATCATATGTCAAGAATTCCAAATGGGAAACCAGGGACTCGTGTTGATGATGACCTCCTTGATGCTTGTTTATTCAAACTAGACATGGTACCCCAATGGAGCAAGGAGATATCTGATTATCTAGCTCATGGCTTTTTGCAAGAAACACCCTTGAACAAAGATAAAATGTGGCAGCTTATCAAGCTTGCTGCACCTTATCAATTAATAGAGGGAGAACTAAATAAGCTAGGTAAAGACAATGTCCTAAGAAGATGTGTGAGAGAAGATGAGTTATCACGATATTGGATATAGCTCATTTAAGGATAGCAGGAGAGGACATTTTGCTGGAGAGATCATGACTTGCAAGGTATTTCAAGCAGCAAGATTATGGTGGCCTACGTTGTTCGGAGATGCCATAGAATTTGTTAAAAGATGTGAAGAATGTCAACCATTTGCTATCCCCCACAACAAAGGAACAAGATGCCGCACACCCCTATTATTGTAAGATACAGATAGATTTTGTTGGACCTATTAGTCCAGCAACACATCCATCACAAGCCCGATATGTGATCATGGGTGGCCATGGACTATTTCACCAAATGGGTAGAAGAAGGAGTCTCAAAGTAAGCTGATGCATGAATAACATCAAAATTCTTATATGAGCAAATTATCTCGAGATTCGGCTTCTCATTAGAATTAGTTAATGATCACGGCTCACATTTTATTAATAAGGTGATTGATCATTTACTTGCTGGATTCTTAGTAGTCCATCAGATATCATCACCTTATTATCCACAGGCTAATAGTCAAGCAGAGAGTACAAACATAATTTTGTGTACTATCATCTTAACGAAAACCTTAGAGGCAAGTCGAACGGACTGGTGGGAGCATCAGCTCTGACAGTGGCCCTATGGGCATACCGAACATCATATAAGGTAGTGATGGGATTCACTCCATTCGGTCTAGCTTATGGTGTTGAGGCAGTAATACCTAGTTTCGAGCTTAAGGATTGTAGTGCAAGAAGGTCTGACGGTGGGAAACGCATTAGTTGAAAGGCTAATCGATTTTGAGAAGCTTGATGAGACTAGGCTAATTACATTGAATGGAATCATGGTTGAGAAACTATGTAGAAAGCATTGGTTTGATTCAAATTTGAAACAAAAAGAATTGGAAATGGGGGACCTTGTCCTCATGTATGGTGTAGGAAGCACCAGGAAAAAGAAGCTCAAATACAGAGGCCTAGGACCCTTCCGAGTGTTTGAGATCAGACCTCAAGTTTTGGTTAGAATTGAGACAATTGATGATGTATAGATGGAGGGTTACGTCAATGGACGTAAACTCAAAAGATAATTTGGACCAAGGAGACCCAATAGATGCTCTTACACGAACATCACTTAAAACAACAAAAACAGCTCGTCGCAAAGCAAAAAAATCCAGCAAGCTCAAGAGGAGGCTAAGGCAAGGGACACCAAAGCTAAACAATTACTCCAAAAGAGAATGTTACACATGAATATGGCTTTCTTGACTCTCCTGGACGATGAGGAACTGAACATTAAGCCAGCATGACTTAGGGTGGTAGAACTCTCTACTACAGATAAATGCCATGCAACGAACATTGCACTAATAGATACAGGATTAAGTTATAACCTAATCTCATATGAGACATGTGGGTAGCCTTAGATAGACCGCACCTTGAACCCACCAATGCACAAGTATGAGTGTGCACTTGATAACTACAAAAGCTGAGGGATTTTTAAGTGTTAACATTTCTATTAGAAATAATTCCTTGGTTGGAAAGGTGTTTTCCATGCCTTCAGGTTCCATGGAAGAGGAAATGATCTTGGATTTGCGCCGCTAGCAAATGTAATATCCAATGGGAGAAGAGGACCGCACTACAAAACGGGGGTGACAATGTGATGTCCGTACCCTTATAGAGCCTGACAAGCACAGGGAAACAATGTGATGTCCGTACCCTTATAGAGCCTGACAAGCACAGGGAAACATGCCACGATTGAGGAGATAGCAACACTGAGCACAGTGACATCAACTCAAAATAAAAAGAGCATCAGTTCCACAAACCCTACATAAACAATATCCAAAGTCACACGGTACATAGTAATGGGTGCCCAAGATTCAACTCAGAAACCAGCCCCACAAGGAGGAGAAGGAGAAACCCTATGCCTTTGACAAGATTCCCTTGGATGTTATGCTGAAGACAAGTTCATATAACTCCAATGGGGCAGAATATGAGAATATCCGAGATGAGGCCACGGAGAAGGCATGCTGAGCAATGTCATTAATTGTGCAGGTGAAGCTAGTGGATCGCTCTACAATAGGGTCCCACTGAACAGAATTGCAAAAGTCCATGAAGAGAAGGAAGAGATTTGGGCATACTACATACATAGGGAAATGGAAAACTACCTCAAGGCCCATCAGTCCAAGATATGCAACCCCTACCTCCTAACATAGGTCCTAAATCATGTGGCAAAAAGGACTCTTCCAAAACCCAAACCAATAGAGCAGATGCAGTTAGCATTACTACTAGAGCAACCACCCCTGGACAGCTGCAGAGATGCAAGAGGGCCAAGTTGTCCTAATAGAAACACAACATAATGAAGGAGAGGAAGAAAGAGAGCAAGAAGAAGACAGAAAGGAAGATGAGGGGCATCATCTCTGACATGGCTGCAAAATCACAAAGGATAGAGGCTGAGCTGGCACAAGAAATTTGATCATACCAAGAAGTACTGACATTGTAGGAAGCCACTGTTAGTCAGGCCACTCAAGAACAACCGTACAATAGATTACTCCTCCTCAAAGCCCAGCGCAGCTTATCTTCACAAACGTGTCCCTGCTCAAGGATTCTACAATGGCAGACACACTTGCAAAAATGGAGCCAGCGATAGTAGCATCAATCCCAGTGCCGACCCAAGAATCACAAGAAATTGAGACACCAACATCAACCCCAGTGCAAGATCCAGCAGTTCAACACTGGATATATAGGTAAAAGACCAAGGAGTGAAGATCCATCATGCCCAAGCAAAAGAAGGCGCCTGGAGGATGAAGAAAGACTTCCCCACAGCTATCCTTCCCACAGAATATTTATTATGAACAGTTCATGTAGAAAACTATGGAAGGTTTGGATGGACTATTAACCCTATTGCCGCACGCTGGATTGGAAGGTGCCACAAGCACAAGTGCACCACTATGGGAGTAGGAGCAAAGGGTATGGTGCTGCCATCTCCTCACTATACACATGCTGCACGATCGTAACATTGCACTTTGGAACCTGCAAAAACGGAGCCAGCGATAGCAGCATCAATCCCAGTGCGAACTAAAGAATCACAAGAAATTGAGACACCAACATCAACCCCAGTGCAAGATCCAGCAGTTATACAGGTAAAAGACCAAGGAGTGAAGATCCATCGTGCCTAAGCAAAAGAAGGTGCCTGGAGGATGAAGAAAGACTTCCCCACAGCTATCCTTCCCACAAAATATTTATTATGAACAGTTCATGTAGAAAACTATGGAAGGTTTGGATGGACTATTAATCCTATTGCCGGAGGCTGGACTGGAAGGTGCCACAAGCACAAGTGCACCACTATGGGAGCAGCAGTAAAGGGTATGGTGCTGCCATCTCTTCACTATACACATGCTGCACGATTGTAACATTGCACTTTGGAAGTAGGTTCACAATTCAAACACACTAGTACAGACCTTAAAAAAGGAACACTTGGCAACAACAGAGGCCACGCACTGAGATGTCATCATGAAGAGTTTGAAGCCACTGAGGAGCAAGAAACCAAATACAAGTCACTGGAAAGCAATAATTTGGTTCTAAGCCAAACTATTATTCAGAGAATCAAAGAGAATATAGACCTTAAGGCAAAGATGGAACATGCTAAGGAGCAACTCTAGAAAGAGGTTACCCACAACCATGAGCTCACATCTATTCATGCCCAGCAAGTGAAAAGATGCAGGGGAGAAGAGAGCTTGAGCTCTTACAAGCACACACACTCTCCCAAAAGAGAACACACAAGGTGAGAGGCTGAAAATCTTCTTCTTCTTCACACAACACTCAACACACCATATACAAAGATAAGAGTACACACAATATGAAAAGATACTCAACCAAATACATACTAGGGTTCTCTATAGTGTAAACCCAACTAAATGAGCTAGCGCTATAACTATGCCATTCTCTAGAATGGCTGTCACACAGCCTGTCATCCACTGGCCACATATCACCCATGATCTCACCAACCATGCCAGTGGTGTGTGGGGCCTATCCCCCAGGTGGGTCATCAGTGTCCACCGCCTCACTAGATGAGCTTGATATCTCAACACTCCCCCTCGAGCTCAACTCTATCTCATGTACAAGCAAAGCCCTGAATCTGCGGAGCTTCTCTGTATACCCAATGCTTTGGTGAAGATGTTAGCGACCTGATCCTATGTGCTGACATAAACAAGGTCAACGTCTCCTGCTGCCAAAACCTTCTCTCTGACAAATGGTAGTAGAGCTCTATATGCTTCATGCGAGCATGAAAATCTCGGTTCCTGACCAACTGTATACTGCTAATGTTGTCACAAAAAATGACAACTTGTCTATCCACTGATAGACCCAAATCTGTAGGTAGCTTTCTCAACCAAGCTACCTCACATGATGCTGCCATAGTAGCACCTCTGTACTCGGCCTTTGTATGTACTAGATAGAGCAACTGTAGGCTACTTCTTGCTGCTTCAAGTCACAACAGCACCCCCAAAGAAAACATGAAGCCACTAGTAGATCTTCTATCTGAGATACTACCAGCCCAATCAGCATCTGTGTACCCATGTACACATATCTCTGTCCTAGTTTCATAAATTAGTACAGAATGCAAAGTAGACCTCACTTACCTTAGTATGTGTCTCAATGCATCCAAATGCGACTTCCAAGGAACTTGCATAAATTGACTCACCAACCCAATAGCATAGCTCAAATCTGGCCTGGTGATCGTCATGTAGATCAAGCTTCCTACTATGCACCTATACATAGTAGGATCCTCGAAAATCTCTCTTGAATCTACACCACCCAACTTGCGATTCTAATCCAATGGCACTGAGATAGGCTTACAACCATTCATTCCATACTTGGACAATATTTCCAAGCCATACTGTCTCTGCAGTAATCCAATACCATGTGGTGACCTAATCACCTCAATGCCCAAGAAATATCTGAGCTCCCCCAGATCCTTCATCTCAAACTTTTGTCTAAGCAAGATCTTTACAACATCAAAGATCTCTGCATCATGGTCCCCCTCGTAATGATCAGGTCATCTACATAGATGACAACAAGCACACCCCCTCTATCACTGTGTCTCACATACAGCGAGAAATCTGCATTGGCTACATGAAAGCCAATAGTGATAAGATATTCAGAAATCTTGTCAGACCATGCTCTTGGTGCTTGTTTTAAGCCATACAAGGCTTTCTTCAAATCCCCATGCAAGAATGCATTCTTTACATCCATCTAATATAAAGACCATTGCTTTGAATGCATTCTTTACATCCATCTAATGTAAAGACCATTGCTTTGACGCAGCCACTGCTATCACAACTCTCACTGTTGCCATCTTGGCAATTGGGCTGAAAGTTTCCTCATAATCAATGCCATATGTTTGTGCATATCCTTTGGCTACCAATCTAGCCTTGTACCTGCTTATGTTTCCATCACTGTTATGTTTTACTTTGTACACCCACTTGCATCCGATGGCTTTCTTGCCTTCAGGCAATTGCACTAAATCCCAAGTCTCATTTACATATAGTGCATCCATCTCCTCATCCATAGCTTTCTCCCAACACACATTTCCAACAGCCTCATCAATGCATGTGGGATCTACAACCTGTATAACTTTTGCCATGTATGCATATTGATGTGCCACATAACCATCATAGGTAAATCTCTGCACAGGATTCTTCACTCTCCCAGATCTTCGTAGCTTTGCATTCATGGCTTCCATAGCCTTATTTACACCAGGTGTTCTCATAGCTAGTATCCCAAGATCCTCATCAAGGCTCATCTCTGAGCCACTAGACTCTCCATCAACATGAGAATGCCCTGCAGAAATGTCAGGCATACTAAGGGGCTCAACCACGTTCTCTTTGCCTTTATGTGATGTACTAAGGGGCTCAACCACTTTCTCTTTGCCTTTATGTGATGTACTAATCACATTTATAGGATTGGTATTATGACGCAGCGTGCCACTCCATGGTCTATCAATTGAACCACTAGATGAGGACTCTCCTGGTCCACTCAAAGACTGTGATTGCTGACTTGCATTTTGTGCAACCACATTTCCACTCACATCAGCCCCAACAGTTTCTTTTTCAGCAGCGTACCAGCTGATCATCTCATAAAAAACAACATCACTGCTTACCCTCAACTCACGTGTAACAAGGTGATAACACCTGTATCCCTTTTGCTCAAGGGAATACCCAATAAACACACACTTTTTAGCTTTTGGATCCAGCTTAGTTCTCAGCTCATCTGGCACATGCACATATGTAATGCATCCAAAGACTTTCAGATGAGACAAATCAGGTTTTCTATCGGTAAACCTCTCCTCTGGTTGGAGTTACATCATGTATGGCTGTAGTTGGAGTATTGTTCATGATGTAAACTGCTGTAGAAATAGCCTCAGCCCAATAGCTATACGGCATATTCTTCTCTCCCATCAATGCTCGCGCAATCTCAGCAATGTGCCTGTTTTTTTCGCTCACAGCAACTCCATTTTGCTGCAAAGTGCATATGCATGTAAACTATCTCTGAATATCATTCTTCTGTAAAAATTCAAAGAACTCATTGGAGAAGTACTCTCCCCCTCTATCTGACCTTAGGCACTTTACATGTTTCCCTGTTTGCTTTTTAACCATAACTCTGAAATTCTGAAAATGAGTGAACACCTCACTCTTCTCCTTCATGAAGTATACCCACACTTTCCTTGTGTGGTCATCAATAAATGTCACATAATACCTACAACCTCCCATAGACATGGTCTTTGTAGGACCCCATACATCTGAATGCATAACATCTAGTGCATTTCTACTCACGTTTCTGTCACGTGGAAATACATGCCTTGTTTGCTTTCCAAATTGGCATGCTTCACATATTTTCTGCATACCTTCAACTTTAAACTTTGGCAGCCTTGTCACAATTCCTTTAGTCTACATCATAGACTTCATTCTTCGCACATTCACACGTCCAATTCTTTTATGCTAAATGTCTATGTCTGCAACAATTCCTGAACCATTTGCAAACATCGCAGCACTCACTTCAGGCATGTTTACATTCAATGTAAACATTCTGCCCACTCTGTTGCCCTTTTTTTGTAACCAACCTGCACTTGTCTTTAAAGTCTTCAACATAACAACCTGCACTTGTCTTTAAAGTCTTTAACATAATAACCATCAGGGTTAAACTGGACCTGCAAACCCTGCTCAATCATCTGGCCAACTGAAATCGGATTCTTTGTTATGTTCGGAACATGAAGTACATCTGCAAGGTACTTCACTTTGCCATCCTACATAGACAATGGCACATCTCCAACATGGGCAATTGGATGAGTAGTGTTATCCCCTGTTTCAACAAAACCTGGTCTTTCAAGGTTTTTCATCTCCTTGAACCACTCCCCCCCATGACTTGTCATGTGGTTCGAAGCACCTGAATCAACGTACCATACATCATCTTTATGTGCTGCTTCAACATTTTCAGACATGGCATTAACAACATGCTGCATAACAAACAACCTTTCATTATCCTCATTGTTTCTACTCGAGGATGCATAGTTGTTTTGCTGCAATTTTCCATTTTGCATGTCAGCTTGCTTCTTATAACAATCTGCCTGCACATGTCTAGGCTTACCACAATAAAAGCATCCACAAGTATCATTATACTACCTTTGCTGATTTCCACGACCTCTCTGACTCCCCCTGCCTCTGAATTGGCCTCTTCCACCTGGGTGGTTGCAAGATGAGGTTATCTAGTTTCATGGCGTGGGCGCCCTTGGCTTTAGCTGAAAAACAGGCATTTTTTCAAGAAGAATAGCCAATCTCTCATAGTTAGCCAAGGAGTTTCACTTCAAGGTCTTCTAATGAAACATCATATGCAAAGTTGGGCACCTAAAACTATAATCTGATTGAATATCCAATAATTGCAAATCCCCTTTTCTTTGGGAACCAAGTTTGTATACAGGCCCTGTCCTAGGTTTAGACAGGTATAGTGAATGTGAGTAAATTGCCTATAACTTTTACATTATTACTCATACGATGTTCCCACTTTGCATTTCACAAATACAAATAACATAGAGCTTAACTTGATTTATCGAGTAATTTTTGATGTGTTCTACTATTTTCTATATTATTTAAAAGATATTAGAATTGTCAAAAAACATACTATTTTATCCTCCCACCACATCTACCATTTAAAATGCTCAAATTGTATGGATCTAGTGATGATTAGATTGGGAAAGATTAGTATAATGTGGGTATAAGATAAAATTACAAATCTAACGGTTTGATTTTTGTAGATTTACTTTGGAAAATTTATTATGACTGTCAGAGGCCCATTAAATCAATAGTAATTTAATTCTAGAAAATTAAATATTGAATCTTTCAATCTAAAAACTCATGGGATCAATACTCTTGTTGCCATGAATTTATCAAAAAAAATTTGGCTTGATTTGAGTATGGGAAGGTCCATTTTCAATCCTCCCAAGTGAAAATTCCCATATTGTGTCCACTCTCCCCTTTTCAAGTCTAAAACCAATCCTAGTTAGGTTTGGAAATCTAGGCTTGGTAAACTTCACAGCTTAGGTTTCATTCCATGTGTGAGGCTTGGGTAGGCCCAAACCTTATACATGCATGCCACTTTATGTCCACGTGAGCATCGAGAGGATCCACATAAGCAGCTTGCCACCTCAGCTTGCCACCTCCACCCTCCATGTCAACATGGTCAACCTAGTTGACTCCCCACCTCATCATCCTAGTCATCATTAATGCCACATCATCTTGCCACCTTTGCATGCCACCTCGCACATGGTGACATGGCATGCCACATCATGGAATTGCCACATCAACCATAATAGTGCCACATGTCAAGAGAATGCCACGTGTCATGCACGCTTGTGACACGTGGCATCTCCTTCCCACCTCCCCTCTTTTTTCAAAAACATATTTTTGGAAAAGTTAATTTAGTAATTTAGAGAAATAGAATATAGAAATTTAAATAATAAAATATATGTAACTTATTAAATAAAAGAATTTAAAATCACTAATTTAAAAGGATTATATTTTGGGATTAGATCAATAAAAATATTATTAAAGATCATATTATTAATTTTAAAAAAATAAATTTTTTATTTTTATATTTCTTGAAAATTTTTTATGTAGAATAAACCTTTGAATAAAATATGAAAAAAATACTTTATTTAAAAAAAGCAGTTATATAATTATAAAATAAAAGATTTCTTTAAAGATATATTTATATACATTTATATATCTGGTAATGATAAATATTTAGACTTGTTAATAAATATTATAAATAATATTAATTTTTAAGTGGATAATAGTTTATCTTTAAATATCTTTATGTTTATCTTAGTTATCCAATCAATCTTAGATAGGAAATCCAGTGAGATTTGAAGTGGATAACCTATTTTTCCTATATAATCACACATCTCTAGTACTATCCCACACTTATCTGTAGTACTATCCCATCATTGAGCCCTTATAATATTTTCTCTCTTAGCTTCCTTGAGAATGGGTTCTCAAAGCCGTAGGAGTCGGAAACGTGATAGGACTAGACTCCCCCCCATCCACCAAGTTCAAGAGGAGGAGAGGAGAAGGGTAGCTCGTGAGAGAAAGAGAGAGTGGAGAGCACGTCAACGAGCAACACCTTCCGTTGGCGATGATCCAAGCCTTGCTCCTCCTCTTCCACTTCCTCTCCCTTCGCCCTCTTCCCCCCCACTACCCCTTAGTTTAGATAATCCACATGAACCCGCCCTTCTTGAGTCCTCTCTTCTACAAGAACCCACCCCCCCTCCTTTGGGCGCCCTTCGTGTGGATAGGAAAGAACTATCAAAGTCAGGGGCACATCGTCGTGCCCGTGCAATCTTCCAATCCTATTTCAAAGACCTCACGTCTTCATCACAGGCATGTGTGCTTGATGCTTTGATTGATCTGCCCAACATGGCCAACTGCAGGGCGCTTTCCGACATTGGAGGTCGAAGAGAGAGGAGAGCTGGCATGGCGGTGCTACAAAGTGTTCGTCATTCCTATAAAGTTAACAAGAAGAGGAACTCTGCGGATGCTTTGGCTGCTCGACGGGCTATTGTGGCAGCCATAAGTAGCTCCCAAATGAAGGGTAAGGTTAGTGCCACATCTCGCATCCTTTCCATAGCACCACACGCACTTAGAGTTGGGTCTATTAGGCGACAAAGTTTAGATGCCAATGAGGTTGGTGCTATGTGGGCGAGTAGTGGTCGTGTAGCTAGGCATGATCGCCTACTAGATGAAACCACTAGAACCTTGATAGAAAGTTTTTGGGAGGAGAATTGTCGTGCATCGCCAGTTTTCAAGAAAGCTTTGCGTAAGAGAGTGACAAGAGGAGTGTTCATTGAGCACGGTGCTTGCTTTCTTGAAATGTCCCAAACTGAGTTGTATTCTCAGTTTGTAGCTTCGTATCCAGAGCTTAAAATTGGGCAAAGGTCATTTGAGGGGTGTAAGCCTTGGTTTGTGAGGTACTCACGTCAGCGTGACACATGTTGTTGTCGCTACCATGTTGAGTTCAATCTTTTTTATGATGTGTTCCGTTCTCTTAGTGGGCATAGAGAGTTGCCTCGTAGTCCACGTGATTTCATCCACTCTCTTTTGTGTGCACGCACGGAGGATGCCCAGTTCCATAGGATGCCTTGTGTGGAGAGCAATTGCACATCATGTGGTTCACTTGCACATCTACAGATGGTAGATCTTGATGCAAGTGACCAAGAGATAGTGGCATGGCAACGTTATGAGTATGTGACACACCAGCTCCAGAGTGGTGGACAGTCCAGGAAGTTGCAGCTCGTGGACAAACATACACCACGTTGTCACTTCACAGCCACATTTAGGGAGCAGATCTACCCCTACATACGGCACAGTCATTGTGCCAAGTGGCAGGATCGTCAGTTCCGAGCATGCCTAGCAGAGTTTCCTATTGGTGTGGTCGTCTCTGTGATTGATTTTGCAGAGAACTACACTTTCACACCTTTTCAGGAGATACAATCTGAGTATTACTTCTCAGAGCAGGTAATGGTTATATTTTGTACTATTTGTTTTATGTTTGAGCTTCATTACTTAATTGATTTTTTGTGTCCTAAACGTATGTATTGCTTCCCTCACCAGGTTGCTATTTTGGTCCACATTAGCTATCGACATGCAGAGGCTCATGTAGATGGGATAGCGAGTACCCCCGAGACCCGTGTCATTATTCGAGAGTATCATTTCTATATCAGTGATGATCGTTCACATGATGCACATTTTGTGCAACACTGCTTTCGTCTCCATGACGATTTTTTAGGAGATTGTGGGATCAGACATGTCCAGCGATGGGTTTGGTCTGATGGTTGTGGCGCACAGTTCAAGTCATCACGTCAATTCTATTGGCTCTACAGGTTGTACTTATGGCTTTCTTACATTTTCAATTAAACTAAATTCACTAGAACATCTTAAAGAAAACAATAACTAAGACTATCTTTTATGGATTTATAGGTGGCATGTGCAGTCTAGTATCCCAGTGATTTGGTCATTCTTTGAGACTGGTCACGGGAAGGGTGAGCATGATGGTGCAGGCGCGTGTGTGAAACGTGCCTTGAGGCGTCATCAGCTGCGACAGGATGCTCAGCGGTTCAGAGATGCGGGCCACGGAGTCGAGTGGTGCTCCCAACATTTGTGTGGGAGTGCAGCATCATCGTACCCCAGACGTGATGCTCGGATTGTCAGGAGATTTTTTTGGCATGTGGATGGTGGCACGATTGACCGCAGAGCCTCCCATGATTGTGACACAGTACCTGGCACCTTGGGCTTACATTCCATCAGGAGCACGTGCATGGCGGCCCCCACGATTTACACACGACGGTTTGCATGCTTCTGTGGAGCATGTATGGATGGCGATTGGTCACATTGTGCCTCGAGAGGATGGGCAGATGCATGGATACAGACATTCCTCTCCCCCGAGCATCCTTCACATCCAGTGGTGTCTGATGAGCACACAGGTCCTGCATTCATGGTCAGTTATGATGACCTGACAGATTTGCTACAGGAGGGTGATGTATTTGCTGTTATTGCCAGTGAGGGAAACAGCGAGGGAGTAGACTACTATCTGATGAGTTGCACTAGGCCAAAGTGCATGCTTGACCAGGATACAGTGGATGATCATGGGTTTTCTTATGACGCCCATAGCATGATTGTGGCAGGCCGGTTCTACCAGCAGATTCGACTTCATCGGGGGAGTCTTGAGTTCCAGCAGTGGAAGTGGGAGTTAGAGGCATTTCAGTTCTCTCATCTAGTGGTTGCTACCAGACTCACTCTTGTTCGAGTACAGAGCCGAAAACACAGTTCTCACCCTCGTTTTCGGCTTCGAGTGGATGACCATGAGAGCATTCTAGAGCAGTTGAGAGCTAGAGAGGGTGCTGCTGACTAGATCTCTATCTTGATAGTGACTAAACTCAGACTAGCTGGGTTAGCTCACTTACATTGTACTTAGATTTTTGGGCAGTGACTAACCTCAGACTAGCTGGGGTAGCTCATTTTCATTCTGATGTTTATATCATTATGAGTTTTCTCATTATTGAGTATCATTACATTTTAGTTGATGTTCTTGATTTTATTATATTTTTTAACACTTTGGCTATCATATTGTTTGTTGAAAATCTCCATGCCATCGTACCCAAACATGCTCTGATGGTGACCAAACTTTGCAAGCATGGGGAGGGGACCCACCCCCACACGCTTGCAAAGTTTGGTCACAATCAGAGCATGTTTGGATTGGCAATTGGCGCCCAGTGCGGGTTTTTCAAGTCTCTTGGTGCTTAAGAGGCCATGGAAAATCCGGGCCTTCCCCATGCCATCGTACCCAAACATGCTCCGATGGGGACCAAACTTTGCAAGCATGTGGGGGTGGGTCCCCCCCACATGCTTGCAAAGTTTGGTCACAATCAGAGCATGTTTGGATTGGCAATCGGCGCCTAGTGCGGGTTTTTCAAGTCTCTTGGTGCTTAAGAGGCCATGGAAAATCCGGGCCTTCCCCATGCCATCGTACCCAAACATGCTCCGATGGAGACCAAACTTTGCAAGCATGTGGGGGTGGGTTCCCCCCACATGCTTGCAAAGTTTGGTCACAATCAGAGCATGTTTGGATTGGCAATCGGCGCCTAGTGCGGGTTTTTCAAGTCTCTTGGTGCTTAAGAGGCCATGGAAAATCCGGGCCTTCCCCATACCATCGTACCCAAACATGCTCCGATGGGGACCAAACTTGGCAAGCATGTGGGGGTGGACCCACCCCCACATGCTTGCCAAGTTTGGTCCCCATCGGAGCATGTTTGGGTACGATGGTATGGGGAAGGCCCGGATTTTCCATGGCCTCTTAAGCACCAAGAGACTTGAAAAACCCGCACTGGGCGCCGATTGCCAATCCAAACATGCTCCGATGGGGACCAAACTTTGCAAGCGTGTGGGGGGGACCCACCCCCACATGCTTGCCAAGTTTGGTCCCCATCGGAGCATGTTTAGGTACGATGGCATGGGGAAAGCCCGGATTTTCCATGGCCTCTTAAGCACCAAGAGACTTGAAAAACCCGCACTGGGCGCCGATTGCCAATCCAAACATGCTCCGATGGGGACCAAACTTTGCAAGCGTGTGGGGGGGACCCACCCCCACATGCTTGCAAAGTTTGGTCCCCATCGGAGCATGTTTGGGTACGATGGCATGGGGAAGGCCCGGATTTTCCATGGCCTCTTAAGCACCAAGAGACTTGAAAAACCCGCACTGGGCGCCAATTGCCAATCCAAACATGCTCCGATGGGGACCAAACTTTGCAAGCGTGTGGGGGGGACCCACCCCCACATGCTTGCAAAGTTTGGTCCCCATCGGAGCATGTTTGGGTACGATGGTATGGGGAAGGCCCGGATTTTCCATGGCCTCTTAAGCACCAAGAGACTTGAAAAACCCGCACTAGGCGCCGATTGCCAATCCAAACATGCTCCGATGGGGACCAAACTTTGCAAGCGTGTGGGGGGGACCCACCCCCACATGCTTGCCAAGTTTGGTCCCCATCGGAGCATGTTTGGGTATGATGGCATGGGGAAGGCCCGGATTTTTCCCCAGCCTCTTAAGCACCAAGAGACTTGAAAAACCCGCACTGGGCGCCGATTGCCAATCCAAACATGCTCTGATGGGGACCAAACTTTGCAAGCGTGTGGGGGGGACCCACCCCCACATGCTTGCAAAGTTTGGTCCCCATCGGAGCATGTTTGGGTACGATGGCATGGGGAAGGCCCGGATTTTCCATGGCCTCTTAAGCACCAAGAGACTTGAAAAACCCGCACTGGGCGCCAATTGCCAATCCAAACATGCTCCGATGGGGACCAAACTTTGCAAGCGTGTGGGGGGGACCCACCCCCACATGCTTGCAAAGTTTGGTCCCCATCGGAGCATGTTTGGGTACGATGGTATGGGGAAGGCCCGGATTTTCCATGGCCTCTTAAGCACCAAGAGACTTGAAAAACCCGCACTAGGCGCCGATTGCCAATCCAAACATGCTCCGATGGGGACCAAACTTTGCAAGCATGTGGGGGGGACCCACGCCCACATGCTTGCTAAGTTTGGTCCCCATCGGAGCATGTTTGGGTACGATGGCATGGGGAAGGCCCGGATTTTCCATGGCCTCTTAAGCACCAAGAGACTTGAAAAACCCGCACTGGGCGCCGATTGCCAATCCAAACATGCTCTGATGGGGACCAAACTTTGCAAGCGTGTGGGGGGGACCCACCCCCACATGCTTGCAAAGTTTGGTCCCCATCGGAGCATGTTTGGGTACGATGGCATGGGGAAGGCCCGGATTTTCCATGGCCTCTTAAGCACCAAGAGACTTGAAAAACCCGCACTGGGCGCCAATTGCCAATCCAAACATGCTCCGATGGGGACCAAACTTTGCAAGCGTGTGGGGGGGACCCACCCCCACATGCTTGCAAAGTTTGGTCCCCATCGGAGCATGTTTGGGTACGATGGTATGGGGAAGGCCCGGATTTTCCATGGCCTCTTAAGCACCAAGAGACTTGAAAAACCCGCACTGGGCACCAATTGCCAATCCAAACATGCTCCGATGGGGACCAAACTTTGCAAGCATGTGGGGGGGACCCACGCCCACATGCTTGCAAAGTTTGGTCCCCATCGGAGCATGTTTGGGTACGATGGCATGGGGAAGGCCCGGATTTTCCATGGCCTCTTAAGCACCAAGAGACTTGAAAAACCCGCACTGGGCGCCGATTGCCAATCCAAACATGCTCCGATGGTGACCAAACTTTGCAAGCATGTGGGGGGGGACCCACGCCCACATGCTTGCAAAGTTTGGTCCCCATCGGAGCATGTTTGGGTACGATGGCATGGGGAAGGCCCGGATTTTCCATGGCCTCTTAAGCACCAAGAGACTTGAAAAACCCGCACTGGGCGCCGATTGCCAATCCAAACATGCTCTGATTGTGACCAAACTTTGCAAGCGTGTGGGGGGGACCCACCCCCACATGCTTGCAAAGTTTGGTCCCCATCGGAGCATGTTTGGGTACGATGGTATGGGGAAGGCCCGGATTTTCCATGGCCTCTTAAGCACCAAGAGACTTCAAAAACCCGCACTGGGCGCCAATTGCCAATCCAAACATGTTCTGATTGTGACCAAACTTTGCAAGCATGTGGGGGTGGGTTCCCTCCCCATGCTTGCAAAGTTTGGTCCCCATCAGAGCATGTTTGGGTACGATGGCATGGAGATTTTCAACAAACATGATAGCCAAAGTGTTAAGAAATATAATGAAATCAAGAACATCAACTAAAATGTAATGATACTCAATAATGGAGATTTTCAACAAACAATATGATAGCCAAAGTGTTAAGAAATATAATAAAATCAAGAACATCAACTAAAATGTAATGATACTCAATAATGAGAAAACTCATAATGATATAAACATCAAATAGGTACATCAGAATGAAAATGAGCTACCCCAGCTAGTCTGAGGTTAGTCACTGCCCAAAAATCTAAGTACAATGTAAGTGAGCTAACCCAGCTAGTCTGAGTTTAGTCACTATCAACAGCAACCCAATCAAAATCGTCATCTCTAACTGCCGGTCGACGTGCGCGTCGAGGCTGCTGTGCACGTCGAGGAGGCTGTGCCGGCTGCGGGGGTCGTCGAATGTCTGCGGGGAGGTCTGCCTCAAAGGAAGGATCGTGAGCTGGTGCCGGTGTACTCGGGAGCTCACGAGTCCCAAAAGCTGCTATGGCCCTCTCTCTCTCTCTACGTCGTGCTAATGCAAGACGCCTCTGTCTATAAACCCAAAATCGATAATCTGCAATGGTGCGTGTCTGCCACTCTGCTCGTGTAAGCTCCTCTGCTGTAAGGACACGCTGCTCATGAGAAGCAGCACTGCTGCTAGCACCATCACCCGCTGTGCCACTAGGGCCAGCACCACCCACGCGCTCAAATGCTGTCACCTGGCTCTCATGCAGGACTCTCTGGTAAGCGTCGAACTCATGTGAGCTCCACTCTATCTCAGGAGGCACCTCAGGCTCCTGGGCTCTATCGTCGAAGGCGTCGAGTCCCAAGTCCATAGCTGATGTAAAGTCGACTGGCCTGCCAGTCCTGGCATCTACTCGTACAAGGCCTGGGTGAAGATCATCGATGCCCAATACCCTGTACGTCGCTAAGTCGACGCGTGCACGGCAGGATGGGCATGCTGAGAACCGGACGAGCTCCTGGGTGATGCAAGACAAGTGGAAAATATGTCCACATCCTAGGGCATATCCTCCTGTACTATCAATGTCCTCGATACATAAACAGCAGCACGCATCACGCAGGAAGGGTGGTGCATCCTGCGGGAGAGGTCGTCGAAAAACCTCTGTGACAGGCCGTGGATATAACGGTAGATAAGGCACTGTCACGTCCGATGATCTACGATACTCTCGAACATGCAGCATCAGCTGCTCTGCCCTGTGCTGGGCAATCTGCTCCATAATCTGATGATGCTGTGCCTCAGCTCTGGAGCTCTCTACCTCGGTCCGAGCCTACGCAAAAAAGTAAAGCATTAAAATATTTGATTAGTCTCTCATTAGGTATTACTTAAAGAAATTTGTAACTTAAACGTGCAAGAGAAACCTACCTGCTGGATGTCGGACTCTCTCAGATGCTGTGCCTCTGCAGTAGCTGCCTCTGCCATCTGTAATGCAGCTCGGAGGCGGTCTATCTCCGCTCTCGCCTCTACCAACTCCTGAGTGAGCCTCTGAGTGGCAGGTGTGGGAACCTGCGTGACACAATCAACCATGCTGCTCATGTAAAAATATAGAAAAGTACATATAAACATGAAGATAAATGACCAAAAAAACTTAAGACGTAATATATATGTAAATACCTCCACATCTGTCGTCGGTATAGATCGTGAGAATAGGCGCACCACGTGCTGGATGCTCTCCGTGGTGCTCCGTACGTCAATGCCGACCTGCGTGCCAAGAGCCTCTACTGTCGACAATGGCACAAAGGAAGGATCGTGAGCTGGTGCCGCACGAAGGGCCGGTGGAGGCCGCCTACCCTGGTCCTGGAGACGGCCTCGGCCAGCACCACCACCCGGACGATGGCTGGTGTAATCGACCTCCTCCCCTAAGACAAACTCCGCATATAACTGCTTTGCGAAGTATATGGGAATCTGGCGGTTGTTCGGCATCCTCCCATATGCGGCAACATATCGACTATAGATATGTGCCGCCATACGAGGATGCGAACACCGCGAAATAGTGAGGGGCTTGCCCGCCCCGGGCCTCATCCCACGACTATCAAGGAAAAGATCTAGGAAAGCCCCATCCCTAATAGGAGCAAGATCACAGACCTGACGATATGTCAGGCCATGTGACACAGGAGCAGCGCGATGGTGGGCTATCCACTCATCTACATAAACAATATCGTGAAGGCTACGAAGGGACGCAAGCATCGCCTCCAAGTCTGCCACGATATGTAATGTAGACGGAGTGTCTCCAGCACTCCTACGGATAGCCGCTAACTCACGGTCTATCTCCGCGATGAGGTCCGCAATAGATGAGCGGCCCTCCTCGTGGCCCTCCTCGTGGCCCTCCATGCTAAAACCTAGGCCAAATGTGAAGGGTCCAATGTGAATGGTCTAATGTGAAAGGTCTAATGCTTAGTGCTAAGTAGCACTAATTAAGCTAAAAACAAAGCTAATGGGCTCACTAATACTAATCCAAATCAAGAGCGCAAGAGAGTGAAAACGACTTGTGAAAATGAGGCAAAAAAAAAAGTTTTCCGGTTTTATAACCTCGATCGAGGTTCGGAAACATCATGCAATTTAGGGTTTGCAAGATTAACGCTCTGGATATTAGGGTTAGTGCAACATACGGCCAAGATACACACCTAATTCTAGGGTTGGGGAAGGATCGACGGCTGCGATTTGATATTACTATCTCGTTCGAGGTAAATGGACGGCCACGATTTAAAGGCATTACCACGACAAGGTATCTCGACGGTCAAGATTCATTATATACCTCGATCGAGATATTTAAACGGCCGAGATCGCATCTTCCAGCGTACGTGAATGGACGGTTTAGATTGCTTTTCCGTATCTCGATCGAGATAATTGAACGGTGGAGATTGCATCTAGGTATCTCGATCGAGATATTCGGACGGTGCAGATTGAATCTCTGTATCTCGATCGAGATATTTGGACGGCTGAGATTTGAACTCTGTATCTCGATCGAGATATGGGGACGGTGGAGATTGTATCCGATTACCTCGAACAATGAATGGTCGCGATTGGATGTAAATTTCTCGTTCGAGATACGTGGACGATGGAGATGTGCTGGTCAAATATGCCTACGGGGATACAGCGTGGCCCTGATGTGGATCCGAGTGGCATAGGTATCTCGATCGAGATATTGTGGTGGCGGTGACATGTATTGGTGACATGGATGACGCCTGGAAACCCGGACCTGCTAGCGTGGCATTAGTTGGCATCTCGATCGAGATATGTCGGTTTAGGCTCGGGAGGCACGTGTCGTGTTTTGATTCGCGGCACTATCACGATCGAGGTACTCCGCCCGAGATGCATGGATGTCCCAATTTTAGAGAGAGTGAACGAAAGTGAGTACCCTCATCTTGCAACCACCCACCTATGTGTTGTTGTTGTTGTGAGTTCTGGGACTGTTGTTATTCCTGCTGCTAGCCATAATTCTGATTACCTGTTCGGCCACCTCCTTGGCCGCGTCCGGCCTCCTCTACCTTGTCCTCTTCCTGAACTTGTGTAGAAGGCCTGTTGCTCTGAACTGTTTTTGTTTTGTGAAGACTGTTGGTCTTTACCCAAGCTCTTCTCTTCTATAATCAATATAGACAACAAAATCTGTGAAATTGGGAATGTTTTCCCGAGTCTGAATAGACGTCTTGAATGCCTTGTATTGTGGCCCGAGACCACGTAGACAGACTTCCACCTTATCATCTACTGAAATGCCAATAGATGCAAGGGATTCCACCTTATCATCATCATCTACTGAAATACCAATAGATGCAAGGGATTCCACAATACCCTTGATCTTCAATGCATAGTTGTTCACAGACATACTCTTTTTCTCCACAGTATGAAGTTCATTCTTCAACTGTATCTTTCGTGCCTTGGTATTCGTTTCATAGAGTTTTACCAAGGTGTCCCATGCCTCCTTGGGGGACTTGGCATCCTGTATGTGCCCAATCATGGTGTCTTGTATACTGATAGAGAGCCAATACATAAATTTTCTGGCTCCTTGGTTTCAATCCTTGAACTCTTTCACATCTGTAGCAGTCAGATTGATCTCTGGTATATTTGGTGCCTCTCCATGCTCACCTTCTATGTAGTCCTAGTAGTAACCCTTTCCCATCAGGAAATTTGTTAACCTGAACCTCCAAGCATGGAAATTGTTCTTGTCAAGCTTCTCAGCAACAATCTGGTTTATGCCATCATTTGACATCTTGCCAGACACACAAATTTACCAGAAACAGCACTCTGGTTTGTCTTGCACAAACTACTGTATTTTCTGTAGCAGTATTGTTCTACACTCAAATGTCACAACAACCAGTGGCCTTAATGTGCATACATACACCCAATGGCAATTGTTTGACCTCCTTGCAGCACACACAATGTCTACACAACCAATCTGTCTTCCTGTAGTTCTTAAAACAGAGTTCTGCATAGAATCGATGACTTACCCGGAGTGCTCAAAATCACCTGCTTTTCAAAAAATGGAGGTCCTAACGCGCCCGAAACGCGTTTTCAGCTTGAAATATTAAGTCCGATAGGACAAAATAGTTGGCCTATAGCTTTACTCCTGTGAAGAAAGCTCCTCAATCAGAGATCGTTTGCCGGTGTCTCCCGTAGAGCTCCCGACAAGGGTGTAGTCGCCAACGCAAATAGGGAAGAGTAGATGAAGCTCTTACCCTCGTACCGCTCCTTGTGCTTCTCTTGCTTGCAGCTCAGCCCTTAGCATGAACCAGGCTCTGATACTATGAAAAGATGCAAGGGAGAAGAGAGCTTGAGCTCTTGCAAGCACACACACACTCACAAAACCCTAAAAGAGAACACACAAGGTGAGAGGCTGAAAATCTTCTTCTTCTTCACACAACACTCAACATACCATATACAAAGATAAGAGTACACACAATATGAAAAGGTACTCAACCGAATACATACTAGGGTTCTCTATAGTGTGAACCTAACTAAATGAGCTGGCGCTATAATTATGCTAGTCTCTAGAATGGCTGTCACATAGCCTGTCATCCACTGGTGGCCGCATATCACCCATGATCTCACCAACCATGCCAGTGGTGTAAGTGTGGGGCCTATCCCCCAGGCGGGTCATCAGTGTACCGCCTCACTAGATGAGCTCGATATCTCAACAGCAAGTACAAGAACTCCAACACATGTCCATGGCCAAATAAGAAGAGTTGCAAAGTGAGATCTAGCAGTTATCCTCAAGTCTAAAGGAAGCAGAAAGCAAGCCTACTCACTTACAACAATAAAGAGAACAAACAAACAAGGCACATGCAGAGAAAGTGAGAGGCCTTATTGACGCCATAAGTGCCAGTCAAGTTGAGATGCAAAGAATGGTGATAGCACACCAAGAGGCAATAGCACAAGTCACCTAGAAGTTACAAGACAATTAGAGGTTGGCTGCCGAAAGACTTCAGAGAATCACAAAAGCTCAAGAAAGAGAGGCTACCGCCTGACGTGCCCAAGAAGAAGCAACATGGCGCTTTAAGGAGTTGGATTCTACAAGGATGGTCCGCAAAACGGCTATATCAAAACTCCTCAACACCAATGACTCTCGTCTACAAAAGTTGGAACGCCAATTAGCAATACAGGACCGAAGTTAAGAGACTACCGATGACATGTGCCTACTCTTTGAGCGAGCCTCGGAGATAGGTCAGTTGCTAGTAACCCCTTAGGTCCCTCCTCAAACTCTTACTCTTTGAGCGAGCCTCAGAGATAGGTCAGTTGTAGTAACCCCTTAGGTCCCTCCTCAAACTCTTACTCTATTTTTGTCTACACTAACTCTCTCCTTACGTCAATAAGATATAAATCTATCTAAGGACCTAGGCCTAGGTGAACAAACCCTCATTAAAAGCAGAATACCTGATGCTGACCCCACTATCATAATGGGAGTTTTATGGGGAGATATAGTATTAACTAATCCACAGGATATCTACTTTTATCCATTACATCCTATTGTGTTAAACCTTCATAGTTCGTGTCGAGTAATACAAAACTTTAAATTATGGACACAACAGTGTCGAAAAATTAGACCTGTTTGTTCCATATGACATTCTCGAGATGCCAGCCAACTACGAGGTGGTAGCACAAAGTTATCAATGGATTATAAGCCATGGGTGGCTCGAAGTCTACAATACTCACCAGCATTTAAACTTATGTGAGTCTGCTTTATATCACCCTTTTGGAATTTTGAAACTATACTCTAATATCTACAAATACTTAGAATCTACAAATACTTAGAATCCATGTTAACCAGTGTACTTTACACTTTTAATGCCACCCATATTGAATATCCCAACATAAATCTTGAGGATATCCCTGACCTTCAAGAGTGTATGAAATATTACAAACCTAGACACCCACCCCCCAGCTCAGGTCATAGTGAGGAAGAGGCACCATCTTTATCTTCCATCTCTACTTACCCAGTATATTCTAATGTCACTAGTAAACTACTTAATCCCTATCCTAATGCCCTACCTACTAACAAGTCTCAAGCTGACTGCATCTTTTCTACTCGCTCCTCAACATATAGATTTTCCCACTAACCCTCTTGCCCCCCTAGGAGATACTAGCACCTCACCTGTCTCCCCAATGGCAACATCAGCAAGTACGCTATATTATTCCCCACGACTTTCTCATATAATGAAAAGACACAATCCCCCTTTGTGCTATTGAGATCTCTTCTTTGTGTCTTGAGAGAGATTGAGAGAGAACATTCTAGCATTTGTGTCTCTTCTATTCTTGTATGATTCATGCTTGTGTGGGAGAGGGAGAGAGAGTGATTACCTTATGTGACAGTGTTAGCGACTCTACAATGACAGTGTGGAGGTGGAGCTTGGAGGTTTGGAGCTTAACAAGTGAGCTTGAAGGCCTCAAGGGACTCAAGTTCGAAGCATTGGTAGTGCCCTATGACAATTGTGTTCTATTGCTCTTCCTTTAGGTGAATGCATGGAGTTCCCTCTTGGAGGTGTGGTAGCCCATAATAGAGCTACTAAGGGGTGTTGTACCTAAACTAAGAAGGAAAAGAGATGATGATGGTCTTACCCATGTACCTCTTCCTTTCTTTCTTGTTCTTACCTCTTGCTTGCCTCCTTAGCTCTCACACAAATGGGAGCTCTGATACCATAAAGAGAATGTGAAAGAGAGAGAGAGATCTTGACTTCCTTATAAGCAAAACACACACACACACACACACACACACACACACACACACACACACACACACAAGAGAGAGAGTGTAAGACACAAGAGAGATGGATGGCTGAATTTTCTTCTATCTTCTTATCTTCTCTACAAGCATATAACTAAAAGATAAGAGTACATACATAAAGGGAAATTACTCTCCTACAACATACAAAGTGGTCGGTCTATAGTGTGAACCCGACTATATGAGCTGGCGCTATAACTATGCCATAACTCTAGTACTCCAAAATGGTCGTCATCCACTAGTGGCAAATTGACCATAATTTCACCAACCATGCCAGTAGCATAAGTGTAAAAACTATCATCCAAGCGGGTCATCAATGTCCGCCCATAGCATTAGTTGAGTTCAATATCTCAATAACATGAGCCTAATTTTTTAAAAAATAGCAATTTCACAAGAACAAAAAACACTTGTCTCAAACTTAATCTAAAGAAATACAAGGGATTGTTGATGTGAACCTGATCTAGACTAGTTGTTGGAAATGATAATACAGTCAATTGTAGCGACAACCTCTGTAAAGCCACCAAGTCTTCAATCCCAACAAAAAACCAGCACTTTGCAAAGTGCCCCCAGTTGAGAAGGTTAGACTCCTTCAAATCCATCTCAACACAACAAGAGGCGAGGATATTGGGAGGAAATGAGCCAACGAGACACATATGTGAGTGGAGGAACATCGAAACACTTGAAAACAGGAGCTGTAAGATTCCTCCCTCCAGCTTTTGAGGTGTGCAGTTGTAAGAAGCTTCCCTTTTGATCTTATAATTATTCCCCTCTCCGAAATAAAAGAAAGATCCTGTTTTACCCTATTTTGGCTTGGAGAGAGAAAATGTCTAGAGGGAGGTAATTTAAAATTGAGATATTTTTTGGATATAAAAATCCTCCTAGTGTCAAAAATGGTTTCCCCTGAAACAAAAATTCAAAAAGAACTTTCCAATGTGCAATTGGAATTAATTAAAAATAGGTATAAAAAAGGACCTTAGCCTAAGGGTCCAGATTTTCAGAAATTTTTGAATTATGGTCCAATTAAGGTTCCTATAGACCAATAAGATTAATCCAAATGTAGGGAGGAGATAAATTGAAGAATAAAATAAAATCCCCCAAAAATGAGTAAATACCCACATAAGATGAAGAGTTGACTAAGGACAAGGTTTATTAGTTAAAAAAAAAAGACACCTCAGTGTGGGGATCTCCCCTCATTAAGGAGGTGCCTATTTCACATGTGTGGAGGAGTTTTAAACTAAAAAATAATGAGATATTTTTATCTCTCCTCTCTCCTATTTCAACTAGATTCAAAAAGTAAGCTAAATTGACCAAAAAATGCTCAAAAATTGACCCAAAAATGGTCAAAAATTGACCAAACTGATCCGGAAAATTCTAGAACCAGTTTGCTTGGTTAGAGGCTCACTTTTTTCGATAAATAGAAGCCTCGTGTTTATGCACTGTTACTCTACTCCTACCCAGAGCCAAATACATTGAATTTTCTTGATAATTCAATTTTTTTGGCTTAATCCTCTCCAAAGTAATTGGTGGCCACTCTTGATCCAAACAAGAGTAGAACCCTCAATCCCTCAAGCCAAAGGAAAGCTTACAATCCCATGTAAGGTAAAATTTTCTTACTTTTTAATCTTAAATCTATGGTTTTCTTGATTTTCTTGTTTTTTAGTTGATTAAAGTAAATTCTAATGCTATGCCTTGATGAAAAGGCCACCCCCTTCTCTTCTTTTCAATTCATTCTTTCTTTATCCTAGAATGTTTAACAAAAAGATTAATTAAACTTTTCTTATTGTTTACTCTCTTGGAAATTAAAAATTGTATAGATTAGAGTCCTATTCACCCAATTGAGGTTAATTTTAAATTGAAAATAGAATGATAAAATTGAGAAATGGTCAGCCATACAAAGGAGGTTATGGCAAAATTTTCTAGAATTTTATGAAAAAAAGTATATTTTTATGTTATTCCAAAAGAGTAATTCCCACCGTTTGTGCATTCTAAAAGAAATATTCCAATTTACTCCATGTACATATTCATCTATGAATATGCATGGATATCATTGATATTAATTATTAAAACTAATTTTTATGCATAGAAAGATGCATAATGAAAATTTTTATTATAAAAGTGTTGTTTTCATTGAATTTAATTTCTATGCATAGAAAGATGCATAAAGGATTTATTTTTATTTCAAAAGTGTTATTCTCATTAAACTTGATTTTATGCATAGAAAGATGCATAAAGGATTTAGTTTTATTTCAAAAGTGTTATTCTCATTAAAATTGATTTTATGCATAGAAAGATGCATAAAGGATTTATTTTTAATTCAAAAGTGTTATTCTCATTAAAATTTATTTTATACATAGAGAGATGCATAAAGGATTTATTTTTAATTTAAAAGTGTTATTCTCATAAAAATTAATTTTATGCATAGAAAGATACATAAAGGATTTATTTTTGTTTCAAAATTGTTATTCTCATTAAAATTGATTTTATGCATAGAAAGATGCATAAAGGATTTATTTTTATTCAAAAGTGTTATTCTCATTAAAATTGATTTTATGCATAGAAAGATGCAAAAAGGATTTATTTTTATTTCAAAAGTGTTATTCTCATTAAACTTGATTTTATGCATAGAAAGATGCATCAAGGATTTATATTTATTTCAAAAGTGTTATTCTCATTAAAATTGATTTTATGCATAGAAAGATGCATAAAGGATTTATTTTTATTTCAAAAGTGTTTTTCTCATTAAACTTGATTTTATGCATAGAAGATGCATAAAGGATTTATTTTTATTTCAAAAGTGTTATTCTCATTAAAGTTGATTTTTATGCATAAAAAGATGCATAAAAGGATTTTTATAAAAGTGTTATTCCCAGTGAAGTTGATTTTTATGCATAAAAAGATGCATAAGTTGATGCATAAAGAATCTTTATATCAAAATTAGAATTCTCTTAAATTCTATGTTTAAATTCTATGAATAGATGTAATGTGATGCGATGAGAATCAGATAGGTGTGAAAGTGATGGATATGAATGAATGAGATAACATAGTTTATCTAATTTATATAACATAGTTTATATAATCTGTATAACATAGTTAATATAGCTTAGATAACATGGATATGAATAGATGTGATGTGAAGTGAATCGGGATGTGAATGAATGAGATGTGATGTAAATTAGGATAGATGTGATATGTGATGTGAATGAATAGATATAATGAGATGTGATGTGAATTAGATAGGTGTGAATGAATGGATGTGATGTGAATAGAGATGATGAGATGTGAGGTGAATAGATGTAATGAGATGTGACGAGAATCAGATAGGTGTGAATGAATGGATGGATGGATGTGATGTGAATAGAGGTGATGAGATGTGAGGTGAATAGGTGTAATGAGATGTGATGTGAATTAGATAGGTGTGAATGAATGGATGGATGGATGTGATGTGAATAGAGATGATGAGATGTGAGGTGAATAGATGTAATGAGATGTGACAAGAATCAGATAGGTGTGAATGAATGGATGGATGGATGTGATGTGAATAGAGGTGATGAGATGTGAGGTGAATAGATGTAATGAGATGTGATGAGAATCAGATAGGTGTGAATGAATGGATAGATGGATGTGATATGACTAGAGGTGATGAGATGTGAGGTGAATAGATATAATGAGATGTGATTAGAATCAGATAGATGTGAATGAATCAGATAGATGTGAATGTATATATATATATGTATATATATATATTTATCTAAATACAATATATATAAATGTGTGTGTGTGTGTGTGTGTGTGTATATGTACACAAACATACATATGTACATACCCACATACATACATACACACATACATATACAACTAAAATATTATATATCTATATGTGCATATATATGTGTGTGTGTGTTTATATAATACACACACACACACACACATCAATATGTGTGTGTGTGTGTGTGTATGTGTGTCTCTTTTTCATCCATGTTTCTTCACACAATACTTTAGGTTTACTTCCCTTATTAGGTCATGATTTATCCACTATGATCCTCTTAGTGGTTTATATAGGTGCGATTGCTATGTCACTTTTATTTAGAGAGGTAGATTTTGCCAAGTGTCCAAATCTACCTCTAACATGGATTTCTAGTAAGGCCCTAGTTTTGACCAAGTGTCCAAATCTACCTCTTATATATAACATGGATTTCTAAGAAGGTCCTAGTTTTGGCCAAGTCACCAATTCAGCCTCTAACATAGAATTCTAACAATGCCCTAGTTGTAGAGAAGTGTCCAAATCAACCTCCAACATGGATATCTAAGAAGGCCTTAGTTTTGGCCATTTGTCCTAATTATACCTTTAGCTATATCTCTAAATATAGAAAATAAGCCAATTGTCCTAATTGTACCTTTAGCTATATCTTGACGTATATATAAACTAGGACAATTGGTCCTAGTTTTGACCAATTGTCCTAAATTACTGTACCTTTAGTCATAACTACATATATATAGAAATGTCAATATATATATTTATCTACACACACACACACACACACACACACAGCTATTTATCTACACTGTCATATATAAATGTAGATATATATATTTATCCACATACAATATATATAAATGTGTGTGTGTATGTGTGTATGTGTATGTATACATACATATGTACCCACATACATACATACACACATAGATACAACTAAAAATATTATACATCTATATGTGCATATATATGTGTGTGTGTATGTGTTTATATATATATATATATATATATATATATATATATATATATATATATATCAATGTGTGTGTGTGTATATCTCTTTTTTATCCATTTTTCTTTACACAATACTTTAGGTTTACTTCCCTTGTTAGGTCCTCATTTCTTTGCTATGATCCTCTTAGTGGTTTATATAGATGCAATTGTTGTGTCACTTTCATTTGTAGTGATGATACTAGATACAAAAATCGAAAAATCTATATATATATATATATATATACACACACACACACACACACACACACACACACACACACACACACACACACACACACATGTACATACACACACACACAATAAAGGAGTGGTAAAAAAGAAAGAAGGGGGGAAAAGTGAAAAAAAAAACAATGAGAGAAAGGGGGATAGTGTTTGATTTCTCAAAAATCAAGAGTATGCATGTGTAAGATGGAAAAATCATGTTTGAGAAGGGAAAATATTTTTTGGTTTGGCATTACCTAATTAATAAATATATGATTTTAGGTTTTTATACCGATATGAAATGGAAAACCCTATTTTAGTATGGAATCGAATAAAGTCCGTATTTTATCTACATGATTACTATGTGGTTGCTTTGCTATCTTTCCTGCACTGTCTTAGGCATACAAGATAGGGTATGTGTCCTCTCTCTCTCTCTCTCGGCACACAGGAACACACAAGGGTGTCCTCTCTCTCTCTCTCTCTCTCTCTCTCTCTCGCTTTGTACATAGGGTATATGCCCTGTATCTCGTTCATCTTAACATTGTGGCATCCCCAATGTCTCTCTGCCTCTCTCGTCGATGTGTTTGCAAAGATGCTGCCTCTCTTTATCTATTGTAGAGTAGTCACGAGAGGGGAAACCATTGCCTCGGTCTCTCTCTGTAAAACTCTGCTAGACTCCTTTCTTGTGAGACAATCATTGCCTCTCTCTTTCCAACTTTGATCTCTCTACGCGAGTAAGCTCCACGCCTCGATTCTCTCCTCGTGTCTGTTGCACACACGCTTTGCAGACAATGTTGTTGGACTTTGAACAAGACAAGGTTCCTACAAGCTATAGGCATTAATTTATTTATGCCCACATTAGTAGGAATTAATATTAGTGGGGCATCAATGCACAAATGCAGTGGTGGTGGGCAGGGTCGAGGGCGCGGGTTGGAATTCTCTAAGGGCGGGAGTATAAGCGCTAGGGTTAGGATGGCAGTAATTTTTTTTCGTACCTTCTTTCCTCGCAAGACTGCCGTACTCGCGACAATGATGATAGCCTCGACTCTCTTACTTGGAGGAGATCCAACCATCTCTACAGCAACGACCACCACCAGCGCCTTGGCGCGTCCACCATCAGTGCCCTCCTATGGCGGTTAAGAATGGTCACCGCCTGTACGGCCAAGCTGTGATCTCTGATAGCACCAAGTGAAGCCTTATGCTTGGTAGCTCTTTCAACCCTTTATGTTTTACAGCTTTTGCTAACATGTGATGATGGACACCACTGAGCTCAGGTCTCGAAACGGCCAGTCTTTTCTTCGCTAACATCCACTCACATTTTTTGTGCAGCTTATTGGCTTTTCTCTCCGTTGTGCTTGACGATGGGGAGCTTTTACAGATGTTTTTACAAGGAAGCACGATGCTGAATCTTGAACGTTCTGTCTTGATTTCATATCGGTTAATGATGCTGCTCGCACAAGGCTTTGTATTGCTGACTGGTGCTACTCGCGGAAGGCTTTATATTGCTGACGGTCTGACGCTTGACACTTGAATGCCTATCTGAGATGGAGTGTCTACACATGCAAGGCTGAAAATACTCCATGCTAATAGTGAACCAAAAGACGATGCTTGACAGTGAGATGGTGAGGAGGCTAGAAGGGCCAGCCCTTTGTTGCACAAAGTCATGACTTCTTCTCCTCTTTTCCTGGTGATGGCCATATGCTATACTGTCATTCGACCTACTTGTAGGATTATTCATTTATTTTCTTCAATGAAATATTTCATATAAGAGGCTTTTGGGTTTATTAATGGTTCATTGCATGATAGAGGAGTAAATCTAGGATATTAACTATGTGTAGATGAACTTGACTACATGATTGCACCTAAAGCAACCTTGATAAATGGCGACCTACTCCTTGTCCTCGCTCATTTTTGTTTGTGTACATGGCATGCAACCCATGCCTTTTTTCTTCTCATTCTTTTCAACCGACCTGGAATAGTGAACGTCCAATTTGTTGAAGTCCCACCAACATAAATTTGGTCAAGTGTCCAAATCTATGTAAAATAGGAGTTGCATAATGACCGTCACATGTGACCTAACCCTTTTAGGGAATTGCCTAATGATCACCCCAATTTGAGACTTGACTAAGTGTCCAAATCTACACAAATTTGGCTAAGTGTCAAATATACATAAAATAGGAATTGCATAATGACAGCTTGAGTGCATCATATGGCCTCATAGGTTGATAATATCACACTTTTTATAGAGACAAGAGGGGTGAAAGGTACAATGGTTCTTTCTCTAGAAGAGTACGTCCTCAGCTAATATAGCTTTGGCCTCCATGTAGTTTGCCTGCTTCTTTTTTTGATAGCAATCTTCTTCTAGGTGATCAATTTTTTCACAATAGTCACAAACAAGCTTTGGTGACATTCATTATTGGTATGACCAAGTTCTCCACGGTGATAGCATCTTGGAAGTTGAGATGTTGATTGATTTGTCCTTTGAAATATCCCACCCTTTGTATACAGTGTTTTCTCACTTGAATGTGATTTGAATGATACTTTATCTTTGAATTTGGATTCTCATTCAAGTAGAGATGATTCTACATCTTTAAGTGTAGTGTTGGACACATTTTTTAGTATAGCAACAATTGTATCATAAGGTTCTTTGTCAACACTTTTTAGCAATACATCAATAGATTCATCTTCCTCAATAACTTTCTTTAATGCACTAAGTTGTTGTTTGATACCGTTGAATTTATTGATGTGTTGTGTCATGGTCTTGGTCTCCTTCTTGTCGAGCTTGTAAAACTGCATGCGAAGGTTGATCTTTGAGCTCTTTGAGTTGGTGCTAAAAATTTTGTCGAGTTTTTGTCATGCCAACTTGGTATCCTTGATGACAGCAATGTGACTAATCATATCATCAACAAGGTTTTGAGCGATGAGGCCCAATGTTTTATTGTTTTGAAGTGGCTTAACCTCCACTTCTTCATTCTCAATAAGGTGCCAAAGCTCCTTACACATAAGCAAGTACATGGTCTTGCTTTGCCGTGTGTAAAACCCATCACCATTAAACCTTGAAACAACTTCAAAACGTTCTATACTGAGAAGGTCTTACTAACAAGATTTTGTTTTGCTTTGTTAGCAGTGTCTAATCTTGTACAAATTTGTAGTTAAAAATTGTTTACTCTCTTAAAATAATTTGATGAGAGGATCTTACCCACGAGTTTGTGATAAATCTCATGGCAGTGTCTTTTACTCTTACAATGAGGGCTTGAAGGCATTAGAGTGGTTCAGATTTAATGCAAGAGAGTGGAATGCTTTTGAATGTTAATGACAAATTCTCAAGGCTTAAATCATTCCCAACTTTTCAAACTTGAAGCTTTGATTTATTAACCACCTTCTAATCACACTTAATGATTATAATTACTACTTAATCTTTGTGATTAGAGAGAGAGGGCCAAAATTGGAGGATAATAATCAAGTCAATTTGGGGTGCAAATCATAGATTTCATGCCGTCCTTCATGATTGGAGGATAATAATCAAGTCAATTTGGGGTGCAAATCATAGATTTCATGCCGTCCTTCAGGATAATAATCAAGTCAATTTCGTTGGGTGTCTAGGTTTGTAATATTTCATACACTCTTGAAGGTCAAGGATATTCTCAGGATTTATGTTAGGATATTCAATATGGGTGGCATCAAAGGTGTAAAGTACACTGGTTAACATGGATTCTAAGTATTTATAGATATTAACGTATAGTTTCAGAATTCTAAAAGGGTGATATAAAGCAGACTCACATAAGTTTAAATATTGGTGAGTATTGTAGACTTCAAGCCACCCATGGCTTATAATCCATTGATAACTTTGTGCTACCACTTCGTAGTTGGCTGGCGTCTCGGGAATGTCATCTGGAACAAACAGGTCTAATTTTTCGACACTGTTGTCTAGAATTTCAGAGTTTTGTAGTACTCAACACCAACTACGAAGGTTTAACACAATCGGATGTAATGGATAAAAGTAGATATCCTATGGATTAGTTAATACTATATCTCCTCGTAAAATTATGATAGTGGAGTCAACATCACACTTGGTATTCTGCGTAATGAGGGTTAGTTAACCTAGGCCTAGGTCCTTAGATAGATTTATATCGTATTGAAGTAAGGAGAGGGTTAGTGTAGACAAAAATAGAGTAAGAGTTTGAGGAGGGGCCCGAGGGGTTACTAGCACAACTGACCTATCTCTGAGGCTCACTCAAGGAGTAGGCGCATGTCATCGATAGTCTCTTGCTGTTAACGTCGGTCTTGTATTGCTAATTAGCATTCCAACTCTTGTAGAGACGGGAGTCATTGGTGTGCTGAGGAGGTTTGATATGGCCGTTTCATGGACCATCCTTGTAGCATCCAACTCCTCAAAGCGTCACGTTGCTTCTTCTTGGGCACGTCGGGCAGTAGCCTCTCTTTCTTGAGCTTTTGTGATTCTCTGAAGTCTTTTGGCAGGCAACCTCTGACTGTCTTGTAACTTCTAGGTGACTTGTGCTATTGCCTCTTGGTGTGCTATCACCACTCTTTGTATCTCAACTTGACTGGCACTTATGGCGTCATTAATGGCTCTCACTTTCTCTACATGTGCCTTGTTTGTTTGTTCACTTTCTTGTTGTAAGTGAGTAGCCCTGCTTTCTGCTTCCTTTAGACTCGAGGATAACTGCTCGATCTCACCTTGCAGCTCTTCTTCTTTGGCCATGGACATGTGCTAGAGTTCTTGTACTTGCTGGGCATGAATAGATGTGAGCTCATGGTTGTGGGTAACCTCCTTCTGGAGTTGCTCCTTAGCTTGTTCCAGCTTTACCTTAAGGTCTGTATTCTCTTTGATTGTCTGAACAATAGTTTGGCTTAGAATCAAATTATTGCTTTCCACTGACTTGCATATGGTCTCTTTCTCGTCAGTGGCCTTCAAACTCTTCATGATAACATCTCAATGCATGGCCTTTGTTGCTACCAAGTGTTCCTTTAAGGTTTGTACTTGTGTGTTTGAATTGTAAACCTACTTCCAAAGTGCAGTGTTACAATCATGCAACATGGGTATAGTGAGGAGATGGCAGCACCATACCCTTTGCTCCTGGTCCCATAGTGGTGTACTTGTGCTTGTGCCACCTTCCAGTCCCAACCTGTGCGCGACAGGATTAATAGTCCATGCAAGCCTTCCATAGTTTTTTGCATGAACTATTCATAATCAATATTATGTGGGAAGGATAGCTCGGGAAGTCTTTCTTCATCCTCTAGGTGCCTTATTTTTCTTAGGCTCGATGGATCGTCACTCCTTGGTCTTTTACCTGTTTCCAGTTGGGCTGCTGGATCTTGCATTGGGGTTGATGTTGCTGTCTCAATTTCTTGTGATTCTTTAATCGGCACTAGGATTGATGCTGCTGTTCGCTGGCTCTGTTTTCTCGCAGGTGTGTCTACCATTGTAGAATCCTTGAGCGGGGACATGTTTGTGAAGATAAGCTGCGCTGGGGGCTCTGAGGAGGAGTAATCTGCTACGGTTGTTCTTGAGTGGCCTGACTAACAGTGTCTTTCTGCAGTGTCAATACTTCTTGGTATGATCAAATTTCTTGTGCCAGCTCAGCCTCTATCCTTTGTGATTCTACAGCCATGTCAGAGATGATGCCCCTCATCTTCTTCTTCCTCTCTTTCTTTATCTCTTTCATTATGACTTGTGTTTCTATTAGGACAGCTTGGCCCTCTTGCATCTTTGCAACTGTCAAGCGCTGGTTGCTCTGGCAGTAATGCTAACTGCATTTGCTCTGCTAGTTTGGGTTTTGGAAGAGTCCTTTTTGCCATGGTTTAGGACCTATGTCAGCAGGTAGGGGTTGCATATCTCAGATTGATGGGCCTTGAGGTAGTTTTCCATTTCCATGTGTATGTAGTATGCCCAGTTATTACTGGATCCTGTGGGTTTTTATCCATGTCCCTTTGCTAAAATTCTTTGTTTCTTCCTTCAGGGTCATTATCTAGCTCCTTTATCAAAGTGGTTACTTATATTGCTTTGGCAACACTCAACCCATCTTGTTGAGTTGTCGTCTTTCTCCTATTACAAATGTTTGTGCAGTTTGAGCATTGGTTTCAGTTAGGAGTTGGTGTTGCATGCTTTTACTATCCTTTCCTTTGTATTTGGAGTAGTTTGCGGCGGTGGCCACTAGGTTGGGTTTGGGCACCCACATTGTTGTATTGCCTTGGTAGTAT
Source organism: Cibotium barometz (assembly GCF_041138505.1). Taxonomy (NCBI): domain Eukaryota; kingdom Viridiplantae; phylum Streptophyta; class Polypodiopsida; order Cyatheales; family Cibotiaceae; genus Cibotium; species Cibotium barometz. Next base: position 38,491,700 of record NC_141096.1, read on the forward strand.
CCTTGTGCCAGTAGTAGTAAATCCTTTCAGACCCATTGCTTCCAAATGCCTTGTGGGGTGTTGGTTTGTTTGGAGTCCTGCCAACCTACTTGCAAAGGCCAATTCTGATTTTTGGCCCCCTTTTTGAATCTTTTTTACTGTTTCTATATTAACCTCCTTCTCCTCCTTGTGGGGCTGGTTTTTTCTGAGTTGAATCTTGGGCACCCATTTCTGTGTACCCTGAGACTTTAGATATTGTTTGTGTAGGGTTTGTGGAACTGATGCCTTTTTTGTTTTATGAGTTGATGTCACCGTGCTCGGTGTTGCTATCCCCTCAATCATGGCATGTTTCCCTATGTTTGTCAGGCTCCATAAGGGTACGGACATCACATTGTCGCTCCCATTCAGCAGTGCGGTCCTCTTCTCCCATTGGATATTACATTTGCTGGCACAAATACAGGATTGTACCTAGGATCATTTCCTCTTCCATGGAACCTGAAGGCATGACAAACGCCTTTCCAACCAAGGAATTATTTCTAATAGAAATGTTAACACTCAAAAATCCCTCAGCTTTCATAGTTATCAAGTGCACACTGCATACTTGTGCATTGGTGGATTCAAGGTGCAGTCTATCTAAGGCTACCTATGTCTCATATGAGATTAGGTTATGACTTGATCCCGTATCTATTAGTGCAATGCTCATTGTATGACATTTAGCCATAGAGAGTTCCACCCTGAGTCGTGCTGGCTCAATGTTTAGTTCCTCTTCGTCCAGGAGACTCAAGGAAGCCATCTTCACGTGTAACATTCTCTTTTGGAGTAATTGTTTAGCTTTTGTCTCCCTTGCCTTAGCCTCCTCTTGAGCTTGCTGGATTTTTTTGCTTTGCGAGCTATTTTTGTTATTTTAAGAGATGTTCGTGTAAGAGCATCTCTTGGGTCACTAGTCTAAAATATCTTTTGAGTTTGCATCCATTGACGTAACCCTCCATTTGTACGACGTCATCAATTGTCTCAATTCTAACCGACCCTCGAGGTGTGATCTTAGACACTCGGAAGGGTCCTAGGCTGCTGTATTTGAGCTTCTTTTTCCTCGTGCTTCTTACACCATACATGAGGACAAGGTCCCCCATTTCCAATTCTTTTTGTTTCAAATTTGTGTCGAACCAATGCTTTCTGCGTAGTTTATCGACATGATCCATGCGATGCAATTAGCCTAGTCTCATCAAGCTTCTCTAAATTGATTAGCCTTTCAGCTAATGCATTCCCCGTCAGACGTTCTTGCACTGCAATCCTTAAGCTCGAAACTAGGTATTCCATAGGCATTACTACCTCAACACCATAAGCTAGACGGAATGGAGTGTATCCCATTGTTACCTTATGTGATGTTTGGTATGCCCATAAGGCCATTGTCAGCTTATGCTCCGAGTCTGTTCGACTTGCTTCTAAGGTTTTCATTAAGATAGTACATAAAGTTTTGTTTGTACTCTCTGCTTGACCACCATTAGCCTATGCATAATAAGGTGATGATATCCAATGGACTACTAAGAATCCAGAGCAAGTACATGATCAATAACCTTATTAATAAAATGTGAGCCGCGATCACTAACTAATTCTAATGGGCAGTCGAATCTCGAGATAATTTGCTCATATAGAAATTTTGATGTTGTTCATGCATCAGCTTGTTTCGAGGCTCCTTCTTCTACCCATTTGGTGAAATAGTCCATGGCCACGATCACATATCGGGCTTGTGATGGATGTGTTGCTGGACTAATAGGTCCAACAAAATCTATCCACATCTTACAATAATAGGGGTGAGCGGCATCTTGTTCCTTTGTTGTGGGATAAGAAATCGCTGACATTCTTCACACCTTTTGACAAATTCTATGGCATCTCCAAACAACGTAGGTCACCATAATCCTACTTGAAATATCTTGCAATGCATGATCTCTCCAAGCAAAATGCTCTCCTACTATCCTTGAATGAGCTTTATCTAATATCGTGTGATGAACTCGTCTTCTCTCGCACATCTTCTTAGGACATTGTCTTTACCTAGCTTATATAGTTCTCCCATAATTAATTGATAAGGTGCAACAAGCTTGATAAGACGCCGCATTTTATCTTTGTTCTCAAGGGTGTTTCCTTGCAGAAATCCATGAGCTAGATAATCAGATATCGCCTTGCTCCATTATTTGGGTGCATTGTCCAGTTTGAATAAACAAGCATCAGAGGGAGGTCATTATCAACACCAGTTGCTGGTTTCCCATTTGTAATTCTTCACATATGATCTGCTAACATATGATGTGTCCCTTTCCTTACCATAACTGTAAAGTCCAATTCCAATAGTAATAGCAACCAGCGTGGGATTATTCTCGTGGTGCAAGGCTTATTCACCAAGTATAATAAGACTTGATGGTCCATGAAGAATACAAATTTGTTGGCCAATAGGTAATGTCGATACTTCTTGACAGCGTAACCATAGCCAATCATTTTCTCTCTGTGGTGGTGTAATTCACCTCTGCATCATTCAATTGACGACTAGTGAAGTAGACTACATAGTCCAATTTAAACTCACCGGGCTAGGCTAGTACGCATCCAATAGCAAAGTTTGATGCATCAATATGCACATGAAATATGAGGTCCCAATTGGGGGGTCGTAGAATAGCATTCCTCAGTCCATTCATAGATAGTGAGTAGCTTGTACAATGGCCTTGCAATTTCAGCACATAGAAAATTATAAAGCGATGGTAATACCCAACGTGGCCCATAAATATTTGCACACCTTTGTAATTAGTGGGCGGTGGCAGCTCTAATATCAACTTGACCTTGCTATCATCTGTGGATATACCGTTCTTTGTGACAATGTGTCCCAATATCATGCCATGTTTTACCCAAAATTGGCACTTTAAAGGGTTTCAGGATATATGATATAATCGACATCGTTCAAACACCTTCCTTGAGCAAGCCAAATGGTCTTCCCATCACAAATGTGCACACAGATCATCAATGAATACCTCCAACCACTATTGTAAGTAGTCCTTGAAGGCTATGCATATCAATCATTGGAATGTTGCTGGGGCATTGGTGAAACTGAAAGGCATGACTCTATATGCAAACGTCCCCTACATTGTATTAAAAGATGTCTTATGCTAGTCCTCTCGTGCTATTGACACCTGATTGTAGTGTGAAAATCCATCCAAGAAGCTATAATCTTCTTCACCAACCACTCTCTCCAAAACATGTTCCGTATAGGGCAATGGATAATGGTCTTTCCTAGTGGCTGTGTTGACCTTTTTAAGATTGACACATACCCTAAGTTTTCCATTCTTGTTTGGCACTATTACAGTTGGTGACCACCAATCCGTGTGTTCTATCTCATAGATGAAATCTGCAGCAACGAGTTTATCTATTTCTTCCTTTACAATTGTCACATACTTAGGATTCATTTGGTATGGTTTATGCCTTGTTGGCCTTGATCCTTTCATGATTGGAATTGTATGCTACACTACCTCATGTGGTACACCCTTCATCTCCTTGTAATTTCAGGAGGCAAAACAGTCCTTAAAAAGGGCAATGAGCTCTAGGTTTTGAAGTGGTCTAGTACTGAGAGCAAGTCTAGTTTATCCTCATTCTCACTCTTTGTTTTAGCCATGACTTTTCTAGCCTCATGCTCGGCTTCTGCCAAAGCTTTGTTTCGTTTTTTACACCCAAAGTTTGTAAGATTAGGTGTTTCTGGCTCTTTAAGGGTGACTTTCTCTTTGTGTTCTCCCTCTCCAATGATATCTTACTCAATTCTTCACCCCAATCCTTAGAAAACGCATTGTGTACCTTAGTGGCTTTGAGGTATCTCATCCACTGGGCATTTGTGGGTTTTCTTTATAATAGGGCATTTCATCGAGAAATATATTGTTTCTATTTTCGCCATCTTCTAAGGCGTTGAGCATTGGTACGGCCTTGTGTTATGGCCCCTTCTATGCTAGAGGACTCCTCTTCTGATTCTTCATCATCAATGGTTTGCCAATTAACCATACAGATAGAGGTCGTAGGGACAATTATAGATTCCACATATTGGGTCCCCCTAATTTGCATCACATCTATGGTAGCTAGCACATGCATTCAGTTTTCACTGAAGTCTGAAGGATGAAGTGATGCAAACATTTCTGTTTCCTCTTCTTCCTTGGATTTTTCCACTGTGGGTTGGCATATTTGTACAGATGTGGTCCACTCCATTGTGATCGAATCATTACCGAACAGTTCCCTTTCCATGGGGTGTGCTCTTCACGTTCTCAGACCTATCTTTAAAATTTATGAATCCCTACGCACATACATGTGATCTAATGCCCAATCATGCACCAGATTGTATTCCCTCATGAAGGGTCTCCCCAATATTATGTCATATGAGTCGGGTTGATGCAGGAATTCCATTACCATAAATGTATGATGGTAGAGGGAACATGAAGATTTTGAGTTTCACATTCTCCAAAAGTCCGATGGGTCTTGAAGATGTTCCATCTACCATTTTTAACGATTATATCTGCTCTTTTTAGATCGGTTTTTCCCTAGTTTTCCCAGCAATGTTTTGTGATATAGCTAACCTCCACTCCACCATCCAGGATAGCCAATGCCTAGTACCCGCCCATGATGAATCAGGATTGTAGCATTTGTTTCGTTACTTTCGTAATATTGATTAACTGGTATCTTGATGACTCAGGTTTTCCTTGTGTGTTTTAGGGTTCTTTCTACCACCGGAGGTGGCAGAACCTCCTTTGTAGTGTTAGCTGGCCTCAATCCACCTTCTACCCATTCCTTTATGTCTGTCCATAGGGTTGGCGAACTACGTAGGTAGCAGTTGCCTCAATGGCATTTACACAGGTGTGGATAGTATAGCCCGCGGGACTTCCTATGTCTCTGCGTTCTCTGGAGATTGAGGGTTCTCTCCCCAGGTGTGTGTTTCATATTCATCCTTAGGGAAGGAATAGATGGACTCACCCTACACATTTTCCTCAAACATCCTGGACATTGTGTTTGCTTGAGATCCCTCTTCTATTTCTTCTAGAATTGGAGTAGGTACGTCCAATTCCCTTTCCCTTCTTGGCTCATTTCTTGGATACATTGTATCCTTGACCTGGTTAGCCCTTAGCTTGGCTTCATGAAGCCGTTGACATTCTTCTACTAATGCCCTAGCATCTTTGAGCTTCCTTATCTCCTCTTCGGCATTTGGGTACTTACCGACTCCTTTAGGGGTTGATGGTCTTTCCATTTTCTCTTCTAGGTCAGGCTCTTTGTGGTTGATTCCTTGATCCCGTTCTTCTCTTGATTGGTTGGATCCGGTATCAATCATATCTTCTTTGGATCCATCTTGTATTGTGACCCTGGTGTCACCCTTACCCACTTTTTTTACTCTTCTCTGCGGCCAGTTTTCCCCTTGTCTCCCAATTACCCACTTCTCACTCTTCTCCTACGGCCAGTTCTAGAAATGGTCGCATATGCTCGGTACTTCTCCTTATCTTCCAATTGGGCTTGGGTTCGTGTGTTAGGGCATTGAGTGATGTGATATTTCTAGGTTACACACTAATGGGTTGGATGGTGGGAAAATTAGAAGTGGAAGTCGAACCACTTACGTGGTATGGACAATCCTTGATCAAATTATCAATACCACATTCGTTTTACCGAGCTTGTTCATAGTGATGTTTTTGATTGCTTGCTCCGAATTCCAATCTTTTGTTGAGTTGAAACACGCGTGAAGTCGTTGTTGCCAAAGATATTCTGACATCTTTCGATTGCGGCAATTCCAGTAGATTATCTTCATAGTCAATTGCCAGTTTGCAACATGCATCTAGAGTGGCTCGTCGGGCTAGTACCAGATAACATGTATAGTGGTCTCTAACTCCTCTCCGGAATCAAGGCAATAACTGATCTTCAGTTATCCTCTCCCCCGTAGTTTGCACCTTGAATTTAAGTGCTTAAGTCGAGACACATTGAAAGATTCCTCCCCAGCTCCTAAAGATGTGTAAGTTCTCCTTTTAGTCCCCAGTGATCATCCCCTTTTCAGAATGGAAAAAGGTATTATTTTTCCTTGGTTTTGGCCTAGAGAGAAAAAAATATTATCGAGAGAGGTAATAAGAATTTGAAATATTTTTGGATAAGTATTTTCTTCCAGCCAATAGGAAGTGATCCCCTGAAACATAATTTTAGTTTGAAGTTTCAAAGTTGCATTAGTTTTGGACGGTGGGTGAACCAAGGAAGCCCTAGTTCAAAGTTCTAAGCCTTATTAAATTATTTTGAATTTAAAAATGTGATATCCTTATCCAATAAGGTTGGAAAATAGAATCAAAAGAAAAATGGAAAAATTTAGAATTATCCACAAGAAAATAGTAAAGAAACGCTCACATGAGGAGGAGATTTCATCATCATGAGATTCTGATATGTAAAGGAGACTTTTTTGGAGGCCTTTTGACACCTTAGGGGAGTGGGAAGCATGCTTCAAGGAAGCACCTAGAAGTCCCATCAAACCCCCATTTTTTAAGTCAAAAATATTACAAAAGCATGGGATATTTCATCTCTCATCTCTCCTCTTCTAGACTAGATTAAAAATGGGCTTAACTAGTTTAAATCTTGTCCAATTTGGCCCAAACTGAAGCTGGAAGCCTCTAGATCCAAGTTGGGCTTGGTTGGTGGCCTCCCTCACCTATAAATACAACCCCATTCCTTTGTATTTTCATTCTAGTGTATTCTCATGTTGGTGTTAAGTTCATTTTAGTGTAATTCCATTATCCCTCTTCCTTGCCTCTCCATTGTGAAGCTTTGGTGCTTCACTAAACCTCTTCTTATCTTGAAGACTACCCTCTTTTCTTGGTAGCCAAGCCTCTTCCTTAAGGGATACACATCTCCTTGCAAGATAAAGAATCAAGCTCACACAAGGGTAAGCTTAAACAATGATGCTTATACTATCTTCTTCTCCTCTACGTGCTTTGAAAGCATGAAGATGCAAGATTCTCTTCTTGAAGTCTTGTTTTATGGATTAAGTAGATGATTAATCTCTTTCTTAAGAGTTAGGAGTCCTTCTTTTCTCTTCCATATGTTTTGAAAGCTCTCTAATCCATGGTTCTTCTCTTAAACCATGTGCAGTTGGTTTATATGCTAATCTTTCATGCCTATGGTCATGATTTATGATTAATACTCATGTTTAGAATGAAGATAATATTTCTTTTTGGTTATGCATCCATGAAGGATGAATCTCCTTCTTCTCTTCTCTTCCACATGCTTGAAAGCATGTTATTTTCATGGTTATCTCTTTAAACCATGCTTTCTAAATCAAGTAGATGATTAATGGTAAAGATGTTAACCCTCATGCTTAATACTTTATTTTAAGGTTTATAATGATGTTTAGATGCATATATGTTTATGCATAAACAATATAATGCTAAAAGAGGAAGTTTCATGATATTTTTATGTATAAATATTTATGTATTTCTATGCATAAATATTATAAATGCTAAAAGAAGGGTTTTCATTACATTTTTATGTATACATTCATAGTATGTGTGCATAAATGTTTAGATGTCAGAAAGAGGAATTTTTATTATATTCATGCATGTGTATGCATGATTATTTAGATGACAAAAGAGGTTATGTGAATATATTATTATGTATATTCATGGTATGCTTATGCGTAGACATTTTTAGATATCAAAAGTAGACATTTTTAGATATTCATGGTACATATATACATGAATATTTTTATATCAAAAAGAGGAAGTTTCATCACATTTTTATAAATGAATATGCATAATTAATTTTAGCATCAAAAGATAATGTTTTACCATATTTCCATGTATATATTTACGGCATGTTGATGCCTAGGTTTAAATGGAAAAGAGAATGTTTAGGAATATTTTCATGTGAATATTTTAATGAAATGATGCATGCATATTTATTGAAGGATAATTTAGAAAAGAAATATCCATGTTTAAATTCCATTATTCATCATGAGTAGAATTATTCATAGTTCTTTTATATTTAAAGTAGAATGAATTTTCATATTATTTGATGTTTATCTATGGGATAAGAATTCACATTTATTTTATGAGATAAATGGAGAAATATCTATAGGAAATAAATCTAGGAATATTTTCAAGCATTTTGGTACTAGACCATGACCACTTGAGAAAGGTGGGACAGTAGATGCCTGCCCATCTCTTGAATCGTAAATTAAGCCAAAGACTTGCGAGACCATTCCCATTTCTTGAGTACGAAGAAGGGATACCCGTTTGATTTTAGAGAAGTTTCCCCTAACACTTGAAATCGTCTAGAAATAAGTTAGAATTTTGTTTTGATTTGCATTTGATAGATGGATTGCCCGAGATACGAGATTCGTGGTTTTCATTGAGGAAGTCTGGGTTTTGAATGAAAGGTCTTGTGAAACCAATACTAGAGATGTTTTGTTGTGAAATAGATTTTCGTGAGATGAAAACAAACTCAATGGAAAAATCCTACTTGCATAGAAACTCTGTTTTTTTGTAAAGGGCTGTCTTATGCCAGAATGCTGGAGGAAGCATTTGGTTTATTTTTTAATCTAAGGAGAGTTTACGTTACAACAGCCCCAATGGGGAGTGAGTGAAGGACATCTCTCATGATGGCAAAGCCTGCTGCTGCTGCCAAGGTCTTGAGTAGCCTCAGTACAATAAAAAATGGTGTGCTCCCGGTGCAATGGGCAAGGGATTGACGAAGCGACCTCTGAGTGAAGAGCTAGGACACCTAAGTAGGATCCTAGAGGGTTCTGACCAGATGGTTCCGGGATCGTGATTACCCAGGACACCTAGGTGTATGTCGAAGGTGTATGTCGAGGGAGATTTCAAGGAGTTAGAGTGGTGTACTATGTATATATTTAAGTAAAATGGAAACTATGAACTTGGATCTCGTTGGTTGACTAGCTGGTCTTCAACGAGGAGTCCGGATGACACTTGATTGGAAAATAATGGAACTAGATTATTTTCGAGTTATGATATTTTGTAATCAATGTATTGGTGTGATATTTGGTTACTCTTCCATGTTTTGAAAGATGAGTGTGTGCGTACGAGGTGTGCATGCATAATTGTTTTCGAAAGCTAAAGTTAAGAATGGCACTTCAATTATGGGTGTGTGAGTAACTGAATATTCCACCAAGTACAATGGTTGGGCAGTCAGCTAACCCATGGGATTGGATTGGATTAGGCTTGAACGATGGAAGTTTTATAAACTAAATAATAAAGGTTAATCTCGGTAAGAGTTAGTTTAGGATGTGATCAGTAGCTTAGAAACCTAGACAATCTGCTTTAAGAGATTAGATCAATGGCTGTGCCTCTTTTGATGGGGAAAAAAGCGTTGGTTTCTATGAATCAAGTGTAAAGATTGTTCCTCCTTCAAGTCGGTCATCCGAGTGAAGGATAGCCTAGACTCTTGACCCCATTAGATAAATTGTTTTTAGAAGATTTTCCTGGAGGAATCACCCATGCTTTCTGGGCAAGGAAATTTTTTTTGGGTTTGGTTTTGGAAGAGCCACCAAACTAGTCCATTGCCAAGACATTCGTGGGCGAGGCCCCGAGTGGGAAGCTCTGCCCTATGTGCGTGAGGTCGCTACTTCCACTGCTAGCACTCTAGAGTTCGATGTGTAGAGAGGGCAGGGGTCTCACAGTTGGTATCAGAGCTTTGTTGAAAGCTTAAGAACCAAAGATGAATTTTGTCAGGAATTTATAATTACATCTTAGAAAGATGCATTCATATGTTGTATTTTCATTCAGATTAAGCTTCGCTATTTGTTGAAGACATAGTTGATAAATTGGATTGTATAGATGGACACCCCATACTTATCTAGTATCCCTGACCTTACCCAAAGTGAGGATATGATCGCCTTTGCTTTTAAGCATATCCTCTCCTCCTCTGCTCTAGGACTCGATTGAGCAGGGCGAGTCTCGCTAGTCATTTCTAAGAGTTGTATTTTTCGGACCCAGTTGTATTTTTCGGACCCAGTTGAGGGGGATGACAACGTATGTGGTTCTCAGGGTGACATATCCACACCTTGCAATTAGTGCCAAAGGCTGACACAGAACGTATCTTTAGCTATGGTTTTGTTGAGGCTAGGAGTGGTTCGTAATGTTATACTTTATCACTCTACACCTCGAGATTTTAGGGTCACTTGTCATATTTTCAGGCTTCTCAGCTGTTTTATCCCTAGGAGTAGGATTATAGCACCGATGGTGGTGAGGGCACGCACGTATCATGGCAGTCCACATCGCAGTATTGCCACTTCATGCGTATGCATTTGAGGCCTTAACTTTTTGGAGCCAGGTTGCTCTATGTATATATTATAAACCTTATGTAAATAAAGAATGTTTTGTAAAAATTATAGTTCTTGAAGTGATTATGAGCACCAGATATTGAGTTTAAAGGAATAAGTTTTGTTTTCTCAGGACGTATGCCATGGATCTATAATAGTAGAATGACTACCTTGTTTGAAGGAATTTTTTTTGAACTTCTTAAGTCTTATAATCTCGAAACCAAGTTGAATAAAAAATTTAACGATGTATCGTTTTGGCAGAATCATGAGACGTGCACATCGTGCTAGGTTCCTTCAAGGGTGAAGGGGAACACTTAGGTGAGGCCGTAGAAAAGTGGATCAAAGCTATGGAGGAGTACTTCTATGTCAACGATAAAAGTAAGGTGGCTCTTGCCAACCTGAAGATCATAGGGACATCCAGAGTATCGTGGAGGAACCACTACAAGTCAAAGCGCTTGGATCAAAACACCCAGACATGGGATGATCTCAAGACCTACCTTAGAAAGAGATTTTGTCCTCCAAGCTTTTTGGAAACAAAGATGAATGAGTTTCTTGAGCTAACCTAGGGGAGACAAACTACAAAGGAATATCACCGAGCATTCGCTCTCCTCCTCAAATACTCGCCACCGCTAGATGAAGAACAACTAATGGCCATGTTCATTTGGGTAATGAACGAACCCTTGGATACCTTGGTGAAGAATGTTAAGCCAAATTATATGGGCGAAGCAGTGCAGATGGCAAAGGATTTCACCGAGACATTTGTTGTCAAGGTCCTGCCAAAGCCAGCACCCTCATCTTCCAAAAGATTCCAAAGCCCAAGAAGTGCTTCCAACTTTCTGCCTCCTAAGAGAAAGTAAGGTCCTAATCAAACCCAGGATACGAGAAGTTTCAAAATGGAAGGAAGGCCTTTTCCTCGGAACACATTCTCTGGAACTCTTTCCAATACGCAGAAGGAAGAGCTTAGAAGTGAGAACAGATGTTTTGGCTGTCAAGGTTTTAGGCACCAGCTCAAGGACTGCCCAACTCCTTCTATATCAGTGGGCCGCTAGGGAAGCCAAGGTTCTAGAGTGCTGAGACCGACCCCTTCGTATGAGTCTAATTAAGGTCCCTCTCACCAAAGTCAGGGCAACCCTAGAAGAATGCCAGCTCAGCCTCTACAACCTCAATGCAAAGTAGTATCAGGTCCCCCCTCCCAAAATTAGGGAAGCTAGAGAGAGAGTTCCACCCCAAACAACAGTAGCCAGAGCCACCGCAATAGCTAATGTAGTAGTGGAGGAAGAAAGAGGACAGATTCATGCTGCCATTGAACATTAAGAGTAGAATCGTCAGTTCTCGGTCATTCATACTCCAGCAGAGTACAAGGGTAAGCACTTTAAGCCTTTAATTGATTAAGGCAGTATGCATTCTTTTATTTCCCCAGGATGTTTGTGTAAGTTAATCCTAGATCAGAAAGTTAATCCTAGATCAGAAAGTAGGGAAACCTATGCAAGTAGAATTGGCCAGTGGGAATATTCTTTTCACACACCATGAGAAAAACCGTATTTAATTTAGTCTAGATGGGAATGTAACAAACTTCCAATTTAGAGTCTTACCTTTGGGAATTTATGACGGAATCCTTGGGATGGATTGGCTTCATAAGAATCAGGCTGATATTCATTGTCACAAGGGAACCATCTCTTTCCTCGACCTTCATGGGAATAAAGTTCAAGGAACTGGAATTTTCGCGGATACCCAGTTCTGTAATTAGTCAAAGCTTCTAAGTTGCTGAAAGGAATCAGAAAGAAGCAAGCTTCTAAGTTGCTGAAAGGAATCAGAAAGAAGCAAGCCATCTATTAAAATGAATCGAGTAGGCAAAGAATCCAAGGAGCCAGAGTGGTTAAGTGAGTATGCTGATGTATTGCCAGAAGAGCTAACTGAGATGCCCCTGACTCGTGAAGTAGATCATGAGATAGAGCTGACCCCCGGAGCTCAGCAGTTAGCCGAGCATGCATGCAAGATGCTAGTCCTAGAAGCCATAGAACTTAAGGAGCAGTTAAGGCAATTGTTAGAGCAAGGATTTGTAAGACCCAGTGTTTCACCTTGGGATGCGACCGTTCTCTTTCAGAAAAAAAAGATGGAACGTTAAGACATTGTATTGACTAAAGAGGATTAAATTATTTGACAGTCAAGAATAAGTATCCTATCCCTAGGATTGATGAGCTTTTGGATTGGTTAAGTGGATCCTAGATCTTCACCAAGATAGATCTTAAATCTAGATATTACCAGATCAGAATCAAGGATCAAGATATCCCAAAGATAGTCTTCAATACTCGCTATGGGAATTATGAATTTACAATCATGGCGTTCGGATTAACAAATGCCCTAGCCACGTTTAATCGTCTCATGTAGGATATTCTCAGAGAATACTTGGATGAATTTGTTCTTGTCTTCTTCAATGACATTTTGATATACTCTAAGAATGCAGCAGATCATGAAGGTCATGTGCGTAAAGTCTTAAAGATCTTAAGAGAGCAAAACTCTTTGCAAATAAGAGTAAATGTACCTTCTCAGTAGATCATGTTGATTACTTGGGATTTATAGTATCTAAGGATGGAATTTCTCCTGACCCCACTGAAATCCAAGCAGTCGTAGATTTGCCAAAGGTGAAGACAATGAAAGAAGTCAGAGGATTCTTAGGATTGATTCGGTGTGGTATCAAATCTTTATACCCAGGTATGCTCAGATAGCATCTCCTTTGACCAACCTTCTCAAGAAGAGTACTGTATTTAAGTGGACCGCTATGCGTCAAAGTACTTTTGATAAGCTGAAGGCTACCTTAGTAACCAACCTTGTTCTTAAATTGCCAGATTTTTCCATACCCTTTGAAGTAGTAATAGATGCCAGTGGCTTTGCCTTAGGAGGTGTACTCATGTAGGAAGGTCATGCAGTAGCCTATGAATCTAGAAAGCTTAGGCCGCATGAAAGAAATTATGTTGTCCATGACTTGGAGTTACTCTCAATAGTTTATGCTCTAAAGCTGTGGAGACATTATCTCTTGGGGATAGAGATTCACCTTATTGTGACAGATCATCAAAGTCTGAAGTGGATATTCACTCATCATCAGAAGGATCTCAACATGCATCAAAGAAGGTGGATGCAGACCTTGCAGGAAATCGATTTTGAGATTAAGTACCAGCCATGGAAGGAAAATGTGCTAGTAGATGCACTCAGTAGGAAAGCCTCCTTGCTTGGAGTAACATTGGGTTGGTCAGTGAAGCAAAAGAGAAGATCATGCAGGATAATTTATTTGCCCCTATTTCTACCCTACTTATGTAGGAAAGTGTTAAGGCTATGCCTTAACAAGGAATACACAAAGGAACAGAAGCGACTCTCATTGGAGCATTACACATAGAGACAAGAAGAGAGAGAGAGAGAGGCGAAACTGAAACTGATTCCTTGGTTCTTGATTTCTCACACACATTACAAGAAAACTCTGGCCCTTTAAAAGACTCCTAGGCATCTCTTTCCATAACAACTAACTGACTAGGCATCTCTTTCCATAACAACTAACTGACTAACCGACTCCTTAGTGACTCTTCATACTCAAAATGACAACTAACTGACTAACTGACTAACCGACTCCTTAGTGACTCTTCATACTCAAAATGACCCTTCATATTCCAACCTAATGACACTTTCGACGACAACTTAAATGACATCTTTAATGACAACTTTCCGAGCAAATGACACTTCTAATGACACTCTCTACACTTGGCACGCCCGAGGGAACAATTGCGAAGCTATTGAGAACCCACTTCTCCCTTGATAGAGAATTAGATGCCTTATCCAAAGCTCGTCCAAGATTATGCTAGTTGCTGGTTCCGCATCTCCCTGTAGTACATCCGATTCTTTGCCGATATGCCTCCATCAGATTGCGTCAACCTTGCTAGAAGTCATCTACCTGAATCTGCCTCTCAGACAATCCACCTTTCGCTTCCATCTCTAAAGAGGAGTAATCCTCCTTTATGATACTCGACTCCCTTCCACAAAAGTTCATTTACGCATGAGCGTCCTCTTGAATAACTCTGACAGTAAGTGATGCGCCGATTGAACCATTGATGATTGCCGTTATACAATTATGTGCTTCCCTTGCGTGACGCCAACCTTTATCCACCCGCCATTGCCAGCCATGCGCTTCAGCATTCATGTTAAATTCGGCCAATGCCTGCCGCTCCTTTGCCTTCTGTGTGAGATGTGCGGCTCCAACCCTTGATACACCCACGAGAGATGCGACGCTTATTGTACTGTCCATGATTGCCATCATACCAGCCCTCGCTTGGATTCTTTTACACCAGCCTTGTACTGCAATTCGGCCTCCACGCACTTCAACCCTGAGCAAATTCTGCCAATAGCGCTTACTGGCTTTCTCTGTGACCCGTGCTGCTCCAGCCCTTGATGGGCATAGCAGCCCACTTCGTCAAAGACTTGCATCAGTGCTTTCATCATACCTCTAGCAAATGCCTTACATCGTCCATTTTTTTGAAACCTCCCTACATCTGAGTTAACAACATCTGTGATGTGCGAAGCTTCTTCTTCATCTGCAGCCATTGCTTGACTTCGACCACCCAACCACCTTCTATAACTCGCCATGAAAATGCTTCAATGCTTCTTCCTTCTACACACACCTCCGCTAACAGAAGAAAGTAGGACACCCGCCGAAGGGCCAATCATGTGATGCCATGTATACAAAAATGTTGGGTGAAAGGTGGTCAAAAGATTCTCTAGAAGATGCCTTTTTGTACTTTTCATTCCCAAAAAGTGGGGGGGAAAATTTTTGAAATTTCGGACATCCATAACTTCTACATATGAGCTCAAAATTTGTCGAAGATTAGAGATCCAGAATCTACTGTTGAGCTCTTTCCATAGATATGCCACATGATATGGTTTTGCCCACTCAATTTTAAATTCAATTTTGGCGGGAAACTTTGAAATTCAAACTTCTAGTAGCCATTTGAAGAATAAGAAGGTATCTAAAGTCAAAGAAACTTAACATTTTAACAAAAAGTCATTAAAATCATAATATGGCAGCTTAAAGGGCCCCTATAGACCTCAACCTTCCCCTAATGAAGGAACATAAGCGACTCTCATTGATTACACACAGAGACGAGAGAGAGAGAGGCAAAAACCGAAACTGATTCCTTGGTTCTTGATTTATCACACACATTACAAGAAGACTCTGGCCCTTTAAAAGACTCCTAGGTGACTCTTTCCATAACAACTAACTGACTAACCGACTCCTTAGTGAGTCTTCATATTCAAAATGACCCTTCATATTCCAACCTAATGACACTTCTGATGACAACTTAAATGACATCTTTAATGACACTTCTAATGACAACTTTCCGGACAAATGACACTTCTAATGACACTCTCTACAGAAAGAAAGACTCCTCAGGAGAGATGAGTCGAGTTCATGGGTACAGATTGGATGATGGATGCATATATTATAATAATCGACTATGCATTCCCAATGATGAGGGAACAAAGGGAAAAATTCTGAGAGAAGCCCATGATAGCTCGATAACTGGACATCTACGTTTCATAAAGACCTACATGTTTGTAAAGAAGAGTTTCTTTTGGCCAGGACTCAAAAAGGATATACTTAATCATGTGTGTCAGTGTTTAGTATGTCAAAGAGTCAAGGGGCAGAGAGAATCAAGATGCCAGGAAAGTTGCATCCCTTAGACATTCCACAGATGAAGTGGAAATGTGTCAGTATGGATGTTGTTACTAGACTACCATGAGTGCAATCAGGTTACAACTCCATTTTTGTGGTAGTTGATAGACTAACCAAGGTTGCCCATCTCATTCCAGTAAAAGAAACCTACACTACAATAGATGTTGCCAGAGTCTTCCTCAAAGAGATTTTCAGGTTGCATGGATTACTTAGAAGGATAGTGAGCGATCGAGATCCTAAGTTTACGTCAAGGTTCTGGACTGCATTCTTCGAAGAAGTGGAAACTTTCCTAGATCTCAGTACAGCCTATCACCCTGAGACAAATGGCTAGACCGAAAGAGTACACCAAGTCATAGAAGATATCCTTTGGTCATCCTGTGGCCTGAGAACCCAGGAAGTGGTTAAGCTACTTGCATCTAGTTGAATTTGCCTATAATGCCTCTTATCACTGGAGTATCGGGATGAGCCCTTTCAAAGCTATATATGGACAATATTTCCTCTCACACTATTAACTTGGTCCGACCCATTTATTAGGGTCGAGATGTCTAGACAGATTCTAGATGATATGGAGCAGCAGATGCAGTCAATCCGTAAGGATATTCATGCAGCCCAAGATACACAGAAGCAGTGTGCTAATAAGAAGAGAACGGATAGAGTGTTTGAAGAATCAAATATGGTCTTCATTCGACTAGGACCCAAAATAAGTTCTTTAACTCTCTAGGGAAGTATAAGAAGCTATCTCTAAAATACTATGGACCATACATCATTACAAAGAAAGTAGGAGATCTAGCCTATGAACTTCTTCTACCTCCGCATCTGAAGGTACATAATGTGTTTCATGTCAGTTTGCTCAAGAAGTATGTACCCAGCCAAGTCATGTGCTAGAAAAGGAGCAGTTGACTTTTCCAACTCAAGGTTACATGGAACTCCAACCCAAACAAATCCTAGATGTTTGAGAGAAGGCTCTCAAGAACAGAGTCCTTAGAGAAATTTTGGTCAAGTGGAAGTTCTACCCTTTAGAGGACACCACTTGGGAAAAAGATGATGAACTGGTAAAGGATTACCCGTAGTTTGCGAGATGAGGGCATCTCGCATTTTTTTCAAGTGTGAGAGGATGTAAGATTCCTCCCCAGCTCCTAAAGATGTGTAAGTTCTTCTTTCAGTCCCCAGTTGATCATCCCCTTTTCAGAATGTAAAAAGGCATTGTTTTTCCTTCTTTTTGGCCTAGAGAGAAAAAAATATTCTAGACAGAGGTAATAAAACTTTGAAATATTTTTGGATAAGTATTTTCTTCTAGCCAATAGGAAGTGATCCCCTGAAACAAAATTTTAGTCTGAATTTTCTAAGTTGCATTAGTTTTGGATGGTGGGTGAACCAAGGAAGCCCTAGTTCAAAGTTCTAAGCCTTATTAAATTATTTTTAATCTAAAAATGTGATATCCTTATCCAATAAGGTTAGAAAATACAATCAAAAGAAAAATGAAAAAATTAGGAATTATCCACAAGAAAATAGTAAAGAAAGGCTCACATGAGGAGGAGATTTCATAATCATGAGTTTCTAATATGTAAAGGAGACTTTTTGGAGGCCTTTTGACACCTCAGGGGAGTGGAAAGCATGCTTCAAGGAGGCACCTAGAAGTACCATCAAACCCCCATTTTTTAATTCAAAAATACTCCAAAAGAATGGGATATTTCATCTCTCATCTCTCCTTTTCCAAACTAGATCAAAAAGTGGGCATAACTAGTCTAAATCTTGTCTAATTCGGCCCAAACTAAAGCTGGAAGCCCCAACTTGAAATCCTTCTTTTTCTTGTAAGGAGATGTGTAGACCTCAAGGAGAAGAGGCTTGGCCACCAAGAGAAGAGGGTAGTCTTCAAGAGAAGAAGAGGTTTAGTGAAGAATCAAAGCTTCACAATGGAGAGGCAAGGAAGAGGGATGATGGCATTACACTAAAATGAACTTAACACCAACATGAGAATGCGCTGGAATGAAAATACAAAGGAATATGGTTGTATTTATAGGTGAGGGAGGCCACCAACCAAGCCCAATTGGGAGAATAATTTTAATAGATTTAAATTAGGGAAAAGAGGAATTCCCATGATAATTGGATTGCACTCATTGAAATAAGAAAAAGAAGGATTTTAAGTTGGGGCTTCCAGCTTCAGTTTGGACCGAATTGGACAAGATTTAGACTAAGCCTCTTCTCCTTGAGGTCTTCACATCTCCTTACAAGATAAAGAATCAAGCTCACACCAAGGGTAAGCCTAAACAATGATGCTTATACTATCTTCTTCTCCTCTACCTGCTTTAAAAGCATGAAGATGCATGATTCTCTTCTTCAAGTCTTGTTTTATGGATTAAGTAGATGATTAATATCTTTCTTAATAATTAGGAGTTCTTCTTTTCTCTTCCATATGTTTTGAAATCTCTCTAATCCATGGTTCATCTCTTAAACCATGTGCAATTGGTTTATATGCTAATCTTTTATACCTATGGTCATAATTTATGATTAATAGTCATGTTTAGAATGAAGATAATCTTTTTTTTTGGTTATGCATCCATGAAGGATGAATCTCCTTCTTCTCGTCTCTTCGACATTCTTGGAAGCATGTTATTTTCATGGTTATCTCTTTAAACTATGCTTCCTAAAATCAAGTAGATGATTAATGGTAAAGATGTTAACCCTCATGCTTAATACTTTATTTTAAGGTTTATAATGATGTTTAGATAAATAAATGTTTATGCATAAATATTCTAATGCTAAAAGAGGAAGTTTCATAATATTTTTATGTATAAATATTTATGTATTTATATGCATAAATATTCTAAATGCTAAAAGAAGGATTTTCATTACATTTTTGTGTACACATTCATAATATGTGTATGCAGAAATGTTTAGATGACAAAAGAGGTTATGTGAATACGTTATTATGTATATTCATGGTATGCTTATGCCTAGACATTTTTAGATATCAAAAGTAGTTGTGTGAACATATTTTCATGTGTATATTCATGGTATATCTATACATGAATATTTTTATATAAAAAAGAGGAAGTTTCATCACATTTTATTTATGAATATGCATAATTAATTTTAGCATCAAAAAAGAATGTCTCATCATATTTCCATGTATATATTTATGGCATGTTGATGCCTAGGTTTAAATGGAAAAGAGAATGTTTAAGAATATTTTTGTCGAATATTTTAATGAAATGATGCATGCATATTTATTGAAGGATAATTTAGAAAAGAAATATCCATGTTTAAATTCCATTATTTATGAGTAGAATTATTTATAGTTCTTTTATATCCAAAGTAGAATGAAATTTCATATTATTGGATGTTTATCCATGCGATTAGAATTCACATTTATTTTATGAGATAAATGGAGAAATATCTATATGAAATAAATCTAGGAATAAATTCAAGTATTTTGGTGCTAGACCATGACCACTTGAGAAAGGTGGGATAGTAGATACTTGCCCATCTCTTGAATTGTAAATTAAGCCAAAGACTTGTGACCATTCCCATTTCTTTAGTAACGAAGAAGGGATACCCACTTGATTTAGAGAAGTTTCCTCTAAGACCTGAAATCGTCTAGAAATAAGTTACAAATTCGTTTTGATTTGTATTTGATGGATGGATCGCCCGAGATACGAGAATCGTGATTTTCATTGAGGAAGTCTAGGTTTTGAATGAAAGGTCTTGTGAAACCAATACTAGAGATGTTTTCTCATGAAATAGCTTTTTGTGAGATAAAAACAAACTTAATGGAAAAATCCTACTTGCATAGAAACTCTATTTTTTTTTGTAAAGGACTGTCTTATGCCAGAATGTGGAGGAAGCATTTGGTCTATTGTTTAATCTAAGGAGAGTTTAAGTTGCAACAGCCAGTAGGGAGTTAGTGAAGGACTTCTCTCGCAACACAGTCTGCCAAGGTCTTGACTAGCCTCGGTACAGTTAAAAATCATGCGCTTCCACCAGTGCAATGGGTGAGGGATCGACAAAGCGACCTCTGAGTGAAGAGCTAGGATACCTAAGGAGGATCCTAGAGGGTTCTGACTAGATGGTGCCGGGCTCGTGATTACCCAGCACACCCAGGTGTATGTCAGGGAGATTTCAAGGAGTTGGAGTGGTGTACTATGATATTTAAGTAAAATGGAAACTATGAAACTGATCTTGTTGGTTGACTATCCGGTCTTCAACGGAGAGTCCAGATGACACTTGATTGGAAAAAAATGGAACTGGATTATTTTCAAGTTATGATATTTTGTAATCAATGTATTGGTGTGATATTTGGTTACTCTTCTATGTTTTGAAAGATGACTATGTGCGTACGAGGTGTGCATGCATAACTGTTTTTGAAAGCTAAAGTTAAGAATGGCATTTCAATTATGGGTGTGTGAGTACTTGAATATTCCACCAAGTACAGTGGTTGAGCGATCGGCTATCCCATGGGATTAGATGGGGTTATGCTGGTGGAAGTTTTATAAATTAAATAATAAAGGTTAATCTCAGTAAGAATTTGTTTAGGATGTGATCAGTAGCTTAGAAACCTGGACAATCTGCTTTAATAGATCAGATCAATGGTTCTGCCCTTTTGATGGGGAAAAAAGTGTTGGTTTCTATGAATCAAGTGTAAAGATTGCTCCTCCTTCAAGTCAGTCATCCAAGTGAAGGATAGCCTAAACTCTTGACCCCATTAGATAAATTTTCGTTAGAAGATTTTCCTGAAGTAATTGCCCATGCTTTTTGAGCAAGGAAAGTTTTTTCGGGTTTGGTTTTGGAAGAGCTGCCGGACTAGTCCCTTGCCCAGAACTTCATGGGCGAGGCCCCGAGTGGGAAGCTCTACCCTGCGCGTGAGGTTGCTACTTCCGCTGTGCTAGCACTCCAGATTTTGATGCACGTAGAGAGGGCAGGGGTCTCACACACATAGTCTCTCATCAACTCCATTTCCTTTCGTTTGATATTGTACAGCTATGCCACAGGGATCCATTTGTCACCACTTCTAGCAAAGCTGGGCACAAACACATTCTTGATTTGTGTGAAGTTAACCTTATCCTCGGGTTTGAGGGTTCAGAATCACTGATGCGCTTTCCCTTCTAGGGTCAGTGGAGAAAGCATGAATCATTGTCACATCACTGACAGGGCCGCATGTTTCTCATGTGGCTTCATCTGTGGGAGGGTCGGGATTCTAAAGCAGTGCCTAGTTCCCTGACCATTCCTAGGCCCATTTCTGCGGCCATATTCAATAGGTCCATCCTTGTGGCTGCATTAAGATCAATGGTTGGATCCACCCTTGGTTTTTGAGGAATTGCTCCCCCCTACCTAAACCTTGTCCTCTTCCTTTGTTGGCTCTTCTAGGTATCTTCGGTCCATGGGATGGTTCTGTCTCACTGCGCCTTGGAGTGGCTCATCATTAGTTGCCTTTGTACGACTCTGTAGAATTAAAAGTTCCATGTCCTATAGGAACATAGGATGATTCATCATCTGCTTGATGTCATTTTTGGTGTACAGACGACGGTCCTCCACTTCACCCGTCGCTCTTGCTAGATTATCCTCTTCTTCTAGGGTTACAAACCCTTCCTTAGCTCTGGGCTCTTCATTTATGGGTTCTACGTTTGGAATTTCTCCCTCACTTCTTCCCATGACTATCTCCAGCTCATGAGTTGGACTTGATTAAGGCATGAGATTGTAGAAAAAAGTTCATGCCGTGAAGAGATAAGGTTTCACGTCATGAAAAATAATGGGTTCACGTTGTGAACAAAAATTGGTTCATGCCATAGTAAAAGTTTCTAAAATGGTTCATGGCGTGAAGAGTTCTAAAATAGTTCATGTTGTGAACAATTTTCTACACTTTCATGATTCTTAATTTTGTCAGACCTTGTGGCGTTAGAGGTGTCAAGATAAGGCTACCTATTTTTGGTAAGATAATCCCTTGAATTTCAGCATTAATCGCAATGTTGATGTCAGGAGTGGTTCACGGCGTGGTTACAGAGAAAACGGTTCACGACATGGACATTTTCTTGTAGTTTCACGTGGGAACTTCTTGCGTCGACTAATGTGATTCTAGGTGTAAAATAATTATCCAACAGTTATCAAAATGATTGTGCCACATATAAGGAGTGGAATACAAGTTGAAGGTTACATGCAAGTACACTCCATAATAGAATGGTGTTGCAAAAAGAAAAAACAAGCACATTGCAGAAGTGGAATGTGCCTTGATGGCTGAAAAGAATATATGCCACATTATTTTTGGACAGAAGCAGTAGAAACTGTTGTGTACATTATGAACAGGACACCCACTGCAATTTTTTATGGAATGATGCCTAAATAGAAGTTTACATGCATAAGACTGGATGTGTCTCACTTGAAAGTGTTCGGGTGTACTATATATGTGTATGTTCTTGAAGAAGTGAGAACAAAGTTGGATCCAAAGGCAGAGAAATGCATCTTTATTGGTTATGCTATGGAGCAGAAAGGTTATAGATGTTATAACCCTACCACTCGTGAGATGCGAATAAGCAAAAATGTTATTTTTGATGAGATGAATAGCTGGTATGCACTAGTAGAGTGAAGGCAATAGAAGATGTAGATGTAAGAAGTGTTGATGCTTCACCACATGTAGAGTAGCAATCGTAGGTGCTTAGTGGACCTGGAGAGTTCTCTAGTAGTGCATGCAATGTTAGCCCATGGTTAGGCACAGCCCAAGGTCAGGCAGGTTGAGGACAGATGTAGGTACACATGTATCATACAAAGGAAAGGAAAAGGTAGATCAACCCTTTGTGCCTAATCTGTCAGTAGGTCACTCATATGTGGATGGTGACTCTAGCGGCTATGAGAAAAATCTTGATGAGAAGCTTGGCATTCCATCTGTGGTTACTCTTGGTGTAAGGAGAACAAGGACATTTTGAGGAAACCTGGCAATGATCCATGTGTACATAGGTCTACGAGGGTTAGGTACCCTGTTGATAGGTTGAGATATGATGCATATATAACCCATCATTATGCTTACATGGTTAAAGCAATACATGCTTACATGGTTAAAGCAATACAAGAATTGGAGACCACTTGTTTTCAACCAGCACTTGGAAATAAGAAATGGAAAGAGGCCATGAATGATGTAAGATTCCTCCCCCAGCCCCTCATGATGTCCAAATTCTCCCCCTGTAGTCAAATCCCTCTTCTTTAGAAATATAAAAGATCTTGTTTCTACCTGTTTTGGCCTAGAGAGAGAAAATATTCTAGAGAGAGGTTATTCAGATTTTGGATATTTTTGGATGGAAAAATATCTCTTTGTATTTAAATAAGTTCCCCCGAAATAGAAGTTCAAAAAGATTTTCAGAAGGTGCATTAGAAATCAAGTATAATCTGTTCAAGAGGCCTTATCAAGGGTCAAGATTTTTTTGAAATTTTAAATTAAGATTCCTATGGACCAATAAGATTCATCCAAATGTAGGGAGGAGATAAATAGAAGAAAAAAAGGAAAATCCCCAAAAATGAGTAAATACTCACATAAGATGAAGAGTTGACTAAGGACAAGGTTAATAGTTAAAAAAGAGAGATATTTAGAAGAAATGATGCATTTTTGACACCTCAGTATGGGGGAATTTCTCTCATGAAAGAGGCACCTATTTCACATGTGTGGGAGAGTTTTAAACTCCCAAATAATGAGATATTTTTATCTCTCCTGTTTCAACTAGATCCAAAAAGTGGACTAAACTGACCAAAAAATGGTAAAAAATTGACCAAATTGATCTGGAAAATTCTAGAATCAGTTGGCTTGGTTAGAAGCTCACTTTTTCCTATAAATAGATGCCTTTCCCTTTGTTGAAGCTTAATAGTGTTTTTTGCACTGTTACCCTGCTTCTCCCAAGAGCCAAAAACTGTGAATTTACTCATAATTCATTAGTTTTTGACCTTCCCTCTTCTAAAGATTGGTGGCCACTCTTGTTTCAAACAAGAGTAGATCCCTCAAACCATCAAGCCAAAGGAAAGCTCTCAAATTCCTTTGTAACTTGGAGATTCTTCTCTTTTCTATTTCATTTTATGGTTTTTATGATTTTTGTCTTCTTTAAAGTGAATAATGATGTTATGCCTTATTGAAAAGGCATTCCCCTCTCTTCTTTAGTAAATCCAACCCTTCTTTATCCTAGATGAATGATTAATGGATAGAATCAAGTTTTTCATAATGTTTCTCTTAAATAAGTAGAAAATATTTACATTAGAATGATTTAAACACTCTTGGTGAAATTCTAATTAATTTTAGAGAGTTAAAAATTGAAAAAATGGTCAGCCATACAAAGGAGGTTATGGCAAAATTTTCTAAAATTGTGTAAAATAAGTTTTACTTTTTTTATTCAAAAAGAGAAATTCCCATCGTATATGTATTCTTAAAGTGTTACTTTTCATCCTAGGTATAGAAAAATGCATACTAAAAATATTTTATTAAAAAAGTGTTACTTTCTTTAGAATTAAATTCTATGCATAGAAGGACGCATATTGAAGTTGTTATTTTGATTATAAAAGTGTTATTTTCATCATAAATGATTTTTATGCATAAATGGATGCATAAAAGAAATTCTTTTATATTAAAAGTGTGATTTTCATCATAAATGATTTTTATGCATAAAAGAAATTCTTTTATATTAAAAGAGTGATTTTCATCATAAATGATTTGTATGCATAAAAGATTTTTTTATATTAAAAGTGTGATTTTCATCACAAATGGATTTTATGCATAAATTAGATGCATAAGAGAAATTCTTTTATTCTAAAAGTGTAATTCCTACTAAAGTGGATTTATGCATGGAAAGATGCATAAAGAATTTATTTTAATCCAAAAGTGTTATTCTCATCAATTTTGATTTTATGCATAGAAAGATGCATAAAGAAATCTATTTTTATTTCAAAAGATTTATTTTCATCAATTTTGATTTTATGCATAGAAAGATGCATAAAGAGTTATTTATTTTTAATTCAAAAGAGTTATTTTCATCAATTTTGATTTTATGCATAAATAGATGCATAAAGAATTTTATTTTTATTCGAAAAGAGTTATTCTTATCAATTTTGAATTTATGCATAGAAAGATGCATAAAGAATTTTATTTTTAATTCAAAAGAGTTATTTTCATCAATTTTGATTTTATGCATAAATAGATGCATAAAGAATTTTATTTTTATTCCAAAAGAGTTATTCTTATCATTTTTGAATTTTTGCATAGAAAGATGCATAAAGAATCTTATTTTTAATTCAAAAGAGTTATTTTCATCAATTTTGATTTTATGCATAAATAGATGCATAAAGAATTTTACTTTTATTCCAAAAGAGTTATTTTCATCAATTTTGATTTTATGCAGAGAAAGATGCATAAAGAATTTTACTTTTAATCCAAAAGAGTTATTCTTATCAATTTTGATTTTATGCATAGAAAGATGCATAAAAGATTTATTTTTATTTCGAACGTATTATTTTCATTGAAATTGAATTTATGCATAGATAGATGCATAAATGATTTTTTTTAATTTTGAAAGTGTTATTCTCATTAAAATGGAATTTATGCATAGTAAAATGCATAAAAGGTTTATTTTTAATTCTAAAGTGTTATTTTTCTTAAAATTGAATTTATGCATAAAAGGATTTTTATAAAAGTGTTATTCATACTAAAGTTGTCTTTATGCCTAATTAGATGCGTAAAGAATCTTTATATCAAAAAAATTAGAATTCTCTTGTATTCTATAAATAGATATGATGATGTGAAATGAATCAGATAGATGAAAATGAGCGAAGGATGGATGGAGATATATGTATGTGAAAGAATGAATGTAGATATATGTATGTGAAAGAATGGATGTAGATGTATGCATGTGAAGGATGGATATGAATGCATGTGAAGAATGGATGTGGATGTGGATGTGAAAATAGATTTATGGATGTGGATGTGGATATGTATGTGTATGTATGAATGCGGATGTGGAAGTGGATGTGGAAATGGAGGAGTGGATGTATGAATGTAGATGTGGATGTGGATGTATGAATGTGGATGTGAAAATGGATGTATGAATGTGGATGTGGATGTGGATGTGAAAATGGATGTATGGATGTGGATGTGGATATGGATGTGTATGTATGAATGTGGATGTGGAAGTGGATGTGAAAATGGATGAGTGGATGTATGAATGTAGATGTGGATGTGGATGTATGAATGTGGATGTGAAAATGGATGTATGGATGTGGATGTGGATATGGATGTAAGAATGTGGATGTGGATGTATGGATGTGGATATGGATGTGTATGTATGAATGCGGATGTGGAAGTGGATGTATGAATGTGGATGTGGAAATGGATGAGTGGATGTATGAATGTAGATGTGGATGTGGATGTATGAATGTGAATGTGGATGTGGATGTATGAATGTGAATGGGGATGTGGATGTATGGATGTGGATGTGGATGTATGGATGTATAAATGTGGATGTGGATGTATGGATGTGGATGTGGATGTGGATGTATGAATGTGGATGTGTATGTATGAATGCGGATGTGGATGTACGAATGTGGATGTGTATGTGGAATAATGAATGCGAATGTGTATGTGAAATGATGTGACGTCGATATGAGTGAATGGATGAGATGTGATGACATGTGAATTGGGATGTGAATAAATGATATGTGATGTGAATGAATCTGATGTGATGAGATGGAAAATGATGTGATTGGATGAGAATGAGTACACATTTGAATGATAATGTGGAAAGACGAGAGTTCATTATAGAAAATGTATTTATGACCTGTTTTTGTAAATGACTGTTTTATGTCAAGAATGCTGGGGAAGCATTTTGACCATCTTGTGATTAAGGTCGTGGTGGAGACCTAACTGATAAAGTTGCAACAGCTGACGGAGAGTCAACGGAGGACGTCTCGCATAGCATGGTCGGCTGAGGTCTTGACCAACCTCGGTTCGATTTAAATGGTGAACTTCCGGTACGGTGGATGAGGGACGAAGGAAGCGGCCTATGAGTGAAGTGCTAGGTGACCTGCGTGAAGGATCCTAGAGGGTGCGGACCATATGGTGCTCGGGCTCTGGTGTGTGTGCACGCACATTAAAATGTTAATTAGTTCACTCTTGATCGAGGATTCATGTAATCTGGTTGAAGCCTAGTACATCAAACCTATTGAAGAAAGAAATATCATGGAAACAGTTGTTACTTGGATCGTCTAGCCCTAACCTGGATTATCCAGCAAAACACCTAGATCATCCACAGAAGACATCGTAAACACTCTAAAACTACATAACACAGAGAATGCACGAGATTGTTGCAAAAGATTAGTTCTTCTTTCAGGATTCATGTACCCGTGCTGCTCTCCTAGATTTTGTGTGAGAATGGACTTATCGATATCAATAAAGTCCTCCTTTAATTGTTGGCTTCTTTTTCCTTCTATTGTCTTTCCCTTCTTGCCCTTCTTCTTTTTGCCAAACTTAAAAACCCTCTTTTTTTGGAAAATGATTGTCCAAAGCTCCCTTCTTGTTGGGGTCTTGCCTCTGTCTCCTCCTTGTGCCTTGCGTCTTCTTTGTTGCTTTCCTCTTCCTTCTGGCTCTCCTCCTTTTGTGAAGCTCTTGGTTATGCTTTAAAGAGTTGTGTTAGGTAGGGGCCAATCTTTGTCTTGGTGTTTGGTGGGTGACCTTTCCGATCTGGTCTTTTAGGCTGTTGTAGAGCACCTCTTCCCAAGACACCTTCGTCCCTGCCTTTGCTACCTTCACCAGTCCAAAAGCCCTTCTTGACATGGAGTATGGCTTGTGGGTGAGATTGATCATGTCCACCACAAAGCGCATATGCTTCTTCCCGTCTTCATCTGGCATTCCTGTGATTTTAAATTCTTTGGCCTTACCTTCCAATGGGCCGAACTCCTTGATCAAATCTTCTTCATTTGGCTGGTTTGACTTCTCTTTCCCCTTCAGCTACTAGTAGTTTGAAGACCTCAACCACATAGAGGGGATTAACACCCTCTTCTTGCTCGATAGAAGCATGATTGTGTTGGACTTCTAAAGCTAATCCAGCTACTTCGCGACTTTGTAATTTTTCTATAGCTTCTCCCATGGTAGCTCAGCACATCATCCTTTAATCCCATCTTCTCTACCCATTCGGAATTCTTATCCACTTCCTTGTATAAAGTGTAGGAGGATAGAGGCTCAAATTCTAGCACCATGGTTCCTGCTTTGGGTATGGTGGGGCTGAGTGACAGAAGGCGGGGAAAAGAACAAAGTTTAGCAGAGAGAGAGTCAAGCACGTGCAGAGACTTTTCAAAAGGAAATTTGGAAACTAGGCCTTGAATGGAGAAGAATTTGGCCACCTTCCCTAAGGGCGGCCATAATTGCTTCATATTTCCATGATTTTCCTAGATCCTTGTCGCTATCCCACCCACCATCAGTGCCATGCGCATTGTTTTATAAGGCCATTAATGGTGGGCCGAGAATAGGTGATGGTGATGTGACAAGTTCTCCTTCATGTCCATGCACACTTTTTTGTGCGGCGACAACCTCAACTTTCCTACCTACACCATGTTTCCTACCACTTGTCTCCTCAGTGTGTGTACATACCATTATCATATTTACATATGGGAAATTTATTTTTGGTCTATTTTCTTTACCATCTCCAAAATCTTTTCTTTCTTCCTCCTCCTGGCTAGACATAGATTCTAGTTCCTGAATGTCTCCGAATCAGGACCTTGATTCCTTTTTGGACACCCTTTTCCTTTATCTAGCATCTTTCCATAATAGAGCTTCAACCTATACCCATTTACCAACTTCCTGAGTTTTTCACTATCCAGAATCACTAGCTGAAAAGTTCCTATCCCCAGTTTCATGACAATCTTGTATGGGCCTATCCATCTCATTTTCAATTTTCCCAAGTGGGGTCCCATTCTTGATGTGAACAGGAGGATAACATCTCCTTCCTTGAAGATCTTGAACTTTGCGTTACTATCCACTTGTAGCTTTCTTCTCTTTTGCACAATTTCTGCTGTCCAAGCACTGTGTAGTCTCTTTTCATCCAGCTAAAGGAGCTTTTTGATCCTGTGCACCTCTGATTCTTCTAGAGATAGCCTTTCAGCCACCACTGCTATCTTGAGACTCTATGTTAGGAACTCCATGGGCACTACTGCTTCCAACAGTCCATACACCATGCTAAAGGATGTAAGTCTCGTTGCATTCTTATAAGCCATTTGGAATGTCCATAATGTTGAGTGTATCTTCGTGTCCCAATCGTTCTTGTTCTCATTTTTACTGTCTAGATTAAGATTCCCTTCATGATCTTACTGGTGGATTCGTCCTAGCCATTGGCTTGTCGGTAGTAGATTGTGGACTTCTTGTGTATTATCATGTGCTGCTCCATCAGTTTCTTGATCACTTCATTGATGAAGTGGCTCCCTTGGTCATTGACTATCTCTATAGGGCATGTGAATCTTGTCATTATGGTTTCATAAAGAAACTTTGCTACGGATGTCGCCTCTTGCAGTCTCTAAGGGCCTTGGCCTCTACCATTTTATGCAAAATCAGGCCACCAAGATGTATTTCTTCCCTATCCTTTGAGAAGCTGGTTTGAATGGGCCGATGAAGTCTAGACCCCACTTTTGGAATGACTTAAGTGGTAGGACTGGGTTATGACACATTGTGTCTGTATCAGTCAGTTTCCCCAGTCTTTGGAACATGTCACACTCCTGTGCAAACTTGTGTGCATCTTTTAATGTAGTTGGCCACCACAGTCTTGCCTAGAACACCTTCCCCCTGTGACCTCTCCAAAAAATGCCCACTGCTTATGTCTTGGCGCACTTTTGTTAGCACAGCCTGTTGATCGTGCTCAGGGACACATCTCCTTAGAATCTGGTCGATGCCCATCTTGTAGAACTTCCCAACCACCACCATGAATGACTTGCTTAGGAGAGTTAGCTTCTTTCTTTGATCTCTGGACATGTACTCTAGAAAAGACAAGTTAGATAGGAATTGTATCATTTCGATAGGAATTGTATCATTTCGTCATACCAATTGGGTCTCTCTCCTTCTGTGAGGAAAAGTTGTGCATCTAGGAAATGGTCTTTTACCCCCTCTGGTTCTTCTCCTGTTTCTAGTCTTAACAGGAAGTCTGCCACTGCATGCTTGTTCCTAAGGGTGTGCCTTATGTTAAACTCAAATTCCTGTAAGCAAGAGCATCCATCTGGCCAACTTTCCTGCCAGGTCTGGTTTGTTTATTAGGTACATGAGAGATTTGTGATCTACATGAAATTCAAAAATCTTACCCAACAACAAGTGGTGTCTAAACTTCATGGAGTAGATCATTCCTAATGACGCCTCTTCCATGTGGTGGAGTAGTTCTTTTTTGGCTTGGACAACCTCTTGCTTGCATAGTAGACTGGTCTATACCATTCGTCTTGTGCTTCCTACACATCAGAGCATTGCCAATGGCTACATCAGAGGCATTGACGCGAACACATGGAACAGTAGGTCATAGTTGGGCTGTTGAAGGATGGGAGTTACTGATAGTATCCTCTTGAGATTCTGGAATACCTCTTGATAGGATCCGGACCAGATATATTCTGCATCCTTCACCATTAGACCATACAGGGGCACCACCATGTTTGCCAAGAACCTCATGAATCTACTATTCCACTTGATTAGCCCTAGGAATCTTGTAGGATCTTTGGCATTCTTGGGTGGATGGATCTTCACAATGACTCCAACCTTGGTCGAATCCACAACAAGACCTTCTGCAGGCACTATATGCCCCAAGAGGGATCCACCAGTGTGGTTACAGCGAAGGCACGCTTGGCTGGATTCAGGCTGCTCAGCTTGTCCTTCTTGCACTTTTCCAGGCACATTGTGAGCTGTGTTATGTGTTCTTCTTTCGTCCCAAACACACTAAAGTCATTGAAAAACACCCTCATGAAGGTGGTCAGATATTCATAGAATATTTCTTGAACCGTCCTTTGGAATGTAGGAGGAGCATTTTTCAACCCGAATGTTATCACATTGGAGGCAAATGCGGCCCATTCTATCACAAAAGCTATCTTTTCTTTATCTTCCTATGCCATTCGCAACTGGTTGTACCCGCTAAACCATCCAAAAAAGAGTATGTTTCATGCCATGCTGCTGCATTCAGCAACTAAATATATGATACAGTGGAAGCACTCAGCATGCGGTAGTCAATATAGACCCTAAGCTTCCCATTCTTTTTTGGGACAATGACTATCAGGTGAGACAACCATTCCACCCTATCCACAAGATAAATGAAGCCTACCTTCAGTAATTTGTCATTCTCTTCACTTGTTTGGCATAGTTGGGCTCATTCTATATCTACTCTGGGTTGGGTTCATTCTGTATCTACTCCTCACTTGTTTGGCATAGTTGTTTGGCATAGTTGGGTTCATTCTGTATCTACTCTTCATGATTGGGGTTTCATCTTCTTTCAAGTTAATTTTATGCTAATAAAAACTTGGATCAATCCCCTTCATGTCAGAATAGTTCTAGGCAAATACATCCTTATAGTAATTAAGAAATTCTAAGAGTCTCCCTCTAAATTCCTAATTCATCTTGGCACTAATTTTGACTATCTTGGGCTGCCTATGCTGATAGTCTCCTAGGTTTTTTTCTTTGAGCTCCTCTTCTTGAACTTTGATGTTCCTTTTCCCGAGCTCGGATTTCTCTTGCTTTAGAGCCACCATGGCTTTTTCCTGTTCCGCTTGTAATTATTCCACATTATCCTAAGTGTCTCCTTCCTATTTATGAGAGATTTCCTCATTCAATATCACTTTAGGATGAGCTACCCGAACCTTTAGGTCATACCTTTTCACAATCCTCTCTATGTCTACTTCAAACAATAATAGCAAATCTGGATTCTCCTTTAAGATCTTCTCTTCTCTTCATCATCTTCTACCCCTTCTAGGTAGTTTATGCCCTCTGCGTCATTGTTCGGCTTGCTAGGTTTTTAGCCTGTCTTTTCCTATAGCCTCTCCTGATTGTGATCTTGTCCATCTCTAAGTTGTGCTTTATCCTGCCGCTCCTAAGCGCCACGGTCTTCCTAGGAGCATGGGATATACACCTGCTATTTCAGTCATCTTGAGAACAATGAACACAACAATGAAGGCACATCCTGCCAATTTTATATGTTCTCCTCTTATTCTTCTGAGATAGGTTGGACTCTTCTATGGTCAACCATGCAAATCTGGAACAATGTGGGCTACATGTCAGTAATCCCTTAGGCTAGCTTTTTACCCAGACTATCTAATATTATATTTACCCCTGACCCTCCATCTAGAATAACCCTTATCACTGTCTCACCTCTTGATGGTTAATTAAGGAATGGACGTATCACAGTCCTGGACTATCTCTACATTTTTGCATTCAGCTCTACAGGATGTTCCAGTTTCTATGCTAGCATCTGCACACCAGAGTCTCATTCGCGGTAATATAGTCTAAATTAGCTTTTGCCTATAATTGGAAGCCATATTCAGCATTTGATCTAACGTGATGTTCAATTTTATCTTGCTCTAAGATCCTCCCACAAGTCATATTCTTGGCTGATTTTCATCTCATCAGCTGGTGTGCCTTGACTTCTACACATCCTTCCTTCTTTCTCTTTTGCTTCTCTTTCATGTTCTTGACTTCCTCTTGTCAGTATTCCTGTCTAGATTCTTTCCATATTTCCTTCCTTTTCTTCTCTCAAGACACTTCTAAAATGCTCTGGGCTATAATTAGCCCCAATTGGTGATTTAGCATTGGCTTCTTTCCTATGCTAATCTCTTCTCTTTGCTTGATCAAGTTTTTCTTGTCACGATTTTCCTCAAGATACTCTCCTAGGGGCAGGCTTTCCTATATCGTCTCCTCACCATTCCTTATGTGCAGCACTAACCTGGTGATCTATTCTCGGACCTTTTGTTTCCCTGCCACTATTTTGGTTTATTTTCCAGTTTCCACTTGGCATTTCTATCTGTGAGCATCTTGAGTCCTTGTGATCTTGTCATGGCCATCACTTTAGTGGGGATTCTCTTGTTTGTTTCCTGCATCATGGTCCAACTTTACCATATTGATAGTAGCTACATCATTTCCTATTGGGTTTGCCTCCATTTGTGGCCTTGCATCCTATAGTTCTTGCTGATGGCAGTGGAATATAGGGCAATCATTTTGTATGTGACCTAGACCATTGTAGTAGAAGCAAGCTCCCCTTGGGCCAAATCTTCCACCTCTTCCAAATCTTCCTGCTCTTCCATAAGGTCTATTGATTTGAGGTCCTCTCGCAACCTAGTTGATTGTTGGGGCTTGCTGGCTGCCTTTCCACCACCCTAGGGTTCATGTTCAGAGTATTATAGTAACACATCTCTATAGAGTGATTGTCCCTCCCATGGATAGTGCATACTCGTTGTGTGTCTCTTAAATAACTGGCACCCTTGATTGTTGCACCCCGTGCACTAGACATCTAGTCTGAGTCCATATCCTGCATGTCCTTTGGCAATCTTGGCTAAGGCAGCCCTTAGTTTTTCCTAAACCTTAGGCTTTGACCAGTTTCTACCTTTCTTTTTTTTGGGACTTCATCTCTTTGGCATCGCGGACTCTTGACTGGATTTTGAATTTGAGGTATCTTCTCCAAAATCTGATTATGAGGTTTCTTCCTCTTTTTCTTCTTCTTCTTCTTGGAGTATTTATTTGTTTATTTTAGGACCCCAACAACTCATGCCACCACTTGTTTAAATGTAAGGACTTCCAAGTCATATGAGGCTACTTTTGTCTAGAGATTCTCCCTCAATCATCTCATGAACCACTGGCTCAGTGTGGCTAGAGGAGGACGGTTGGGCTGGTCTAGGAGAATGAGCATTTCTCAGAATTTAGCTACATAGTGTGGTCCAAGTGCATCAGCATTGCTTGTGGAATTCAGCTACATAGTCTTTTGTTGGGGCCTCTTTTTTTGCATCATCCTCTGCATCTTTTCTTGCACCTCTGTTATGATCTTGTCTTTCTTGAATCTTTTCAAGCCTTCTTCAATTCTTCAAATGTCCGAAAGTGCTCCAGACCATATTGGGCGTACTAGTGGCTTTGCCACCACCCAACGTTGTTCGCAAAAGTACTTCATCTTTTGTGGCAACAGAGCTCTGTTGTCTTGGAACATGGTTCAAAGGTGAAGATGTGGGCATCTGGATCCTCCTCACTCTTTCCCCTCCTAAATTTAGGATACTTGAGCTATGGACATCCTGCCCACAGGTGCTGCTAGTTCTTCTCCTTTCTAAGCTTCTTAAGAGCCTTCTGGTTGGTGGCTCTTGGGAAATCTTCTTCCTGATTCGTCAGTGGTTCCTAAAACTATCTTTCTATTTGTCATGGAATCCCTTCTATTATCAGTCTTCTCTTAGATGATGCAGTTGTCCTTCATGCTCTACAGCCTCGTACTCTATTGACTGACTGTGTGGGACTAACCTAGAACTAGTCTCTGTCTTTCTACTCCCCCACTTGGCGTACCATTCCCCAGTAGGATCGCAAAAGGTGTCAGTGTCTAGTCGAGACCTGACACTAGCTTGGTTACACACCACCTAGTTGGCTCTAGAGGAGATGAAACTAATACAATTGTGCCCAATGTGATAAGCTACACTAATGCATTGCACTGCCAATCTATCTAGGCTAAGGGAGTCATTCAAGCCCATAGAGGTTAGTTCCTACATCTGACAGGATTCCTTTTGTGGCTGCTGATCCTGTCAGGTTAGCTCCTACACAGACTAGGAATCAAAGAGACTTATACAGTATAAAAAATGTATAGAAAAATCATAGTATCACTAGAGTGAAGGCTTAGCCCAAATAAACAAATCATTGTATCATTAGAGTGAAGGCTTAGCCCCAAGTACAATGTCGTAGATCTCTCAGTTATCACTCTCTACTCTCTTGTCTATCTTGTATCCCTTGGATAGTTCCCCTTTCCTCTTTTACATCATTGTCTAGGTACTACTTGTTGGCAAGATTAGTTACAAGGTTGTTACAAGAAATAAGATTCATGCCCAAGAGTTTGTTGGCCAACAGATACACTGGCGGGGCATAGCAAGGGGTGGTGGCCAAAGACTAGTGGATGGTCACCAACACCCCTGAACCTGCTTGTTTGAGCCGATTTACTAGTAGCATGGCTGAGAGAGGCTTGAAACGACTCGATTTGTGATGAGTTGTAGAAGAGATTTTGATGGAAATGATTCACAAGATTCTTCTCCTCCTTGTACCTCTTCTTCTCAAGCTTGAAGCTGGGCCTCTTTCTTCACACCTAGCGCTCCTCCAATTGAACCATACACTTGAAACAGACTATGGATCTTCCCATTCATAGACTCTAATACCTTGTTAATAATGTGAGTTCTTACACAATGGAAGCATGTGACGGGTGTGTGTGTGTGTGAGAGAGAGAGAGAGAGAGAGAGAGAGAGAGAGAGAGAGAGAGAAAGAGAGAGAGAGAGAACAAATGGATGCCCTAATTTTGGAGATATGTACACCACACACAAAAGAGAGTTTGCTCATGAGCCACACAAGTTAACCTAAAAGATCTTAGTCCTATTGATTTTCAGCTTATGAAAGCTCCCTCTAGCTCATATGAAATGAATTAGAGAGAACCACCCATATATAGGGTTTGTACATACATGGTATTCACATCCTCCTTATCCCTTATCTTACTATAATATGAGAGTTATTTTAACAACCAACTACTTTTTGGGGCTAAAGTTATGATCAAAGCAGTTTACATTGGAGCTACACAAAGGCGCTCAAGGTTATCACACGACAAAAGAGGCCTACTCTAGTAAGAAACCTTTAATGTCTCATTTCATAACATTTGGATGTGAATGTTATGTGCATATGCCAAGTGCATCAAGGAAGAAACTCGATGCTAGCAAACGTAAGAATTGTATCCTTCTTGTATATAATCAAGAGTCAAAGGCTTATCGATTTTATGATCCAGAGAGGTGAAGAAAATAATCACTAGCCGAGATGTGGTATTTGTGGAGCGCACTCAATTGGAGGAGACAAGTCCATCCACTCAATTGGAGGAGACAAGTTCATCCACTCTATCATTATGCTGTAGAAATTATCCACCATATGAGCCCAACCCACCTGCCATATTTCCTCTTAAAGAAGGAGGATTTTTGAGAGAATGAAGACTCTCACACACCACACCAACCATATTTCCTCTTAAGAAGGAGGATTTTTGAGAGAATGAAGACTCTCACACACCATACCAACTAGATTTCCTCTTAATAAGGATGAGTTTTGAGAGGATGAAGACTCTCACACACCACACCAACCTATTGCACCACATAGAAAGCCACTTCCAAGTGGGCACAATAGTTCTTTGAGTACAAACCAGTACTTAAGATGCTATAATCTTCACTAGATGGACCACGAAGATTTAAAAAAATAGAGAAGCAGAGAAGAGCATCTAATCTCATGGTCAACATGGCCTTGGTGCCTGAGATAATGGGAATAGTGAAGGAGCCACCCACCTTGGATGAAGCCTTAGCACATTCAAAGTGGAAATCCATGATATAGTGTAAGTATGATAACATCATAAAGTATAACACCTGGGAGCTAGTTGACTGATCACTAAACAAAGAGATAATTAGTACTAATAAGTGGGTTTGGAAAGCTAAGTATAAGGCTGATGGCTCACTTGAAAAATATAAATCTTACTTGGTTGCATAAGAATTTTCATGAAGGGTTTTAACTTTGTTGAAACCTTTTTCTCCCATAGTTTGCATGATAACTATTAGGGTGGTACTTGCCTTGGTTACTCATAAACAATGGCCAGTTTTTCACATGGATGTTAAATCAATATATTTAAACAAACATCTCAAGGAGGAGGAATATATCTCAACCACCAGGTTTTGAGATGCCTGGATCAGAAAACAAAGTTTATAGGTTGAAGAAGGCATTATATGGACTAAAACAGGCCCTAAGGGCATGGTATCAAAGGATAGACAAATTTTTCAAAAATATTGGGTTTACAAAACGTGCTTCTGATGCTAACTTGTATATTCTGAAAAGGCATGAAAAGATTGTTTTGATTGTCCTATATGTAGATGACTTAAACATCCTAGGTGACAATGAAGAAATGATCTAGTAGATAATGGATATGTTGAGTCGTGATTTTGAGATGATAAGCACGGGTCTTATGCATTTTTTTGGGAGATTAAGGCCTGCTAGCAAGAGTCAAGCAAGATCTTCATATCACAACAGAGGTATGCTTGGGAGATTCTCATATCATTTGGAATGACAAACTACAAACTTATGTCAACATCTATGGAGGTGAATGAAAAGAATTCTACAAAAGATTCTTCACCATTAGTAGACATCATGAAGTATAGAAAGCTAGTGGGGAGTTAAAATTCTCTCACTAACACTAGACTTGATATCATCTTCACTAAAACTCTTATGGGTTGTTGTGATTTAGATTGCACACGAGATTGTGATTCTAGGAAATCAGTTTCTAGATATTATTTTCTACTTGGTTATGGTGCTTTCTATTGGACCAATAGAAGTAGCCCATACAATGGCACTTTCTTCTACAAACGCTAAATACAAGCCAGTTGTCATGCCATGCTCCATTTACTCATCCATATGCTTACAAATTAGCGATATCTTTATCTCAAATTAAGTGAAGGGAATTGAAATAATTAAGATAAAAAATTAACCATAATGATTAGGGTAAGTAGAGAAGTGAAATTATGTGATGAAGCTACACTTTGATCAATTCCCTGCGCTAAAGCTAGGTTGTTTGTGAGAATTTCTCTTGTAGAAATTTTCCTTTCTTTATATGTTTTCTTACTTTTAAACTAGCTTAAATATTTATTTTATGACTTTTAAGAAGATTAGCAATAATCCAACTACCCCTAACCAAGGATGCCTAATTCATGCCCAAGTCAAAATCCTACTCTCTCGTAAACATCTTTAAGGTACCCTACCAACAACTACATCGCACTATATGGACATAGTTGATCACAACTAAAGGTATCCAATACTTATGGCAATGCTATTGGTGTATAATGGTACCTATTAAGTCTTAAGAAGATTAGCAATAATCCAACTACCCCTAACTGAGGATGCCTCATTCATGCCCAAGTCAAAATCCTACTCTCTCGTAAACATCTTTAAGGTACCCCACCAACTACATCGCACTATATGGACATAGTTGATCACAACTAAAGGTATCCAATACTTATGGCAATGCTATTGGTGTATAATGGTACCTATTAAGTCTTACTGCCACCACTGATAATAGCTTCCCTTTGTTCTTCACAGACACATCAAGGAGAGAGGTCTCAACACATGGGTGGTGTAAGATTCCTCCTCAGCCCTGAATAATGGATAAGCTTTTACCTCAATCCCCTGTAATCATTTCCTATTTTTGAATATAAGAAAATATTATTTTTCCTTGTTTTTGTCTAGAGAGAAAAAAAATTCTAGAGAGAGATAATTAAATATTAAGATATTTTTAGATATAAAAATTCTACAAATATCAAAAATAAATTTCCCTAAAATAGAAGTTCAAAATAAATTCACTAAGGTGCATTAGAAATTAATTAAAAATGATTTAAAAGACCTTAGTCTAAGGATCAAGATTTTTAAAAATTTCTGGATTATGGTCCAATTAAGGTTCCAATGGGCCAATAGGATTAATCCAAGTGTTGGGATGAGATAAATCCAATGAATGAAAGAAAATACCAAAAAATGAGTAAATGCTCACATAAGATGAAGAGTTGATTGAGTACAAGGTTTATTAATTAAAAATTAA
Organism: Cibotium barometz; assembly: GCF_041138505.1. NCBI lineage: Eukaryota > Viridiplantae > Streptophyta > Polypodiopsida > Cyatheales > Cibotiaceae > Cibotium > Cibotium barometz. The sequence continues at coordinate 38,530,503 of NC_141096.1, forward strand.
GAGATATTACTAAAAAAATAAGATATTTTGGAGGAATGATGAATTTTTGACACCTTGGTAAGGACAGGGGGACCTTTGAGGTAGGTGCCTCCTTCACATGTGTGGGAGGGTTTTTAATTCAAAAATATTAAGATATTTTTATCTCTCCTCTCTCCTGGATCAAAATGGATCAAAATGGGAGCTAAACTAGTCCAAATCTTGTCTAAATTCAGCCAAATTGAAGCTTGAAAATTCTAGAACTTAGTTGGACTCAGTTAGTGGCCTCCCTCACCTATAAATAGACCCATATTCTTTTGTATTCTCATCTGTGAACTATACCATGCCAGTATTACATTAAAATACTCATATTTTCTATTATCCCTTAAAAATCCACTACTTTTGGAGAGATTGGAGCTTCTCTCTCTCTTCAACAATCCTTGGAGCTTTGTTCTCAACTTACTAAACCAATTGATTGGCTGCGGGCTTCCTTCTAAGATAAAGAAGCAAGCAAAATCTAGAGGTAAGAAGTAATTTCATGGTTTTCATTAACATTCTCACTTCTCAACCCCTCTCAAGCTTGAGAAGTTCTAAATTAATTGTTTTCAATGCAAATCAAGCTTTCTATAAGAATTCTAATGATTAATCACAAAAAAGTTAGTCTTTATGCTTTTTATGTATATCTCTCTCCCAAAAGAATAGTCATTCCTATGACTAATTCTCTATTCAAATGGATGCTTCTCATTGATAAATTCTCAATTCAAAAATCAAACTCTATGCTAGTTAAGCTAGAGGTTAAGAAAATAGCTTTTTTATGCTTTTATGCTAATAAAATTATGGTAAACTTATGATTTAATTCCATAAATTGGATTTAAGTCTAAGGATAGTTATTCTATCATAATTGTATTACAAAGTCTTATTCTTTCTAGAAATATTAAAAATTATCAGTAATAGCAGCGAAGCTATGGTAAAATTTTTAGAAATTAATACATAACTCATTTTTATGCATAATGTGAAAAGAGGAGTTCCTACCATATTGTAGGATTAGTCATACTATGCTAAAAGAATGTTTTTCATCACATTCATGGAAAACTAATTTTTAGTATTTATGCATAAATAATTAATTAAAGAAAAGAGAAATTTTTGATATTTTTATTTTTATGCAAAAAGAGAAATTCCCATGATAATGGAGATCTATGTAATTAAATGGAAAAAGACAAAATTTGATATATTAAAATAATGAATATTTTTATTTAAATTTAAAGAGGAATTTTAGATAAATTTATTTTTATGCATGAGAAAATTTAAATGATGAAAGAGGAATTCCCATGACATTTGGAATTCAATCATTTAATTGGTAAAAGTGGAATTCTTGGTATATTTAAATAATGGATATTTTTATTTAACTTAAAAAGAAATTTTAGATAAAAAATTTTTATGATAAAAGAGGAATTCCCATGACAATTGGAATCCAATCATTAAATGAGAAAAAGATAATTTTAAGCTTATTCAAAAAAATGGATATTTGTATTTAGTTAAAAGAAGAAGTTTTATGGTATTTAAGTAGAGAAAGGTTTGAATTAATTTTTGGTGACCAAAGAGGAATTTTCACCATAATTCCACCTAGAGAATTAGAGTTGATAAATTAAAGTGGTAGGAAGAATATCTTTAGATACTTTATGTGGTTAAATCACCAAATTGATATTTACCCAAAATTAGATTAAATGAAAGAAGAGTTTTTTCATAAAAATCCGATATTCTCATATAAAACCATTTCTTAGTCTATTATGGTTAGGAAGGAATGAAGTTCATAAAGTTGGAATTTTCTTACGGTTAGAAGTTCAGTAGATGTTTATCTGAAGAAAATCCTTGGAATCAAAGCTAGAAATAAACCGAATAATTTTGGCTAGACCACGACTCTGACAGGGACGATCAGTAAACTACTTGTCCATCTCTCGATTTGAATCAAGCAAAAACCTCGTGACCAATTCCAGTTGTTAAATACAAGGAATAGTCTACCGTTGAATTAACCTAGTTTTCCCTTGACCAAAATAACCAAGAATCTAGTTGGACATTCAATCAAATGATGGGTAGATTACCTTGATGAGAGATCAATGATTCTCATTATGAAATTATGGATTAAGGAAAAAGGGTTTTGTAGAACCAATCTCAAATCGAGAATTTTACTTGCATAGAACCTCTGTTTTCTTTTAAAGGCTTGTTTTATGCCAGAATGCATTTGGTATGTGCTTTAACTAAGAAGAGGCTCGTTGTAATAGCTGTGGTGGGGAGTCGTCGAGGGACGTCACTCGTCGCAGCAAAGCCTGCCGAGGTCTTGACCAGCCTTGGTATACGGTTAAAATGGTGCGTTTCTAGTACGATGGGCGAGGATTGATGAAGCAGTCCCGGAATGAAGTGCTAGGAAACCTAAGTAGGGTCCTAGAGGGTTCTGACCAGGTGATGCACGGGTTCGCGGCGGTTGCTAGGACACCCATGCCTGCGTAGAGGAAGATTTGGATGGACTAAAAAGAATGACTTTTATGAATCAAATTTTGATATTGGATCTCGTTGGTTGGCCAGCTAGTCTTCAATGGAGACTCCAGATGACATATTTTGTAATATAATGGACTCAATATTTTGGAGGATTATGATCAATAATACTATGATTTTCATTGAAGGATTGTTTTAAAGACAACTGACTCTGTTATAATGGCAATTTCATATTGGGTGTGTACGTGGTATGCCTACCTTAATTTTTTGCATAAAACACCGGCTAGGGGGCCTGAAAACATAACCAAATTTTTATAAAGGAATCCCACCAATATAGTGGTCGGGTGGTTGGCTAACCCATGGGTTGGCTGGTAGGCTAGATCGGGGGATTCTTGTGGTATAATTAAGTTATGATTAGTTAGGTTAGTTATATTAAGTCCTAGGAAGAGCCTTGTTCTGTGGGAGGGAATCAACGACTGTGCCTTGTTAAAGGAGAAAAAAAGCGGTGATTCTATGGACCAAGTGCAAGTCTCTTCTTTGATCTGACCATGTGACTTCAGGTTTGGTTGGATCAGTTTGAATAGTTAAGACTTTGACCCATTAGATTAATTCTCCCATTAGATGATTTCTTAGCGGAATTGCCCGTGCCTTTCGGGCGAGGGAAGTTTTTTTGGGTGCAGTTTTGGAGGAACCTCCGGACTAGTCTCTTGTCCGGATATCTGTGGGGGCGAGGCCCCGAGTGTGCATCCCTACCCCGCGCGAGAGGCTGACACTGCTTCCGCTGCTAGTGCCCTCGGAGGGGGACACCGCGGAGGGGGCGGGGGTCTTCTGACAATTGGTATCAAAGCTTTGTTGAAAGCTAATAAGGGAAAATGAATTCTTATTAGAAATTTATAATAAAAACTCCAAAAGAGCATTTATGTATTGTATTTTCATTCCCTAAACTTCATTAATGAAGAATTTTAATCAAAGAATTTCGTTTTATAGATGGAAGTTTAACACTTATCTAGTGTTCTCGACCTCACCCAGTCACAAGATATGATGACTGCTTTCGCCTTTGAGCATCTCATGTCTTCCACTATAACTCAAACGAGCTGAGCTAGACTCGCAGGCCATTTCGAGGATTTATATTTCCCTGACAACCCAGCAGAGAGACGCCACAGCACAAGTGGTTTGCAGGGGAGTATGTCCACCCCTCTTGCGAGCAGCGCGTGATGTTGAGGCAGAATATCTCATTGACCATGATTTTGATGAGGTTGAAAGTGATACATGGTGTTATTTCATATCACCTGATGCCTCAAGATTTCAGACTTTCTTGCCATATCTATAGACTCCTTAGTCGCTTTATTCCTAATAAGGAGAAGATAGTAGCTCCCTTGGCAGTAAGGGAACATTTGTATCGGGGCATGTCTATAGCCCAATATCGTCCTCTTATGCATCTCCCGAGGAGATTTTGACTTCTAGAGACGAGCTACCCTTACAACCTTTATTTAAATAAAGAAATGTTTTGTGAAAAAATTCCCTGTTGTATAAGTGATTGTTATTAAGTGACGAATTAATGAAGCAAAATCTATTACCGGGCATATGTCATAGATCTCCAATAAGATCATTTATCTTATTCAAGAAATTATTTTTCAAACCTCTTAAGTCTTAGGATCTCGTCGTGGACAAAATCAAAATAAAAATTTAATAATGTATCATTTTTGGTAGAATCATGAGGTGAGGGAATTGTTGGCTGTTAGCCAGATCCTCTCACTAATGAAGAAGAGCTTGACCCTCATGTTCGTAAGGCTCTTCATAGAACTGAGCTAGGACTCTTCAAAGGTGAAGGGGAGAACTTGAGCAAGGCTATGGGGAGAAGTGGGTTGAAGCAAATGGAGGAATATTTCGATGTCACTGGATACAACGAGAGGAGCAAAATGGCTCTCGCTAGGCTGAAAATTGTGGAAACAGCCAGGGTGGCATGGAGAAACCATTGTGACACCAACCATCTGAATAGAAATACCCAGTCCTAGAATAATCTTAAAACCTATCTAAGGAAGAGATTTTGTCCCCCCGGATTTTTAGAAACCAAGATGAATGAATTTTTAGAGCTAAATCAAGGGAGCAAAACCATTGAAGAATATCACTAGCCATTTGCTCTTCTCCTCAAGTATTCACCACCGCTAGATGAAGAGCAACTCATGGTGGCTAGGTTCATTCAGGGAATGAACGAACCCTTAGACACACTGGTCAAAATGGCCAAACCAATCTCCATGCCAGAAGATGTAAGAATGGCGAAGGACTTCGCCAAAGCTTTCATCGTAAAAGTCCTGCCAAAGCCAGCTCCCTCATCCTTTAAGAGATTCCAGACACCGGGAAGTTCTTCCAGCCTTCTGCCTCCAAAGAGACACCAAGATCCCAACCAGATTCCGGAGTCGGGAAGTATCAGGAATCAAAGAAGACCTTCCCTCGAAGTACTTTCTCAGGAACTCCGGCTCTCTCAAGAATGCAAAGGGAAGAGCTTCGAAGTGAGAACAAGTGCTTCGGATGTCAGGGGTTTGGGCACCAGCTCAAGGATTTCCCATCTCCTTCTGTGGCCCAAGGAAGCCAGGGTCCCATAATTCAGAGAGAGACTCCTTCATATCAATCCAATTAGGGTCCCCCACGCCAAAATCAAGGCAACCCCAAAAGAGTGCCAGCTTAGCTTGCAACCTCCATGCAAAGCAGTCTCCGAACTCCCTCCCAGAATTGGGGTAACCAAAGAGAGAGAGAGTTCCACCTCAGACTGCAGCAGCTAGAGCCATCACTATAGCTGAGGAAGTGGAGGAAGAAAAAGGATAGATCTATGCTACAATAGAGCATCAGGGGAATAACCATCAATTTTCAGTCCTCGAGACTCTAGTAGAGTACCAGGGTAAGCAATTTAAGCTTTTGATTGATTCAGGCTTCTTTTATTTCCCCAGGATGTCTACGTAAATTAGTCCTAAATAAAAAATCAAGAAAACCTATGCAAGTGGAATTGGCTAGTGGAAAGTTTCTTTTCACACACCTTGAGAAGATAGACCTTATTCAGTTTAGTCTAGATGGGAATGTAACAGAGTGCCAGTTCAGAGTCTTATCCTTGGAAGTCTATGATGAAATCCTTGGGATGGATTGGCTCCATATAAGAATTAAGCTGACATTCATTTTCACAATGGAACCATCTCTTTCCTTGACCCTCACGGGAATAAAGTTTAGGGAATTGGAATTTCCGGATTCCCAGTGCTACAATTAGTCAAGGCTTATAAATTGTTAAAAGGGCTCAGAAAGAGGCAAGCTGTTTATGTCGTTAAGATAAATCGAGTAGACATAAAATGCAAGGCTAAAGAACCAGAATGGTTAAGTGATTATGTAGATGTATTCCCCAAAGAGCTAACTGAGATGCCTCCGTCTTGCGAAGTAGATCATGAGGCTCACTTTTTCCTATAAATAGAAGCCTCCCCCTTTGTAAAAGCTTAATAGTGTTTTATGCACTGTTACTCTACTCCTCCCCAGAGCCAAAAACATTGACTTTATTGATAATTCATTAGTTTTTGACCATTTTCTCTTCAAAAGAATTGGTGGCCACTCTTGTTGCAAACCAGAGTAGATCCCTCAAACCATCAAGCCAAAGGAAAGCTCACAAAAATTCATGTAAGCTAGAAATCCTACTTTTTCTTTATTCCATTTAATGGTTTTCTAATTTTTGTTTTCTTTAAAATAAAAAATGATGTTATGCCTTGTTTGAAAGGTTTTCCCCCTCTCTTCATTCTTGAATTCAACCTTTCTTTATCCTAGATATATAATCAAAATTGTTAGAATTAAACTTTTCATATTGTTTCTCTTTAAAAAGTGAAATTTGATTAGTTTAGAATGCTTTAAATCATTTGGGATAATTTCTAAGTAACTTGAGAATGAAAAAAAATTAAAAAATGGTCAGCCATACAAAGGAGGTTATGGCAAAAGTTTCTTAAATTTTGTGAAATAAGTTTTATCTTTTATTATTCAAAAAGAGTAATCCCCACCGTTTGTGTATTCTAAAAGTGTTATTTTCATTCTAGGCATAGAAAAATGCATATTAGAAATATTTATATTATAAAAGTGTTATTTCCATTAGAATTAATTTCTATGCATAGAAAGATGCATATTGAAAATATTTTTACTGTAAAAGTGCCATTTTCATTAGAATTAATTTCTATGCATAGAAAGATGCATATTGGATATTTTTTTATTATAAAAGTATGATTTTCATTAGAATTAATTTCTATGCATAGAAAGATGCATAAAGGAATTTATTTTTAATTCAAAAGATTTATTCTAATTGATTTTGATTTTATGCATAGAAAGATGCATAAAGGAATTTATTTTTATTTGGAAAGAGTTATTCTCATTGATTTTGATTTTATGCATAGAAAGATGCATAAAGGAATTTATTTTTATTTCAAAAGAGTTATTCTCATTGATTTTGATTTGATGCATAGAAAGATGCATAAAAGAATTTATTTTTATTTCAAAAGAGTTATTCTCATTGATTATGATTTTATGCATAGAAAGATGTAGAAAGGAAATTATTTTTATTTCGAAATTGTTATTTTCCTTAAATTTGAATTTATGCATAAATAGATGTATAAAAGGATTTTGATAAAAGTGTTATTCCCATAGAAGATTTTTATAAAAGAATGAATGGATGGATAGGTGTGATGTGAATCAGATAAATGTGAATGAATGGATGGATAGATGTGATGTGAATCAGATAAATGTGAATGAATGGATAGATGAATGTGATGTGAATAGATGTGATGAGATGTCATGTGAATCAGGATGTAAATGAATGATATGGGATGGATGTGGATGTATGTGAAAGAATAGATGTGGATGTATGTGAAACGATAAATGTGGATGTATGTGAAGAATGGATGTGGATATATGTGAAGAATGTAGGTGGATGTATGTGAAAGAATGGATGTGGATGTATGTATGTGAAAGGATGGATGTGGATGTATGTATGTGAAAGGATGGATGTGGATGTATGTGAAAGGATAGATGTGGATGTGTATGTGATAAGTATGGATGTGAATGTATGTGAAAGGATAGACATGGATGTGTATGTGATAAGTATGGATGTGAATGTATGTGGAAGAATATATGTGGATGTGAATGTGATGGATATGAACGAGAATAGAGGCGATGAGATGTGATGTAAATTGGATAGATATGAATGATAAAGGATGTGAGTGAATGATATGGGATAATGAATGTGTTAGCATGTGAATCAAGATGTGAATGAATGATAAGTGATGTGAATAAAGGTGATAACCTGTGAATTGGGATGTGAATGAATGATAAGGGATGTGACTGAATGTGATGGTATGTGAATCGGGATGAGAATGAATGGTATAGGATGTGAATGGATGGTATGGGATGTGAATGGATGGGGATGGTATGGGATGTGAATGGATGTGATAAGATGTGATGTAAAGTGGATAGATGTTAATGAATGTGATGAGATGTATGGGTGAATGCGAGTGGATGAGATCTGATGAGGTTAATTGAGGAAAGAAGTTTTAAGATGAAAAATGATGTGATGAGAATGGGAGTGCTTATGAAATGAATGTGGATTAAGTAATGTAGATTGATGTAGAAAGACGAGAGATTCGTTATAGAAATTATATTTATGACCTGTTTTTAAATGACTGTTTTATGTCAAGAATGCTGGGGAAGCATTTTGACCGTCTTGTGAATGAGGTCGTAGCTGATAAAGTTGCAACGGAGGACGCCGCGTAGCAAGGTTGGCCGAGGTCTTGACCAGCCTCGGTTCAATTTAAATGGTGAGCTTTCAGTACGGTGGATGAGGGACCAAGGAAGCAGCCTATGAGTGAAGCGCTAGGACACGTGCAAAGGATTCTAGAGGGTGCTAACCATATGGTGCTCGGGCTCTGGGTCATCGACGATACCCACACGTGCATCGTGGAATATATTGGAAGAACAAGGAGTAAGAGTTGTTTTCTGAATTCGAGCATGGATCTGGTTGATTAACCTTGCTGGTCCTCAACAGATGAGTCCATGGCTCTTTTATATGGACCCGTTGGTTGATCTTGCTGATCTTCAATGGAGATTCCATTTTGTTATGTGAATATATTTCCAGTTACTATGAGCTAGGAACTATTGAAAAGGTGCCTGTGTGGATAGGTGGTGAGCGTTCTGGTTGCCAATGATGCCATAAGTACACTGATGAAGGAATGATTGAAAATAAAGACTCAACCGGAGATTTTGACGATTGTGATCAGTGACACAATGGTTTCATTAAAAGATTGTTTTTAGAAGATGTTGATTCTGTGAAAAAGGCAATTTCATATTGGGTGTGTACGTGGTGTGACTAGTTTTAAGTTTGCATGAATTTCCGGGTAGGGGGCTTGGGAACTCTTTTCCCTGGTACCCGGGACAAAACCTAACCAAATTCCTAATTGGATCCCATCACTATAGTGGTTGGGAGGTTGGCTAACCCATGGGACTGATAGGCTGGACTGATGGATCCCTAAAATGAAACTAATTTCTATTGGTATGATAGATGAAGTAAAACCTGGATAAAAATTGTTCTATGGAAAAGAATCAACGACTGTGCCTCTCAATGAGGAAAAAAGCATTGGCAATCTTTCCCTTGATCTGACTATGGGACTTACGGGTTTGGTCAGATCAGTTCAGTTTGTTAAGGCTTTTGACTACTTAGAGAAAAGTTATCCTCCCCTGGAGTAATCGCTCGTGCTTTCCGGGCAAGGGAAGTTGTTTCGAGTTTGGTTTTGGAAGAACCGATGGATTCGTCTCTTGTCTGGATATCCATGGGCGAGGCCCCGAGTGTGAGACCCTGCCCTGTGCAAGAAGTGCTACTTCCACTGCTAGCACCCCAGAATTCATTGCGTAGTGGGGTCAGCGATCTTACAGCTGGTATCAAAGCCATTTCGCTAAAGTGGATCAACAGAGAAGCCAAGAATGTCATAAATTTATGAAGTAGCAGTAAAAGGTTGGAATTGTGTGATGAAACTCATACAAATTGATACTCAGAATGAAATTCCTAATTTGATAATTGGGTCTTCAGATGGAAGTACTGCAATTGTATGGAATCCGTGACTTGCTTGAGGCCTAGACATGATGGTATTTACCTTATAATTCCAAGGACCGTGACTGTTGGTATATACCGAGGGTATAACTGCGGCTCCTTACTGGCAGTATATACGAGTAAATCTAAGATCTTGAAATTATAAGCTAAAATGCTATCCAGATGATGAATTCAAATGTGGTTGATATGATTTTAAAATACTGGTTGAGAACTGATGAGTTGAATTGGATTCTGATTGAAAAATGATGATTCCTAAATTTTTGGTTAAAAAGCAATAAACTGAGGAAAACCACAATGAGGATGAATGGGACGAGTCCCTGTGTTGATGTTTGTAACTAGAATGATGATAATGACTTCAGCAAATCACTATGAGATTAGTGGATTGTACTGACAGATTGCTACTGTTAACTCTTGACCCAGTGGATCAAGTTAAGGGATGACAAATTAAAAATCTATAAAATTGAAATCCCCCCATGGAGGACTGTTTAGATGGAAATTTTGGTCTAATAGACCATTATTGTGTTAAAGATATGAATGATATGTTCTGAATGAATTGTTATCTGATAATGCGAGTATCTTTATCCCACGATTTTGTGGGGAGCCGACCTATCTAAAGAACTCGAGAATTCGATGAATCAAAAATCGGATTTGAATTATAAATAAAGGGAACTTAACAAGATTTTTTGTATTGTTAGGAACATGGATCGAGGTCGTCGTGGTAGAAATGATAACCCCCAACTCGATGAGGAAGAGCTCGACCTGGATGTTTGTAAAACTCTTCATAGTTCGTAGCCTAGACCTTTCAAGGGTGAAGGGGGAAACTTGGGAGAGGCTGTGGAGAAGTGGATCGAAGCAATGGAAGAATAATTCGATGATGTCACTGAGTACAATGAGAAGAGCAAAATGGCTCTTGCAAGGCTAAAGATTGTAGAAACAACCAGAGTGGCATGGAGAAACCATTGCAAGAAAACCGCCTGGATCGAAATACCCAGACATGGAATGATCTCAAAATTTACCTAAGGATGAGGTTTTGTTCTCCCAGCTTTTCGGAAATAAAGATGAACGAATTATTAGAGCTAACCCAGGGGAGCAGAACTATTGAAGTATATCACCAAGCGTTCGCTCTTCTCCTCAAATACTCGCCACCACTGAATGAAGAAAAGCTGATGGCCAGGTTCATTCGGGGACTGAACGAAACTTTGAATATTTTGGTGAAGAACGCCAAGCCAGTTTCCATGGACGAAGCAGTGTGGATGGCAAAGGATTTCTCCAAGGCCTTTGATGTCAAGGTTCCACCAAAGCCAACACCATCACTAAAAGATTATTAGTTCCAGAAGGTGATTCCAACCTTCCACTACCTACTAAGAGATATCAGGGTCAATCCCAGGATAGGGGAAGTTCCAGAATGGAAGAAATGTCCTTTTCCCGAAACTCAATCCCCTGGAATTTAACTTCACAAGTTCCACCCTTGATGAACAAGGGAGTGAAATGTTATAACTGTCAAGGATTTGGACATCGCAGTATGGATTGCCCAACTCCTTTTGGATCAAGGTTTTTGGGGCAAGGAAATCAGGGATCAAGATTCCAGACTCCAGCTCCTTCCTTCTAGAGTAATCAGGTTTCTATCCGCCAAATTCAAGGAAATCCCAGAAGTAGACCCTCTAACCAACCTCCTATAGTTTCAATCCAAAGTAATGCAAGACCTCTACCTCAAAATAGGGAAAGTCAAAGAGAGTTGTTCCCAAATCGGCCATCCACTTCCAAGGCAGTAACGCTGGAAGTGATTGAAGAAGAAGAAGAAGATGAAAGAGATCATACTCCACCTGCGAGATGAGGACATCTCCCATTTTTTAAGTGGGGTAGGATGTAAGATTCCTCCTCCAGCCCCTCAAGATATCCAATCTCTCCCCCTGTAATCATTCCCCTTGGTTGTCAGAATATTAACAGAAATTGTTTCTACCTATTTTGGCTTAGAGAGAGAAAATATTCTAGAGAGAGATTATTCAATTTTTAGATATTTTTGGATGGAAAAATATGTCTTCTTATTAAAATAAATTCCCCCAAAACAGAAGTTCAAAAAGAAATTCAGAAGGTGCATTAGAAATAAATTATAATCTGTTCAAAAGGCCTTCGCCTAAGGGTCCAGATTTTTTGAAAATTTTAGATTAAGGTTCTGAGGGGCCAATTAGATTAATCCAAATGTAGGGAGGAGATAAATTGAAGAAATAAAGAAAATTCCCCCAAAAATGAGTAAATACTCACATAAGATGAAGAGTTGACTAAGGACAAGGTTATTAATTAAAAAAGAAGAGATATTTAGAGGAAATGATGCATTTTTGACACCTTAGTGTGGGGGAATTCCCCTCATGAAGGAGGCGCCTATTTCACATGTGTGGTGGAGTTTTAAACTCTCAAATAATGAGATATTTCATCTCTCCTCTCTCCTGTTTTAACTAGAACCAAAAAGTAAGCTAAATTGACCTAAAAATGGTCAAAAAGTGACCAAACTGATCTGGAAAATTTTAGAATCAGTTTGCTTGGTTAGAGGCTCACTTTTTCCTATAAATAGAAGCCTCCCCCTTTGTAAAAGCTTAATAGTGTTTTATGCACTACTATTCTACTGCCTAGAGCCAAAAACACTGAGTTTATTGATAATTCATTAGTTTTTGACCATTTCCTCTTCAAAATAATTGGTGGCCACTCTTGTTGCAAACAAGAGTAGATCCCTCAAACAATCAAGCCAAAGGGAAGCTCACAAGAATTCATGTAAGCTAGAAATCCTACTTTTTCTTAATTCCATTTAATGGTTTTCTAATTTTTATTTTCTTTAAAATGAAAAATGATGTTATGCCTTGTTGGAAAGGCTTTCCCCCTCTCTTCATTCTTGAATTCAACCTTTCTTTCTCCTAGATATATAATCAAAATTGTTAGAAATAAACTTTTCATATTGTTTCTCTTTAAAAAGTGAAATTTGATTAGTTTAGAATGCTTTAAACCATTTGGGATAATTTCTAAGTAACTTGAGAATGAAAAAAAAATGAAAAATGGTCAGCTATACAAAGGAGGATATGGTAAAATTTTCTTAAATTTTATTATTCAAAAAGAGAAATCCCCATCGTTTGTGTATTCTAAAAGTGTTATTTTCATTCTAGGCATAGAAAAATACATATTAGAAATATTTTTATTATAAAAGTGTTATTTCCATTAGAATTAATTTCTATGAATAGAAAGATGCATATTGGAAATATTTTTATTATAAAAGCGTTATTTTCATTAGAATTAATTTATATGCATAGAAAGATGCATGTTGGATATTTTTTTAATTATAAAATGGTGATAGAGTTATTCTCATTGATTTTGATTTTATGCATAGAAAGATGCATAAAGGAATTTATTTTTATTTCAAAAGAGTTATTCTCATTGATTTTGATTTTATGCATATAGAAAGATGCGTAAAGGAATTTATTTTTAATTCAAAAGAGTTATTCTCATTGATTTTGATTTTATGCATAGAAAGATGTATAAAGGAATTTATTTTTATTTCAAAAGAGTTATTCTCATTGATTTTGATTTTATGCATAGAAAGATGCATAAAGGAATTTATTTTTATTTCAAAAGAGTTATTCTCATTGATTTTGATTTTATGCATAGAAAGATGCATAAAGGAATTTATTTTTATTTTGAAAGTGTTATTTTTCTTAAATTTAAATTTATGCATAAATAGATGTATAAAAGGAATTTTATAAAAGTGTTATTCCCATAGAAGTTGATTTTTCTAAAAGAATGAATGGATGGATAGGTGTGATGTGAATCAGATAAATGTGAATGAATGGATGGATAGATGTGATGTGAATCAGATAAATGTGAATGAATGGATGGATGGATGTGATGTGAATAGATGTGATGAGATGTCATGTGAATCAGGATGTAAATGAATGATATGGGATGGATGTGGATGTATGTGAAAGAATGGATGTGGATGTATGTGAAAGGATAGATGTGGATGTATGTGAAGAATGGATGTGGATGTATGTGAAGAATGGAAATGGATGTATGTGAAAGAATGGATGTGGATGTATGTATGTGGAAGGATGGATGTGAATGTATGTGAAAGGATAAATGTGGATGTGTATGTGATAAGTATGGATGTGAATGCATGTGAAAGGATAGACGTGGATGTGTATGTGATAAGTATGGATGTGGATGTATGTGGAAGAATATCTGTGGATTAGAATGTGATGGATATGAATGAGAATAGAGGCGATGAGATGTGATGTAAATTGGATAGATATGAATGATAAAGGATGTGAATGAATGATATGGGATGTGAATGAATGTGTGAGCATGTGAACCAGGATGTGAATGAATGATAAGGGATGTGAATGAATGTGATAACCTATGAATTGGGAAGTGAATGAATGATAAGGGATGTGAATGAATGTGATGGTATGTAAATCGGGATGAGAATGAATGGTATGGGATGTGAATGGATGTGATAAGATGCGATGTAAAGTGGATAGATGTTAATGAATGTGAATGGATGTGATAAGATGCAATGTAAAGTGGATAGATGTTAATGAATGTGATGACATGAGATGTATGGGTGAATGCGAGTGGATGAGATTTGATGAGGTTAATTGAGGAAAGAAGTGTTAAGATGGAAAATGATGTGATGAGAATGGGAATGCTTATGAAATGAATGTGGATTAAGTAATGTAGATTGATGTGGAAAGACAAGAGATTCGTTATAGAAATTATATTTATGACCTATTTTTAAATAACTATTTTATGTCAAGAATGCTGGGGAAGCATTTTGACCGTCTTGTGAATAAGGTCGTGGACCTAGCTGATAAAGTTGCAACAACTGACAATCAACGGAGGACGTCTCGCGTAGCAAGGTCAGCCAAGGTCTTGACCAGCCTCGGTTCGATTTTAATGGTGAGCTTCCGGTACGGTGGATGAGGGACCAAGGAAGCGGCCTATGAGTGAAGCACTAGGACACCTGTGAAGGATCCTAGAGGGTGCTGACCATACGGTGCTCGGGCTCTGGGTCATCGACGATACCCACACATGTGTCGTGGAAGATATTGGAACAAGGAGTTAGAGTTGTTTTTTGAATTCGAGCACGGATCTGGTTGATTGACCTTGTTGGTCCTCAACGCATGAGTCCATGGCTCTTTTATATAGATCCGTGTTGGTTGATCTTACTGATCTTCAACGGAGATTCCATTTTGTTATGTGAATATATTTCCAGTTACTATGAGCTAGGAACTATATGAAAAGGCGCATGTGTGGACAGGTGGTGAGCGTTCTGGTTGCTAATGATTCCATAGGTACACCGATGAAGGAATGATTGGAAATAAGCACTCAACCAGAGATTTTGACGATTATGATCAGTGACACAATGGTTTCATCAAAAGATTGTTTTTAAAAGATGCTGATTCTGTGAAAAAGGCAATTTCATATTGGTGGGTGTGTAAGTGGTGTGACTAGTTTTAAGTTTGCATGAATTTCTGGCTAGGGGGCCTGGGAACTCTTTTCCCTGGTACCCAGGACAAAACCTAACCAATTTCCTAATTGGATCCCATCACTACAGTGGTTGGGTGGTTGGGGCGGTTGGCTAACCCATGGGACTGATAGGTTGGACTGATGGATCCCTAAAATGAGACTAATTTCTATTGGTACGATAGATGAAGTAAATCTTGGATAAAAATTATTCTATGGAAAAGAATAAACGGCTGTGCCTCTCAATGAGGAAAAAAACGTTGGTCTCTATGATCCAAGTGCAATCTTTCCCTTGATCTGACTATGGGACTTACAGGTTTGGTCAAATCAGTTGAGTTAGTTAAGGCTTTTGACTACTTAGAGAAAAGTTATCTTAGAGGAATCGCCCGTGCTTTCTGGGCAAGGAAAGTTTTTTCGAGTTTGGTTTTGGAAGAACCGATGGATTGGTCTCTTGTCTGGATATCCATGGACGAGGCCCCAAGTGTGGGACCCTGCCCTGTGCAAGAAGTGCTACTTCCACTGCTAGCACCCCAGAATTCGTTGCGCAGTGGGATCAGGGATCTTACAGGGTGCACCCGTTCTCTTTCAAAAGAAGAAAGATGGAACGTTAAGACTGTGTATTGAATACAGAGGATTGAATCAAATAACAATTAAAAATAAGTATCCTATTCCTAGGATTGATGAACTTCTTGATCGGTTAAGTGGGACCCAAATGTTCACAAAGATAGATCTCAAATCCGGGTACTACTAGATCAGAATCAAGGAACAGGACATCCCAAAGATAGCATTCAATACTCACTATGGGCATTATCAGTTCACAGTCATGCTGTTTGGATTGACTAATGCCTCTGAGACATTTAATTGTCTTATGAAGGATATTCTCAGAGAATACCTGGACGATTTTATTCTTGTCTTCTTTGATGATATCTTGGTATACTCAAAGAATGCTGTAGATCATGAAGATCATGTGCGCAAGGTCCTGGAAATCCTAAGGAAACACCAACTCTTTGCAAAAAAAACTAGAGTTCTTTATCTGTTGAGACCAGGTGGAATACTTAGGATTCATAGTGTTGAGGATTTTCAATGTGCTTTCTCACCTCTTCATCCCATCTCTCTTGGTCAATGTACCAAGGCTTTTATCCCCCCGTTTTCACTGCTTGGGTGACATCGGTAGCAATGGGAATGTGTTTGACTGCATATGGAATACATTATATTCAAATTGATACTTGTGAAGATTTAACACTAATGGAAGTTTGCGTTGGATACATTGTGTTGGTTGATTAGCAAGGGAGAAGCTTGAATTGGCAAGTATTGTATGAGGAAAATTCTAATGGCATATTTTATAAATGCCCTATGTTGTAAGTGAACTCTGACATACTTAAATAGCAAGGTCTTGTAGATGGAGAGAAATAGAGAGCGATTTAGAGAGAGAGAGAGAGAGAGAGAGAGAGAGAGAGAGAGAGAGAGAGAGAGAGAGAGAGAGAGGGGAGAGAGAGAGTAGAGAGCAGAGCAAGGACAGAGAGAGAGAAGAGGACAGAGGAGAGGAGGGAGAGAGAGAAGAAGAAGAGAAGGGAGACTGAGACCGAGAGACATAGAGAGAGAGAGAGAGAGAGAGAGAGAGAGAGAGAGAGAGAGAGAGAGAGAGAGAGAGAGAGAGAGAGGAGAGTGTTAACCACTCCCTTGGTTAACATGGTTTCACCTACCTGATCTTCTGCAAGGTGCTTTTCCATCTTACCCATGTGAACAAGCACTTATGTTTTATAAGACGATGTTGGAACATATCAAGTAGCCTTACCATGTGCTTTTATTGTGAAATAGGGAAAGTCTACAGACTTAGTATACATAGTTTCTTAAGACTAATAATAGAGACTGGACCATTTTTTAGTTTTATCGGCCTAGTGTGAAAACTAGTCATTTGTATATATGAAAAACAAGACACAATCTTTCCCTTGTAATAGATTTCTTGTGATCTCTGGACTTTTCCCCTCTTCTTGCTTACTTGGATGCTTTTGAATTCATGTTTGCTATATGGATGCATGCTTGAATAGGTTTGATTATAGATTTTCCTTTTGATTCGATTTTTTTTGCCCTTGAGAGAAAACCATCATGAAGGACAATGTCTTCTTACCTCCATCTAGGCATTAAGAACTCTCCCTTCATGCCTTTTGCAAGGAGAATTCCAGTGGGATAACAAAGTCAAGGTGCAATGAATGACCTAGTGCCCCCATATTGGGAAGTTATAGATTGCAACTCTCTAAGAGCAAAACCCATCAACACATGATTTGGCAAGGCTAAGGTAAGATCTTAACTTGAATATATTTGGCACTGCTGTTGTTGGGGATTAGCCTAGGACTTAGCTCCATTTTTTTATCTAATCCAAGATATTAGAATTAGCCACTATTGTCCGGCATTGATTAAGAGGTCACACTCCAAAAAATATATGTCTCCAAAAAATATATGTCTTTGGAGCATTGGATGTGTTTGTTTGTTGCTTTTGCTTTTGATTTATAGTTTATTTTATATTAGGCATTTATGTTCATCTATTAGTTAGGCAAAACCTTGGTTTTATGGTGATTTAAATTACATACCAAGAGGCTAGATTTCATTACTTTGATATTCGGATTAGCTTATTAGGAGTGAAATCCACTCTAAAAACATGAGAATTGAGATCCATTAGGTTCAATTAGTGTGGAATAACCTTGATTTTATGGTGATTTGAATTAGATCCCAAAAGGGTTAGATTTCATTGCTTTAATATACAAGGATTAGCTTAGAAACTATGACTAGGAGTGAAATCAACTCTGAAAACATAAGTGTTGAGCTCCATTACGTTGATTTAGTGTGGGATAGCCAATTTTTATTTATGCATTTTATAATTTACTCATGCATTGTTGATATGGTAAAGTAGAAGCATGAAAAATTATTTAAAGCCAATGAAACAACAATTGATTAGCTACATCACAACCGTCAATTAGGATTAGAAACATTAATCACACCCCATCAGATCTAAAAAATCAATAGGGACACACACCAACCGTGGCATAAGCCTAATTCCTAGATTTACGTGTCCCATTTCATATACAAGGGAAGTATGTGAGCCGAGTTCATACAAAAAAGGCGTAAACCTACATACACATGAACTTGGATACGTGAGCCTAGAGGCATGAGCTTGGAGATATGAGCCTAGATACGTTAACCCAAATACGCGAACCTGCACATGTCAACCCAGACATGTGAACTTACAAATTTGAGCTTACAAACGTGAGCCTAAAGATTTGAGCCTAGACACATGTAAAGAGAATGTGGGGGAGAGAGAGAGCTGGAGACACACACACACAAGAGAGTGCAAGACACAAGAGAGATGGATGGCTGAATTTTCTTCTATCTTCTTCTCTTCTCTACAACCCTATAACTAAAAGATAAGAGTACATACATAAAGGGAAAGTACTCTTCTACAACATATAAAGTGGTCGGTCTATAGTGTGAACTCGACTATATATGAGCTGGAGCTATAACTATGCCATAACTCTAGTACTCCAAAATGGCTATCACACAGCGTGTCATCCATTGGCAGCATATCGACCATAATCTCACCAACCATGCCACTGACATAAGTGCTGAAGCTATCGCCCAGGCGGGTCATCAATGTCCGTCATAGCATTAGTTGTGTAAGATTCCTCCTCCCCAGCCTCTCAAGATGTCCCGTATCTTCCCCTATAATCAAATCCCTCTTCAGATATATAAAATACCTTGTTTCTACCTATTTTGGCCTAGAGAGAGAAAATGTTCTAGAGTGAGATTATTCAGATTTTAGATATTTTTTAATGGAAAAATATCTCTCTTATTAAAATAAATTCCCCCGAAATAGAAGTTCAAAAAGATTTTCAGAAGGTGCATTAGAAATCAATTATAATCTGTTCAAAAGGCCTTATCCTAGGGGTCCAGATTGACACCTCAGAGTGGGGATCCCCCCTCATGAAGGAGGCGCCTAGTTCACATGTGTGGTGGAGTTTTAAATTCCCAAACATTGAGATATTTCATCTCTCTTCTCTCCCAATTCAAGTCTAGTTCCAAAAAGTAAGCTAAACTCACCCAAAAATGGTCAAAAATTGACCAAATTGATCTGGAAAATTCTAGAATCAGTTTGCTTGGTTAGAAGCTCACTTTTTCCTATAAATAGAAGCCTCCCCCTTTGTTGAAGCTTAATAGTGTTTTATGCATTGTTACTCTTCTCCTCCCCAGAGCCAAAAACTATGAATTTCTTAATAATTCATTAGTTTTTTACCTTTCCCTCTTGTAAAGAACTGGTGGCCACTCTTGTTGCAAACAAGAGTAGATCCCTCAAACCATCAAGCCAAAGGAAAGCTCCCAGAATTTCACGTAAGTTAGAAATCCTACTTTTTCTTATTCTTTTAATGGTTTTCTAAATTTTTGTTATCTTTAAAATGATAATCTGATGCTATGCCTTGCTGGAAAGGCTTTCCCCCTCTCTCATTCTTAAATTCAATCCTTCTTTATCCTAGTTAAGTAATCAAATTATTTGAATTAAACTTTTCATGTTGTTTCTCTTTTAAAAGTGAAATTTGATTAGCTTAGAATGCTTTAAACAAATTGGGGATAATTTTTAAGTAAATTAAGAATAGGAAAAATTAAAAAATGGTCAGCCATACAAAGGAGGTTATGGTGAAATTTTCTTAAATTTTGTGAAATAAGTATCACCTTTTATTATTCAAAAAGAGCAATCCCCATCGTTTGTGTATTCTAAAAGTGTTATTTTCATTTTATGCATAGGAAAATGCATAGTAGAAATATTTTATTACAAAAGTGTTATTTCTATTAGATTTAATTCTATGCATAGAAAGATGCATATTGATTATTATTTTTTATTATTATAAAAGAGATTTTTATCAACATTGATTTTTATGCATAAATAGATGCATAAAAGAATTTTTTAAATTATGAAAGTATGACTTTCATCAATATTGATTTTTATGCATAAAATGATGCATAAAAGAAATTTTTTATTATAAAAGTGTTACTCTCATCAATATTGATTTTTATGCATAAAATTTTTCTTAATTATAAAAGTGTGATTTTCAATAGATTAAAATTCTATGCATAGAATGATGCATATTGGATATTTTTTATTATTATAAAAAGTGTTACTTTCATCAATATTGATTTTTATGCATAAAAGAAATTATTTTATTATAAAAGTGTTAGTTTCACCAAAATTGATTTTTATGCATAAAATGATGCATAAATGAATTTTTTTTAATTATAAAAGTGTTACTTTCATCAATATTGATTTTTATGCATAAAATGATGCATAAAAGAATTTTTTTAATTATAAAAGTGTTACTTTCATCAATATTTATTTTTATGCATAAAAGATTTTTTATTATTATAAAAGTGTTATTTTCACCAAAATTGATTTTTATGCAAAAAATGATGCATAAAAGATTTTTTTAATTATAAAAGTGTTACTTTCATCAATATTGATTTTTATGCATAAAATGATGCATAAAAGAATTTTCTTATTATAAAAGTGTAACTTTCACCAATATTGATTTTTATGCATAAAATGATGCATAAAAGAATTTTCTTATTATAAAAGTGTAACTTTCACCAATATTGATTTTTATGCATAAATAGATGCATAAAAGGATTTTCTTTTTTATAAAAGTGTTATTTCCATAGAAGTTGGATTTAATGCATAAATAAATGCTACAGAAATTTTTATATCAAAATAAGAGTTCTCTTTAATGCTATGTTTAAATCCCATGAATATTGGAAGATGAATAAGTAAATACTCAGTGAAGGAAAATTATACCGTTTCATATTCTCTAGGATGGTAATGAGAAAATTCAGAAAAAACTATTGAAGTCAAAATTTTAGATAAATGATTAATTTATTCCTCATAGGAATTCGTGACTAGTTTTAAATTCAGTTAAGCAAAATACTCAATGAATAAAATTCAGTAAAGTAGTAATTGAAATATTACCCTTTGAGAAAGATAGTTCAGGGAGAACCTTTCCAGACTCAAACCGTGAATCAAACTATGACCAAGACGTAACTCCTTCGTCAGTTTCAAGAAATGACGATGTGACCAGTTCAATAATCTACACTCAAATCACTCACCGAGACCTTTGATTTTGATCTGGGATCAAGAATTTAGAATTCGAGGAATTCTTCTTGGAAATTCTGCTTGGGAATCTAGACCTCTGATCTAGAAGTCTTGAGATATGGAATTAAGATATACTCATTGTATTCAAAAGAAATTCAAAACTAAAAACTTGCATAGAAACCCTGTTTTCTTAAAGGATTGTCTTACGCTAGAATACTAGAGGGAGCATTTGGTATATGTGTTTTTCTAACGGAAGTTCGGTAGCAACAGCTGGCGGGGAGTGTTCAAGGGACGGCTCACATGGCAAAAACCTGCCCAGGTCTTGACCAGCTTGGGTATGGTGTAAAATGGTGTGCTTCTGGTATGATGGACGAGGGCCGACGAAGTGGTCCCTGAGTGAAGTGCCAGGACATCTAAGGAGGATACTGGAGGGTTTTGACCAGGCGATCCATGGACTCGCGGTGCTTAGGACACCCATGCATATGTCGTGGAAGGTATATATATGTATGATGATGAGAAAATTATTGTAATCTGTTACTGGATCTCGTTGCTGACTTGCTGGTCTCAACGAAGAGTCCAGAGTGATAGTGTTTTGTGAGAAACAAGGATTGAATGGAAATTTTGAGTTATGACATCTGTAACCAATAATTGTTTGTCAATGGATTGTTTTCTAAATTAAAGTTTAAAGAGGAGTGTGTGCGTATCTATATTCTAAAGCAAAAGTTAAGAAAGGCATTCAATTATGGGTAGGTGAGTACTTGTCTGGTTGTTCTACCAATTCCAGTGGTTGGGTGGTGGCTAACCCATGGGCCGAGGCTGGAATCAGTAGAGTTTTTTTTTTAAAATTGATCAATAGGAATACGCTTAGAACTCAAATAGTGATATAATAACCTGAGACTTCTCAAATGAATAGATCAATGGCTGTGCCTAATTCAATTAGGAAAAAAGCGTTGATTCCTTCAAGTTAAGTCTGTAATAGTTTCCCTTCTATCTGGTTTATTCAGATGAAGGTTAGTTCAGTATCTTGACCTCGTTAGAAAAATTCGTTAAGAAATTCAAAATGGTGGAATCGTCCTCGTTTTTCGAGCATGTTAAATTTTCCCGGTTTTTGTTTTTGGATTGACACTAGCTTAGTCTGGTGCCCGACTATTCGAGGGCGAGGCCCCAAGTGGGAAACCCTGCCCCGTGCAAGAGGGAGCTGCTTCCGCCTGCCAGCAATCGAGAATCCGGTGCGCGGAGGGGGCAGTGGGATCCCACAGTTGGTATCAGAGCACTGTTGTAAATTTAAGTAACAGCAATAGAAATTACTAAATTTTAAAGTAAATCTGAGAAATAATGTTTTCACTTATTAAATTTATGTTGAATGAACTTCAAAAATTGAATTGGAAATTTATAGATGGATACCCCGAATCTATCTGGCATTCCTAAACTCTCCTAGTGTCAAGATATGATAGGCTTTGCATTCAAGCACCTCATCAACTCTGCTACGACTCGAGTAAGCAGAGTGAGACTTGCACATCATTTTGAGAGTCTTTACTTTCTTGATCCTCTTGAGCAACGTCGATATATGTGGTTCTGTGGAGGAAGATGTATTAATGTCAATACCAGTTAGCGTAAGAGGCTCAAGCAAAATATTTCCTTAACCATGATTCTGATAAGGCTAGGGCTTGTTCATCATGTTCAACTCTTTGATCATTCACCTAGGAACTTCATAATTTCATGCCAAGTTTTTAGGCTTCTTAGCCGCTTTATTCTTAGAAGTACAATTACAGCACCTCTTTCTATAATGAATCGTGTGTATCATGGCATGTCTCCTTCGCAGTTTCCCTTCTTTATGCGTATACGATTAAGGCAGTGATTTTGAGAGCCGTGATGCTCTATGTATATATCAAAAACTTTTGATAATAAACGATGTTTTGCAAAAAAAAATCCAAATTGTTTTCATGATTGTGAATATGGTTAATAACATTATCAGAGTAAATCTTGTTTCATGATGTATGATGAAATAATTATCTGTTTAAAGAATAAATTGTAAAAATTAAATAATCATAAATCTGTTGTCAAAGTTAAGTTGACGAAAATCTCGTTTTGTCATAGTCATGAGGTGCACAGCCCGTGCAAGGCAACCAGATCCTCTAACTGGATAACGAAGAGTTAGATCCGGATGTTCGAAAAGCCCTGCACAGATCCCAACCTGGTCCTTTCAAAGGTGAAGGGGAGCAATTAAGTGAAGTAGTGGAAAAGTGGATCGAGGCAATGGAGGAATACTTTGATGTAACTGGCTACAATGAGAGAAGCAAGATGGCTACCGCCAGGTAAAAGATTGTGGAAATGGCTAGGGTGGCTTAGAGGAATCACTGCAAGACTAACCGTAGAAAGAGGACAGATTTATGTAGCAATTAAAAACCAAGGGCCAAGCTGTCAATTCTCCGTCATTCATACTCCAGCTGAGGTATCAGGGTAAGCCTTTTAAGCTTTTGATTGATTCGGGCAGTACTCATTCTTTCATTTTCCTTGGATGCTTGCGTAAGCTAGTCTTAGATCAGAAATCAGGGAAACCTATGCAAGTTGAATTGGCAAGTGGGAAGATTCTTTTCACTCACCTTGAGATAGAACGTATTCAGTTCAATCTAGATGGGAATTTAACTGACTCTCAGTTCAGAGTTATATCTTTAGGAGTTTTCGACGGGATCCTTGGAATGGATTGGCTCCATAAAAATCAAGCTGACATTCACTGTCATAATGGAACCATTTCCTCCCGTGACCTCCACGGAAATAAAGTTCAAGGAACCGGAATTTCAGGATCCCCAAGTCTGCAGTTAGTAAAGGCTTCTAAGTTACTAAAAGGACTTAGAAAGAAGCAGCTCATTTGTGTTGTCAAAATGAATCCAGTAGACTCAAAATTAAAAGCTAAAGAACCTGAATGGTTAAGTGAATATGATGATTTATTCCCAGTAGAATTAACTGAGATGCCTCCAATTTGGAAAGTAGATCATATGATAGAATTGACCCTCAGAGCTCAGCTAGTAGCCTTGCGCACATACAAAATGCCAGTTCCTGAAGCCATCAAACTCAAGGAACAGCTTAGACAACTATTAGAACAAGGGTTTGTAAGACCCAGTGTTTCACCTTGGGGTGCACCAATTCTCTTTCAGAAAAAGAAAGATGGAACGCTAAGACTCTGTGTGGACTATAGAGGTCTCAATCAACTGACACTTAAGAATAAGTATCCTATCCCCAGAATTGATGATCTTCTGGATAGGCTAAGTGGAGCCCAAATCTTCACAAAGATAGATCTCAAATCAGGGTATTATCAGATCAGGATTAATGAGCAAGATATCCCGAAGACAACCATCAATACTCGGTATGGGCATTATGAATTCACTATCATGTCGTCTGGATTGACAAATGCCCTAGCTACATTCAATCGATTAATGCAGGGACATTCTCAGAGAATACTTGGATGATTTTGTTCTTGTTTTCTTTGATGATATTCGGATTTACTCAAAGAATGCAGCTGACCATGAAGCTCATGTCAGAAAAGTTCTTGAGATTCTAAGGAGGAAGCACCAACTCTTTGCAAAAAAGAGCAAATGCACTTTCTCTGCCGACCATGTTGAATACTTGGGCTTTTTGGTATCAAAAGATGGAATTTCTCTAGATTTCGCAAAAGTCCAAGCACTCATAGATTGGCCTGAACCAAAGACAGTGAAAGAAGTCAGAGGATTCTTGGGATTGACTGGTTGGTATAGAATTTTTATACCAAAGTATGCTCTCATAGCTTCCCCCCTGACTAATCTTCTCAAGAAGAATGTTTCGTTTCAATGGTCTGCCAGGTGCCAGAGTGCTTTTGATAAGCTAAAGACTGCCTTGGTAACCAATGAGATAGTAACTGATGCCAGTGGTTTTGCCCTGGGAGGTGCACTCATGCAGGAAGGCCATGTAGTGACCTATGAATCCCGAAAACTCAGAACGCATGAGAGGAATTATGCTGTCCACGACCTGGAACTACTTTCAGTAGTATATGCCCAAAAGTTGTGGAGACATTACCTACTGAGTCAAAGATTCACTTCGATGTGACAGATCATCAGAGCTTAAAGTGGATCTTCACTCAGAAGGATCTCAACATGGGCCAAAGACGGTGGATGCAGACCCTACAGGAATTTGATTTTGAAATCAAGTAGTACCGCCCAGGTAAAGAAAATGTGGTAGCAGATGCAGAAAAGCCTCCTTGCTTGCAATGAGAAGATCATGCAGGATAGATTCTTTGGCCCTATTGCTACCCTAATGTAGGAAAGCAAAACTCCACAGGAGTTGAACCGAGTTCAAGGGTACATCCTGGATGATGGAATTATGTATTATAATTGCAGGCTATGCATTCCCAATGATGAGGGAACTAAGGGTCAAATTCTGAATGAAGCCCATGACAGCCTTATTGTAGGACATCCAAGTTTTATCAAAACCTACATGTCTGTGAAGAAAAGCTTCTTTTGGCCTGGTCTAAAAAATGATGTGCTTAATCATGTACGTCAATGTCTGACCTGTCACAAAGTCAAGGCCGAGAGAGTAAAAATACCCGGGAAGTTACATCCATTAGACATCCCCCAAATGAAGTGGAAATGTATCAGTATGGATTTTACTGGATTACCCTCAGTGCAATCAGGTTACAACTCCATCTTCGTGGTAGTTGATAGACTAACCAAAGTTGCCCACCTGATTCCAGTAAAAGAAACCTACACTGCAGTGGATGTGGCTAGAGTGTTCCTCAAAGAAATCTTCAGATTGCATGGTCTACCCAGAAGAATAGTAAGTGATCGAGACCCCAAATTCACGTCAAGATTTTGGACTTCATTTTTTGAAGCAGTAGGAACTTTCTTGGATCTCAGCATAGCTTACCACCCCCAGACCGATGGTCAAACTGAAAGGGTGAACCAAGTAATCGAAGATATACTTCGGTCATGCTGGGGTGGCAGGAAACCCAAGAAGTGGCTAAGCTATCTGCACCTAGTCGAGTTTGCCTACAATGCTTCTTATCACAGAAGTATTGGGATGATCCCTTTCAAAGATTTGTATGGACAAGATTGCTTAACTCCATTAACTTGGTCTGACCCATTGATTAGGGTCGAGATGTCCAGACAGATGCTTGATGACATGGAGCAGCAGATGTAGTCAATTTGCAAAGATATAAAAGCTGCCCAAGATAGACAGAAGCAGTATGCAGATAAGAAGAGGATAGATAGAAAATTCGAAGAAGCAGATATGGTCTTCATTCAAGTACGTCCCAAAAGAATTTCTCCATCTCTTGGAAAGTACAAGACGTTATCCCCCAGATATTGTGGGCCATATTTGATTACAAAAGAAAGTAGGTGACTTAGCCTACGAACTTCTTCTGCCTCCTCATCTCAAAGTACATATTGTATTTCATGTCAACCTTCTTAAAAAGTATATACCAAGCCAGAATCATGTGCTTGATGATGAAATCTTAACTTCTTCAACAACCCAAGGGTAGATGGAACTCCAACCTGAAAAAATCCTTGATGTTCGAGAAGACGTTCTCAGGAACAGAATTTTGAGAGAATTATTGGTCAAATAGAAGTTCTATCCTTTTGAAGATGCCACCTGGGAGAAAGAAGACGCATTGTTATGAGATTACCCCCAGTTTGCGAGATGAGGACATCTTGTGTTTTTCAAGTGGGAGAGAAAGATTCCTCCCCAGCTTCTCAAGATATCCCGTATCTTCCCATGTAATCAAATCCCTCTTCAGATATATAAAAGACCTTGTTTCTACCTATTTTGGCCTAGAGAGAGAAAATATTCTAGAGAGAAGTTATTCAGATTTTAGATATTTTTGGATGGAAAAATATCTCTTCTTATTAAAATAAATTCCCCTGAAATAGAAGTTCAAAAAGATTTTCAGAAGGTGCATTAGAAATCAATTATAATCTGTTCAAAAGGCCTTATCCTAGGGGTCCAAATTTTTTGTTTAAATTAAGGTTTTGAGGGGCCAATAAGATTCATCCAAATGTGTGGAGGAGATAAATAGAAGAAATAAAGAAAATCCTCCCAAAAAATGAGTAAATACTCACATAAGATGAAGAGTGGACTAAGGACCAAAGGAAATTATTACTAAAAAAATAAATTTTTGACACCTCAGAGTGGGGATTCCCCCTCATGAAGGAGGCGCCTATTTCACATGTGTGGTGGAGTTTTAAATTCCCAAAAATTGAGATATTTCATCTCTCTTCTCTCTCCTAATTCAAGTTTAGTTCCAAAAAGTAAGCTAAGCTGACCCAAAAATGGTCAAAAATTGACCAAACTGATCTGGAAAATTCTAGAATCAGTTTTCTTGGTTAGAAGCTCACTTTTTTCTATAAATAGAAGCCTCCCTCTTTGTTGAAGCTTAATAGTGTTTTATGAATTGTTACTCTTCTCCTCCCCAGAGCCAAAAACTATGAATTTCTTAATAATTCATTAGTTTTTGACCTTTCCCTCTTCTAAATAACTGGTGGCCACTCTTGTTGCAGTAGATCCCTCAAACCATCAAGCCAAAGGAAAGCTCCCAGAATTTCATGTAAGTTAGAAATCCTACTTTTTCTTATTCTTTTAATGGTTTTCTAATTTTTTTGTTATCTTTAAAATGATAATCTGATGCTATGCCTTGCTAGAAAGGCTTTCCCCCTCTCTCATTCTTAAATTCAGCCCTTCTTTATCCTAGTTAAGTAATCAAATTTTTTGAATTAAACTTTTCATGTTGTTTTTCTTTTAAAAGTGGAATTTGATTAGTTTAGAATGCTTTAAACAAATTGGGGATAATTTTTAAGTAAATTAAGAATAGAAAAAATTAAAAAATGGTCAGCCATACAAGGAGGTTATGGCAAAATTTTCTTAAATTTTGTGAAATAAGAATTACCTTTTATTATTCAGAAAGAGTAATCCCCATCGTTTGTGTATTCTAAAAGTGTTATTTTCATTCTATGCATAGGAAAATGCATAGTGGAAATATTTTATTACAAAAGTGTTATTTCTATTAGATTTAAAATCTATGCATAAAAAGATGCATATTGATTATTATTTTTAATTATGAAAGAGTGATTTTTATCAAAATTAATTTTTATGCATAAAAGAATTTTTTCTATTATAAAAGTATTACTTTCATCAATATTGATTTTTATGCATAAAAGAAAATTTTTATTATAAAAGTGTTACTTTCATCAATATTGATTTTTATGCATAAATAGATGCATAAAAGAATTTTTTTATTATGAAAGTGTGATTTTCATTAGATTTAAATTCTATGCATAGAAAGATGCATATTTGATATTTTTTTAATTATAAAAATGTTACTTTCATCAATGTTAATTTTTATGCATAAAAGATTTTTTTAATTATAAAAGTGTTACTTTCATCAAAATTGAATTTTATGCATAAAAGATTTTTTTAAATTATAAAAGTGTTACTTTCATCAATATTGATTTTTATGCATTAAAAGTGTTACTTTCATCAATATTGATTTTTATGCATAAAATGATGCCTAAAAGAAATTTTTTAATTATAAAAGTGTTACTTTCACCAAAATTGACTTTTATGCATAAAATGATGCGATAGAATTTTTTTTAACTATAAAAGTATTATTTTCATCAATATTGATTTTTATGCATACAATAATGCATAAAAGAATTTTCTTATTATAAAAGTGTAACTTTCACCAATATTGTTTTTTATGCATAAATAGATGCATAAAAGGATTTTCTTTTTTATAAAAGTGTTATTTCCATAGAAGTTGGATTCTATGCATAAATAGATGCATACAAAATTTTTTATATCAAAATAAGAGTTCTCTTTAATCCTATGTTTAAATCCCATGAATATTGGAAGATGAATAAGTAAATACTCAGTGAAGGAAAATTATACCGTTTCATATTCTCTAGGATGGTAATGAGAAAATTCAAAAAAAACTATCGAAGTTGGAATTGAATTCGGCTGGGAATAAATCATCATTATCACTTAACTATTCAGGTTCTTTAGCTTTTAACTTTGTGTCTACTAGATTCATTTTGACAACATAAATGAGCTGCTTCTTTCTAAGTCCTTTTAGTAGCTTAGAAGCTTTTACTAACTGCAAACTTGGGGATCCTGAAATTCCAGTTCCTTGAACTTTGTTTCCGTGAAGGTCACGAAATGGTTCCATTATGACAGTGAATGTCAGCTTGATTTTTGTGGAGCCAATCCATTTCAAGGATCCTGTCGAAAACTCCCAAAGGTATGACTGAGAGTTAGTTATATTACCATCTAGATTGAACTAAATACGATCTGTCTCATGGTGGTGAGTGAAAAGAATCTTCCCACTAGCCAATTCAACTTGCATAGGTTTCCCTGATTTTTGGTCTAAGACTAGCTTACGCAAGCATCCTGGGGAAATAAATGAATGAGTACTGCCTGAATCAATCAAAAGCTTAAAAGGCTTACCTTGATACTCAAATGGAGTATGGATGACAAAGAATTGACGATTTGGCCCTTGGTTTTCAATTGCTACATAAATCTGTCCTCTTTCTTCTTCCACTACTTCTGCTATTGTGACTACTCTGGCTGCTGATTGGGACGGAACTCTTTCTCTTTGGTTACCCCAGTTCTGGGAAGGAGTTCTGAGACTACTCTGAGCAGAGGAAAATGGTTGAGCTGGAGTTCTCCTGGGATTGCCGTGATTTTGACGAGATGGACCCTAATTTGACTCAAAGGAAGGGGTTGGTCTCTACACTCTCGGTCCTTGACTTCCCTGTCCCCTTGACATGGCAAGAGTCGAGCAGTCTTTCAGCTAGTGACCAAAACCTTGACATCCAAAACACCAGTTCTCACTTCTGAGCTCATCCCTCTAAATCCTTGAAAGAGGTGGGGATCCTGACAAAGTGTTCTGTGGGAAGGGTCTTCCTTAATCTCCCATTATCCTGATTCTGATTTGGGCCTTGCTGCCTCTTTGGGGGAGGCAAGTTTGAAGTACTTCTCAGGGTTTGGAATCTTTTAAAGTTAGAGGGTGTAGGCTTTGGCTGGATCTTAACAACAAAGGCTTTGGCAAAGTCCTTTGCCATTCTTACAGCTTCGGCCATTGAGACAGGTTTGGCATTCTTCACTAAGGTGTCCAATGGCTCATTCATTCCTCAAATGAATCTGGCCATTAGTTGCTCTTCATCCAATTGTGGGGAATATTTGAGGAGAAGGGCAAAGGCCTGATGGTACGCTTCAATTGTTCGGCTATCCTGCTTCAATTCCAAGAATTCATTCATTTTGATTTTGAGGAAGCCCGAAGGATAAAACCTTTTCCTGAGGTATGCTTTAAGATCTTACCAGGTCTGGGTATTTCTGTCGAGACGGTTTGTCTCGCAATGGTTCCTCCATGCGACCCTGGCTGTTTCCACAAATTTTAACCTGGCGAGAGTCATCTTGCTTCTCTCGTTATAGACAATTACATCAAAGTATTCTTCCATTGCCTCAATGCACTTTTCCACTACTTCACCTAACTGCTCCCCCAGGTTGGAATGTGTGCAGCAGGGCTTTACGAACATCCGAATATAACTCTTCCTCATCGGTTAGAGGATCCGGTTGCCTTGCATGGGCCGTGCGTCTCATGATTCTGACAAAATGAGATTTTCATCAACCTAACTTTGGTAATAGATTTTTGATTATTTATTTTTTTGATTTATTCTTTAAACAAATAATTATTTCATCATACTTCATGAAACAAGATTTACTCTGATAATTTTATTAACCATATTCACAACCATGAAAACAATTTGGAAATTTTTTGCAAAACATCGTTTATTATCAAAAGTTTGAGATATATACATAGAGCATCACGGCTCCAAAGTCACTGCCTCAATCGCATACGCATAAAGAAGCAAAATTGCAAAGGAGACATGCCATGATAAATACGATTCATCACTGAAAGAGGTGCTGTAATTCTACTTCTAGGGATAAAGCGGCTAAGAAGCCTAAAAACTCGGCAAGAAATTCTAAAATTCTTGGGTGAATGATTAAAGAGTTATATATATTGAACAACCCCTAGCCTTATCAAGATCATGGCTAAGGAAATATTTTGCTTGAGTCTTTGACGCTGATTGGTATTGATATTAATACATCGTCCTCCAGAGAACCACATATACCGACGTCACTCTATAGGATCCAGAAAGTAAAGACCCTCAAAATGATGCGCGAGTCTCACTCTGCTTACTCGGGTATAGCGGAGTTGATGAGATGCTCGAATGCAAAGGCTAACATATCCTGACTCTGAGAGAGTCCAGGAATGCCAGACAGATTTGGGGTATCCATCTAAAAATCCAATTCAATTTATGAGTTTTCAATTTATGAATTTATTTCAACATAATCTTAGCAAGTGAAAACATTTTTTTCACGGATTTACTTCAGAATTTTAAGTAGTTTCTGCTACTGTTTCATAAGTTTACAACAGTGCTCTGATACCAGCTGTGAGATCCCACTGTCCCCTCTGTGCACCGGATTCCCGATTGCTGGCAGTGGAAGCAGCTCCCTCTTGCGCGGGGTAGGGTTTCCTACTCGGGGGCTCGCCCTCGAATATCCGGGTATTAGACTAAGCTGGTGGTCATTCCGAAAATCGAAACTGGGAAAATTTCCCATGCTCGAAAAACGATGACGATTCCACCATTTTTTTATTTTCTTAACGAATTTTTCTAACGAGGTCAAGATACAGAACTAACCTTCATCTGATTAAACCAGATAGAAGGGAAACTATTACAGACTTAACTTGAAGGAATCAACGCTTTTTTTCTAATTGAATCATGCACAGCCGTTGATCTATTCATTAGAGAAGTATTCAGGCTTTTATTTAACTACTCGAGTTCTAAGAGTATTCCTATTAATCAAATTTATTATTAAAACTCTATTGATTCCAGCCTAGCCCCATCCAGCCCATGGGTTAGCCACCCAACCACTAGAATTAGTAGAACCAGACAAGTACTCACCCACCCATAATTGAATGCCTTTCTTAACTTTTGCTTTAGAATACAGATACGCACAGACTCCTCTTCAAATTTTAGAATACAGATACGCACACACTCCTCTTTTGCTTTAGAATACAGATACGCACACACTCCTCTTTAAACTTTAACTTATAAAATAATTATTGGTTACAGATGTCATAGCTCAAAATTTCCATCCAATCCCTTGTTTCTCAAAAATAGATATCACTCTGGACTCTCCGTCGAGACCAGATGGTCAGCAAACGAGATCTAGTAACAGATTACAATAATTTATTTTTTTCGTCACATATATCTTCCACGACATACCCATGGGTCTCCTAAGCACCGTGAGCCCGTGTATCACCTGGTAAGAACCCTCCAGGATCCTCCTTAGGTGTCTTGGCACTTCACTCAGGCATCGCTTTGTCGGCCCTCGCCCATCGTACCGGAAGCACAGCATTTTTCACCATACCGAGGTTGGTCAAGACCTGGGCAGGTTTTTGCCGCGTGAGCCATCCTTTGAACACTCCACGCTAGCTGTTGCAAAACTTAACTTCCCTTAGAAAAACATATATACCAAATGCTCCCTCCAAGCATTCTGGCGTAAGACAGTCCTTTAAGAAAACAGGGATTCTATGCAAGTTTTTAATTTTGATCTTCTTTTGAATACAATGAGTATATCTTAAATCCGTATCCAAGACTTTTAGAGATCGCAGGTCTGAATTCCAAACAGAATTCCTTGAATTCTTAACCTTGATCCTTAGATCAAATTCAAGGGTCTCAACTTAGTTTCAGATTCGATGGGTGATTTGAGTGTATTTTTAACTGGTCACATCGTCTTTCCTTGAAACCGACGAAGGAGTTTGGTCTTGGTCATAGCCTGATTCAGGATTTGAGTCCGGTAAGGTTCTTCTTGAACTACCTTTCTCGAAAGGGGGTGATATTCCAATCACTAAATTATTGAATTTCATTCATTGAATATTTACTTAACTGATTTCTAGACTAATCACACGAATTCCTATGAGGAATAAATTAATCAATTTATCTAAATTTTTGACTTCGATAGATTTTTTGAATTCTCTCATTACCGTCCAAATGAATATGAAACGATAGAATTTTCTCTCACAGTGTATTTATTTATTCATTTATCGATTATTCATGGAAATTAAACATAGAATCAAAGAGGACTCTAATTTTGATATAAAAATTCTTTATGCCTCTTTTTATGCATAAAATCCAACTTCAATGGAAATAACACTTTTTTATAAAAGAAAATCCGTTTATGCATCTATTTATGCATAGAAATTAAATCTAATGAAAATCTCTCTTTTATAATAAAAAATTCTTTTATGAATCACTTTATGCATAAAAATCAATATTGATGAAAGTAACACTTTTATAATAAAAATAAATTCTTTTATGCATCACTTTATGCATAAAAATCAATATTGATGAAAGTAACACTTTTATAATAAAAATAAATTCTTTTATGCATCACTTTATGCATAAAAATCAATATTGATGAAAGTAACACTTTTATAATAAAAATAAATTCTTTTATGCGTATCACTTTATACATAAAAATCAATATTGATGAAAGTAACACTTTTATAATAAAAAAAATTCTTTTATGCCACACTTTATGCATAAAAAATCAATATTGATGAAAGTAACACTTTTATAATAAAAATAAATTCTTTTATGCATCACTTTATGCATAAAAATCAATACTGATGAAAGTAACACTTTATAATAAAAATAAATTCTTTTATGCAACACTTTATGCATAAAAATCCATTTTGGTGAAAGTAACACTTTTATAATAAAAATATTTCCAATATGCATCTTTCTATGCATAGAATGAAAATAACACTTTTAGAATACACAAACGGAGGGGATTACTCTTTTTAAATAACATAAAGATAAAACTTATTTCCACAAAATTTAAGAAAATTTGGCCATAACCTCCTTTGTATGGTTGACCATTTTTCAATTTTTGCATTCTAATTCTACTTAGAACTTAACCCAAGATGAATTTAGCACTCTAATCTAATCAATTCTTATTTTTTTAAGAGAGAACAATACAAAAAGTTTAACTCTATTTGATTGATTACACATCTTGGATAAAGAAGGGCTGAATTCAATGAAGAGAAGGGGGAAGCCTTTCCATCAAGGCATAACAGCCAATTTTAATTTAAAAGAAGCAAGAAATCATAAAACCATAGAATAGAATTAGAAAAAAGTAGAATTTCTAACTTACATGGAGTTTTGTGAACTATCCTTTGGCTTGAGGGATTGAGGATTCTACTCTTTCTTGGATCAAGAGTGGCCACCAATTCTTTGTAGAGAAAATAGTCAGAAACAAGTGAATTATCAAAGAATTCAATGTTTTTGGCTCTAGGGAGGAGTAGAGTAACAATGCATAAGCTTCTACAAAGGGGAAGGCTGCTATTTATAGGAAAAAGTGAACCTCTAACCAAGCAAACTGATTCTAGAATTTTCCAGATCAGTTTGGTCAATTTTTGACCATTTTTGGATCAATTTAGCTTACTTTTTGGAACTAGACTTGAATTAGGAGAGAGGAGAGATGAAATATCTCATTATTTAAGAATTTAAAACTCTACCACACATGTGAAATAGGCGCCTCCTTCATGAGGGGGAATCCCCACTCTGAGGTGTCAGAATTTCATTTTTTTAGTATTTCCTTTGGTCCTTAGTCCACTCTTCATCTTATGTGAGTATTTACTCATTTTTGGGAGGCATTTTCTTTATTTCTTCAATTTATCTCCTCCCTACATTTGGATTAATCTGATTGGCCACTCAGAACCTTAATCTAAATTCAAAAAATCTGGACCCTTAGGATAAGGCCTTTTGAACAGATTATAATTTATTTCTAATGAACCTTCTAAAATTCTTTTTGAACTTCTGTTTTGGGGGAATTTATTTTAATAAGAAGAGATATTTTTCCATCCAAAAATATCTGAAAATTGAATAACATCTCTCTAGAACATTTTCTCTTTCTAAGCCAAAATAGGTAGAAACAAGATCTTTTATTATTCTGAAGGGGGGATTGATTACAGGGGAAGATATTGGACATCTTGAGGGCTGGGGAGGAATCTTACAAACTTCATGTCTGGGACCGCTCCTGACATCAGCGCCATGATTAACATCGCAATTCACGGCATTACCTTGCCAAAAATAGGTAGCCTTATCCTGACACCTCTGGCACCATGGGGTCTAACAAAATTAAGAATCATGCAAGTGTAGAAAATCGTTCACGACGTGAACTATTTTAGAACTCTTCATAGCGTGAACCAAATTGTTCATGACATGAACCATTTTAGAAACTTTCACGACGTGAACCAATTTTTTTTCACAACGTGAACCCATTATTTTTCACGACGTGAAACCTTATCTCTTAATGGCATGAACGTTTTCCTACAATCTCATGCCTCAAATCCAACTCACGAGCTTGGTATAGTCAGGTTAGGCTATGGAGGTCTTGAAAAGACACCCCATAAAAAGGTAATGTGGAATTCTGATTCCAAGTGTAAAACTTTTAAATACTTGAAAGTGCAAAGAATCATTCACAACGTGAACTATTCTCTGCAATCTCATGGCCTTAGCAACAGGTCAACAAAATCTGATCAAAACTTAATTGGGACATTAAAGTAGCTTACCAAATCATATATACATGCAGTTACGATCTGGATAGCTCATCAGAGACGATCTTACACCTGATGATAGTGCATCAAATCACCCAAGATCTTCCTATCAAAAAAGTGTGGGTTCAGGCCACTAAGTTCACTTGAGTGTCTTAAGGAATCTGAACACCGTTGAAACTAGTAGTGAAGAATCCATGGAAGAAGGGATGAGGTACTCGGGGTTTGGGGATAACCCAACCAGATCTAGTGGTATCATTGATATCGCCCAGGGATTTTTTGGTCTCCAAACCAGCTATGACGAAGAGGCGCAATCTGCGAGCATGGGTCATCAACTAGCACTGGACTTGGTCCAAGGCAAGAAGTGCCCATTCGAACATCAAATTCAAGGTTGTCGGACACCGGCACCCCCGGAATGAGACGAGACATGGAAAGTGCGGCCAAGACGGGTCAAGTATTCTTCCCCACCTCAGAGGAAGTAGAATTAGATCTACAAAGGATCGAGGTGGAATGACAACTATGATAGTTGAGCTTAAGGAAACAAGAGCTCGATACTCGAAGAGCAAGAGCTGAACAAAAGGAGATGGAAAGTTTAAAATTACTCCCATCAAGGGGTAAGGAGTTGGAGATAGTCATGGGAAGAAAAGAGGGATAAATTCCAAACTTAGAACCCATAAATGAAGAGCCCAAAGCTAAGAAAGGGTTTGTAACCCTAGAAGAAAAGGATAATCTAGTTAGAGTGACAGGTGAAGTGGAGGACTGTCTGTACACCAAAAAAGACATCGAGCACATATCAATCATCCTACGCTCCTACAGGATATGGAACTTTTAATTCTACAAAGGCGTACAGAGGCAACTAATGAGATAAGCCACTCCAAGGTACAGTGGCAGGACCATCCCATGGACTCGAGATACCTAGAAGTGCCAACACAGGAAGAGAACGAGGTCTAGGTAGGGGAGGGGAGAAATTCCTCAAAGACCAACGGTGGATCCAACCATTGATCTTAATGCAACCCACAAGGATGGAACTGTTGAATATGGTCGTAGAAATGGGACGAGGAATGGTCAGGGAACTAGGCATTGCTCTAGAATCTCGACCCTCCCAAATGAAGCCACACATCATTTCCAAGCTCGTCCAAAAATTCTCTAGGGACGAGGATCCTATTTAACATGTAGAGATTTTTGAATCCACATGCAAAACTTGCGGGCTTGTCAATGATGTGGCAGTGATTCATGCTTTCTCACTAACCCTAGAAGGGAAAGCACATTAGTAGTTTTGAACCCTCAAACCCGAGGATAAGGTTAACTTCACACGACTCAAGAATGTGTTTGTGCCCCCAGCTTTGCCAGAAGTGGTGACAGATGGAGCCCTATGGCACAACTGCACAATATCAAACAACAGGAAATGGAGTCAATGAGAGACTATGTGTCTTGACTTTAGCACTTAAATTCAAGATGAAAACTATGGGAGAGGTTAATAGACGATCAGTTATTGCCTTGCTTCCAAAGAGGATTTAGAGAACACAAGATGCATGATTATTTACTAGCCCTACCAACCACTCTAGATGCATGTTGCAAACTAGAAATTGAATATGAAGATAATATGCTAGAACTGCCGCAACCAAAAGATGTAAGAATATCTTTGGCAACAACGAATTCGCGTGTTTCAAGTCACCAAGAGATTGGAAATCAGAGCAAGTCGGAAACATGATTGTGGACTAGCTCAATAACATAATGCTAGAGAAATTGAAGGTAAAGGAGGGAAGAGAAACATCTAGGGATGGGCATAACCATCTTTACCCCTGTAGGGAATTGGTGTGGTGCTCTATTTGTAGATTGAATCACGCTACCACACCAAATGTCCACAGTTAAGAGCAAGGCCATTACTACTCTATTATGCACATTGTGTAAAATTAGGGAATCATGACACTTCAATGTGCAAATATCCAAGGTTCTAAACAGTTGCATAGTTATCGGCACCTAGAGCTCCATTGGCTTTACCAGCACCATTTGGACAAATCACTGTAGAGTAGCTGCAGTAATTTGGACAAATCACTGCAAAGCAGTTGTCGGCACCTAGAGCTCCACTGGCTTTACCAGCACCATTTGGACAAATCACTGCAGAGCAGCTGCTCTTTGCAGGACAACCCAAATCTTCCTATTTGCCTAGGGGGATGTTTCGGGTATACACATGACACTTCACCTCTACCACCACCGGGTCTACCACCACAACCACACAGGCTAAAATCAACCACGTATTGATTGAAGAGCCATCAAAAGATATTGATATGGTACGTGAAGTAGAACTTAGCGGAGAGTACTATGAGGAAGCTATGGAGGTCACACCTAAATTATATGTCCTACAGAATAACACGCTAATACATGTGTTTCAGACCACAGTATAGTGGAAGGGTAAGGACATGAACTCAAACATGAAGAGAGGACCACTACAATGTTTTGGCTGTGGAGGGCCGCATCGAATTGATGTGTGCCCAAACAAGAACGTGGTTCATATACGCACCAACCCCAACAATCTGTTGCTTTGCCCAATGACATGCCAGTACACTCACTTGAAATAAATGTGGTATTGATCATTTGACCAAGGATTTTCCATACTGCGCAAGTGGTTCAACTTTCACTTCTAATGAAGCCATCATTCAAACCATGTGTGTAGCCTGCAAATTTCACACCACTCAATGTCCTAACACGAGCCAAGGCCCAATTAGGAGACAAGGGAAAGAACTAAGCAGATGTAACCATTTCTAGAACGGGCCGCCGCCCAGGAGAAGAGTGAGAAGTGGGTAGTTGGGAGATAAGGGGAAGAACCGAGTAGATGCGACCATTTCCAGAATTGACCGCAAGAGAAGAGTGAAAAAAGTGGGTAAGTGTGACACAAGGGTCGCAATCCAAGATGGATCTAAAGAAGATACAATTGACACCGGATCCACCCAATCAAGAGAAGAAGGGGATCGAGGGATCAACCACAAAGAGCCCGACCTAGAAGAGCAAAGGGAGAGACCATCAACCCCTAAAGGAGTCGGCGAGTATCCAAATGCTGTAGAGGAGATAAAGAAGCTCGAAGATGCCATGGCCTTAGTAGAAAAATGTCAATGGCTTCATGAAGCCAAGCTAAGGGCTGACCGGGTCAAGGATACAATGTATCCAAGAAACGAGCCAACAAGGGAAAGGGAATTGTACGTACCTACTCCAATTCTAGAAGAAACAGAAGAGGGATCTCAATCAAACATAATGTCTAGGATGTTTGAGGAAAATGCACACTGGGGTGATTCCATCCATTCCTTCCCTAAGGATTAATATGAATCACACACCTAGGGAGAACCTAGAGACATAGGAAGTCTCGCACGGCTGTACTATCCACACTTGTGCAAAGTCCATTGAAGAAACTACTACCTAGTTAACCAACCCTATGGACATATATAAAGGAATGGGTAGAAGGCAAATTAAGGCCACCTGTGGGGACACTACAAAGGAGGTTCTGCCACCTCTAGCAAAAAGAACCCTAAAACATGCAAGGGAAACCCGAGTCGTCGAGATATCAGTTAATCGATTGGGATGTTATTATGAAGGTGACGACATAAATTCTATAATCCTAATTCATCATGGCGAGTACTAGGAACTGGCTATCCTAGATGGTGGGACAGGGGGGTTAGCATCATCACAAAATGTTGTTGGGAAAACTAGGGAAAACATGATCTATTAAGAGAAGATCTAATCGTTAAAATGGCATACGGAACATCTTCAAGACCCATCGGACTTTTGGAGAATGTGAAACTCAAACTCTTTACATTCTGCTACCATCATACATTTGTTGTAATGGACTTCCTGCACCAACCCGAATCATATGACATAATATTGGGGAGATCCTTCATCAGCGAATCCAAACTGGTGCATGACTGGGCATTAGGTCACGTGTATGTGGGTAGGGATTCATAAATTTTAAAGATAGATCTGAGAACATGGAGACCACACCCTGTGGAAAGGCAACTGTTTGGTCACAATGGAGCGGACCACATCCGTACAAATATGCCAGCCCATGGTGGAAAAATCCAAGAAAGCAGAGAAAATGGAAATGTATGCATCACTTCCTCCTCCGAAAACTAGATGCATGTCAATAGCTACCATAGATGTGATGCAACCTAGGGGGACCCAATATGTGGAATCTGTAACTGTCGCTATGACCTCTGTTTGTATGGTTAATTGGCAAACCATTGATGAAGAATCAGAAGAGGAGGCCTCTAGCATAGAAAGGACCATAACACAAGGTTGTACCAATGCTCAACACCTCAGAAGATGGTGAAAACAAAAACAATATATTGCCCGACGAAATGCCCTATTACAAAGAAAACCCATGGATGCCCAGTGTGGCTGAGATACCTCGAAGCCACTAAGGTACACAATGCATTTTCTAAGGATTGGGGTGAGGAATTAAGTAAGATATCACTAGAGGGAAAACACTAGGAGAAAGTCACCCTTCAAGAGCCAGAAACACCTAAGCTTACAAAAACACTAGGAGAAAGTCACCCTTCAAGAGCCAAAAACACCTAAGCTTACGAAAGCTCGGATTTGAAAACGGAACAAAGATTTGGCAAAAGAAGAGCGTGAGGCTAGAAAAGTCATGGCTAAAACAAAAAGTGAGAATGAGGATCTCAGTACCAGACCACTTCAAAACCTACACTGTTGATAAACAGAAAGTGGTCTAACTGATGGCAAAAAGGGTTAAGGAGGATGGGTTGTCATCATTCGATGCCCGACGGAGGTCAAGGAAGTTGATATTTGTAGGACCAAAGGAGGAAGCTAGACCCGTATATATATTGCTAAGGACTTAACTTCAACTGAAGAAGATGAGCTCGTTGCCCTCCTTAGCGAATTTAAGGACTCTTTTACCTGGAATTACAAGGAGATGAAGGATGTACCACCTGAGGTAGTGTAGCATATGATTCCAATCATGGAAGGATCAAGATGAACCAAGAAGAAACCATACTTTGTTTGTTATGCAGCATGTCGTTAATGCCATGTTTGAAAATGTTGAAGCAGCACATAAAGATGATGTATGGTACGTTGATTCAGGTGCTTCGAACCACATGACAAGTCATGGGGAGTGGTTCAAGGAGATGAAAAACCTTGAAAGACTAGGTTCTGTTGAAACAGGGGATGACACTGCTCATCCAATTGCGCATGTTGGAGATATGCCGTTATCTATGCAGGATGGCAAAGTGAAGTACCTTGTAGATGTACTTCATGTTTCGAACATAACAAAGAATTTGGTTTCAATTGGCCAGATGATTGAGCAGGGTTTGCAGGTTCGCCCTGATGGTTGTTATGTTGCCTTCAAGGACATTTACAGAAGTGGTCGAAGGTATTCATTGTGACGATCTGTGTGCACAATTGTGATGTGCAGACCGTCTGGCTTGCTTAAGGAAGGTGTTTGAATGGTGTTGATTATATCGTATATCCCTAAACCCTTTAAAGTACCAATTTTGGATCAAACATGGCATGATATTGGGACACATTGTCTCAAAGAACGGTATATCCATGGATGATAGCAAGGTCAAGTTGATATTGGAGCTGCCAACCGCCCCACTAATTACAAAGGTGTGCAAAGATTTATGGGCCACATTGGGTATTACTGTCGCTTTATAATTTTCTATGCTAAAATTGCTGGTTGGGCCACTGTACAACCTACTCATTGTTTTTGAATGGACTGAGGAATTACAGAAAGCATACGATCGATTGAAGCAAGCCTGGGCTAGTGCGGGACCTTATGTTTCATGTGCATATTGATATTGGATGTGTAGTAGCCGACGAGCCCGGTGAGTTCAAATTGGACTATCCAGTCTGCTTTGCTAGTCGTCAATTGAATGATGCAAAGGTGAATTACACCACCACAGAGAGAGAAGGATTGGCCATCGTTTACGATGTCAAGAAGTATCGACATTACCTATTGGCCAATAAATTTGTATTCTTTGTGGACCATCGAGCCTTATTATACTTGGTGAATAAGCCTTGCACCACAAGAAGAATCACATGCTAGTTGCTATTACTATTGGAATTTGACTTTATAGTTACAGTAAGGAAAGGGACATAGCATGTGTTAGCAGATCATATGTCAAGAATTCCAAATGGAGAACCAACAACGGGTGTTGATGATGACCTCCCTCATTGTTGTTTGTTCAAACTAGACATGGTACCCGAATGGAGTGAGGAGATATCTAATTATCTAGCTCATGGCTTTCCTACAGAAAAAACCCTTGAACAAAGAAAAAATATGACGGCTTATCAAGCTTGCTGCACCTTATCAATTAATTGCAGGAGAACTATATAAGCTAGGTAAAGACAATGTTCTAAGAAGATGTGTGAGAGAAGATGGTTAATTAAAAGAATTCCAAATGGGGAACCAACAACGGGTGTTGATGATGACCTCCCTCATTGTTGTTTGTTCAAACTAGACATGGTACCCGAATGGAGTGAGGAGATATCTAATTATCTAGCTCATGGCTTTCCTGCAGAAAAAACCCTTGAACAAAGAAAAAATATGACGGCTTATCAAGCTTGCTGCACCTTATCAATTAATTGCAGGAGAACTATATAAGCTAGGTAAAGACAATGTTCTAAGAAGATGTGTGAGAGAAGATGGTTAATTAAAAGAATTCCAAATGGGGAACCAACAACGGGTGTTGATGATGACCTCCCTCATTGTTGTTTGTTCAAACTGGACATGGTACCCGAATGGAGTGAGGAGATATCTAATTATCTAGCTCATGGCTTTCCTGCAGAAAAAACCCTTGAACAAAGATAAAATATGACGGCTTATCAAGCTTGCTGCACCTTATCGATTAATTGCAGGAGAACTATATAAGCTAGGTAAAGACAATGTTCTAAGAAGATGTGTGAGAGAAGATGAGTTCATCATGATATTGAATGAAGCTCATTCAAGGACAGCAGGAGGGCATTTTTTTGGAGAGATCACATCTCGCAAGGTACTTCAAGTAGGATTACGGTGGCCTACGTTGTTCACAGATGCCATAGAATTTGTCAAAAGGTGCGAAGAATGTCAGCGATTTGCTATTCCACAACAAAGGAACAAGATGCCGCTCACCTCTATTATTGTAAGACAACCCTTCAAAAATGGGGGTAGATTTTATTGGACCTATTATTCTAGCAGCACATCCATCACAAGCCCGATATGTGATTGTGGCCCCACGGACTATTTCACCAAATGGGTAGAAGAAGAAGCCTCGAAGCAAGCTGATGCACGAACAATAACAAAACTCTTAAATGAGCAAATTATCTCGAGATTCAGCTATCCATTAGAATTAGTTAGTGATCCAGTTCACGTTTTATTAATGAGGTGATTGATCATTTACTTGCTGGATTCTTAGTAGTCCATCGGATATCATCACCTTATTATCCACAGGCTAATGGTCAAGCAGAGAGCACAAACAAAATTGTGTGTACTATCTTG
This sequence comes from Cibotium barometz, assembly GCF_041138505.1. Taxonomy (NCBI): domain Eukaryota; kingdom Viridiplantae; phylum Streptophyta; class Polypodiopsida; order Cyatheales; family Cibotiaceae; genus Cibotium; species Cibotium barometz. Next base: position 38,573,845 of record NC_141096.1, read on the forward strand.
ACGAAAACCTTGGACGGACTGGGAGCATAAGCTGACAATAGCGAATGGGCATGCCAAACATCATATAAGGTAGCAACGGGATACACTCCCTTCCGTCTAGCGTATGGTGTTGAGGTAGTAATGCCTATGGAATACCTAGTTCCAAGCTTTAAGGATTGCAATGCAAGAACGTCTGACAGGGAATGCATTAGCTGAAAGGCTATCAATTTAGAGAAGCTTGATGAGACTAGGCTAATTGCATCGCATGGACTCATGGTCCAGAAACTACGTAGAAAGCATTAGTTTGACAAAAATTAAAAAAAAAAGAATTAGAAACAGGGGACCTTGTCCTCATGTATGGTGTAGGAAAGCACTAGGAAAAAGAAGCTCAAATATAGAGGCCTAGGACCCTTCCAAGTGTTTGAGATCACACCTCAGGGGTCGGTTAGAATTGATGCAATTGACGGCATACAGATGGAGGATTACGTCAATGGAAGCAAACTCAAAAGATATTTTGGACCATTGACCCAAGAGATGCTCTTGCAACTTAAAAAAACAAAAATAGCTCACAAAGCAAAAAATCCAGCAAGCTCAAGAGGAGGCTAAGGTAAGAGAGTCCAAAGCTAAATAATTACTCCAAAAGAGAATGTTACACGTAAACATGGCTTCTTTGACTCTCCTGGATGAAGAGGAACTGACAGCACGACTCACGGTGGAACTCTCTACGACTAAATGCCATGCAACAAGCATTGCACTAATAGATACGGGATCAAGTCATAACATGATCTCATATAAGACATGGGTAGCCTTAGATAGACCGCACCTTGAACCCACCAATGCACAAGTATGCAGTGTGCACTTGATAACCATGAAAGCTGAGGGATTTTGAAGTGTTAACATTTCGACGATCTTGGATGCCCAAACCGCTTTGAATACAAAGAAAAAGGTAGTAAAAGCATGCAACACTAACTCCTAACTATAACCAATGCTCAAACTGAATAAACACTAGTATATGGAGGAAGAAGACAACTCAACAAGATGGGTTCAGTGTTGCCAAAGAAATATCAGTAAACCACTTTGTTCAAGGAGCTGGACAAGGACCCTAAAGGAAGAAACAAAGAAGTTTAGCAAAGGGACATGGATAAAAACCCACAGGATCCAGTAATAACATTATTGCTATAAGATTCCTCCCTCCAGCTTTTGAGGTGTGTAGGTGTAAGAACCTCCCCTTCTGATCTTATAATCATTCCCCTCTCAGGAATAAAAGAAAGATCTTGTTTTACCCTATTTTGGCTTGGAGAGAGAAAATGTCTAGAGGGAGGTAATTCAAAATTGAGATATTTTTGAATATAAAAATCCTCCAAGTGTCTAAAATGGTTTCCCTTAAAACAGAAATTCAAAAAGACCTTTCCAATGTGCAATTGGAATTAATTGAAAATAGGTAAAAAGGACCTTAGCCTAAGGGTCCAGATTTGCACAAAAATTTAGATTATGGTCCAATTAAGGTTCCTATGGAGCAATAAGATTAATCCAAATGTAGGGAGGAGATAAATTGAAGAATTAAAGAAAATCCCCCAAAAATGAGTAAATACTCACATAAGATGAAGAGTTGACTAAGTACAAGGTTTATTAGTTAAAAATTAAGAGATATTTAAAGGAAATGATGCATTTTTGACACCTCAGTGTGGGGATCTCCTCTCATGAAGGAGGCACCTATTTCACATGTGTGGAGGAGTTTTAAACTAAAAAATAATGAGATATTTTCATCTCTCCTCTCTCCTATTTCAACTAGATCCAAAAAGTAAGCTAAACTGACCCTAAAAATGGTCAAAAATTGACCAAACTGATTTCAAAAATTCTAGAATCAGTTTGCTTGGTTAGAGACTCACTTTTTCCTATAAATAGAAGCCTCCCCCTTTGTAAAATCTTAATGGTGTTTATACACTGTTACTCTGCTCCTGTCCTCAGCCATTTACATTGAATTTTTTTAATAATTCAATTATTTTTGGCCTAATCCTCTCCAAAGAAATTGGTGGCCACTCTTGCTTCAAACAAGAGTAGAACCCTCAATCCGTCAAGCCAAAGGAAATCTTACAACTCCATGTAAGCTAAATTTTCTTACTTTTTTAATTTTAAATCTATGGTTTTCTTGATTTTCTTGTTTTATAGTTGCTTGAATTAAATTCAAATGCTATGCCTTTGAGGAAAAGGCCACCCCCTTCTCTTCTTTACAATTCAGCCTTTCTTAATCCTAGAAAGATTAGTTAAATGATTAATTAAACTTTTCTTATTGTTTACTCTCTTGAATTCTAAAAATTGAGTAGAGTAGAGTCCTATACATCTAGATTGGGTTAAGTTGAAATTAGAATGATAAAAATGAGAAATGGTTAACCATACAAAGGAGGTCATGACAAAATTTTCTAAAATTTTGTGAAAAAGAAAGTTTGTTTTTATGTTATTCCAAAAGAGTAATTCCCACCGTTTGTGCATTCTGAAAGAAATATTCTAATTACTCCATGCACATATTCACCTATGAATATGCATGGATATCACTGATATTAATTATTAAAATTGATTTCTATGGATAGAAAGATGCATAATGAAAATTATTTTTTACGCATAGAAAGACACGTAAAGGATTCATTTTTATTTCAAAAGCGTTATTCTCATTAAAACTGATTTTATGCATAGAAAGACGCATAAAGGATTTATTTTTATTTCAAAAGCGTTATTCTCATTAAAATTGATTTTATGCATAGAAAGAGGCATAAAGGATTTATTTTTATTTTATGCATAGAAAGATGCATAAAGTATTTATTTTTATTTCAAAAGTGTTATTCTCATTAAAATTGATTTTATGCATAAAAAGATGCATAAAGGATTTATTTTTATTTCAAAAGCATTATTCTCATTAAAATTAATTTTATGCATAGAAAGATGCATAAAGGATTTTTTTTCCAAAAAGTGTTATTCTCATTAAAATTGATTTTTATGCATAGAAAGATGCATAAAGGATTTATTTTTATTTCAAAAGTGTTATTCTCATAAAAGTTGATTTTTATACATAAATAGATGCATAAAAGGATTTTTATAAAAGTGTTATTCCCACCGAAGTTGATTTTTATGGATAAATAGATGCGTAAAGAAACTTTATATCAAAATTAGAATTCTCTTAAATTCTATGTTTAAATTCTATGAAATAGATGTGAATGAATGTATGGATGGATGTGATGTGAATAGAGGTGATGAGATGTGAGGTGAATAGATGTGATGAGATGTGATGTGAATAGATGTGAATAGATGTGGGTAGTCGTACAGGTGAACGATTGGATGGATGTGTATGAATGAGATATGATGTGGATAGATGTGGTTAGATGTTATGTGGATAGAATGTATGTGATGGGATGGTGATGAGAATGAATGTGATGGATATGAATGAATGTGATGTGAATTGGGATGTGAATAAATGAGATGTGATGTCATGTGAATTGAGATGTGAATGAATGTGATGTGATGAGATGTGAAGATGGGTAGATGCGAGTGGATGAGATTTGAGGATAAATGAGGAAAGATGTGATGAGATGAAAATGATGTGATTGGATGAGAATGGGAATACATATGAAATGGATGTGATTTAAATAATGTGGATTGATGTAGAACAATGTGGAAAGACGAGAGTTCGTTATAGAAACTGTATTTATGACCTGTTTTTAAATTACTATTTTATGTCAAGAATGCTGGGAAAATAAATATTAAAGTTTCATAAAATGTAGTATTTGTTGTGAATCAAAAAAATTAAGTTTGTAGTTTTATCATCGTGTAACTATCTTTTTCCTTTATTGTTTGTCTTTATACTCATTTTTTTCCTCTTATTTAAACATATCCTATAAGCAATGGAATTTCATATGTACATAAACTTAGTGTATATCAAAAATCACATACCACATGGTTATGTATATCTTATAGTTTCTATAATGGAAGACTATATACATACCAATAATGTGTATTTTTGTTTTCTCATCCATGGATTGATGTGGTGATGACTTAGATTCTTTCTTCTCTTTTAAGATACAATCAATTAAAACTATAAAGTCATCTCAATGAAAAAGTTCATAAGGAATTAAGTGTGACAATTATGGAAAAATAATACAGCTAATATATACCTTCTTTTTGGATGCACATTGGATAGCTATGTGCAAACCAACTTGTAAGAAATTGTTTTAAAATGCTTCACATCTTTATAGGTGTACCAATTCTTATCAACCTTTTAAAGGGAAAAATCTAAATATTAATGAGTTAAAAATAATAGAGTATATTTGCTTGTATAAAAATGGTAATTACTTGAATGCACACAAGTGTATACAATCTATTTATAAATCTTGGTTCTCATTTTGCAACCCTTGTCAAATTAGATGGAATGATTTCACCATGTACCATCCACATTGTGCATTTTTTATTTATTTTATAATCATAAAAAAAATATTATAAAAAGAAACAAAATTTTAACTTCAATTGTAAAATAGTACAACTTTTACCTTTAGGAACTTCAAGCGTAAATCCATGATAGCACATTTTCATATTGTTGTCCTGATGCTCCAATTTGCTTAAATTGTAAGTATTATGACTTTTTTAACTTAAATTGTAAATAGTATGACTTTTACCTTTAGGAACTTCAAACTTTTCTCCATTAGTGCATTTTCATATGGTTGTCCTGATTCTTCAATTTTTTAACTTAAATTGTAAATAGTATCACCATCTCACCCCCGTGCCTTCACACTAGCTCCCTCTCTCTCTCTCTCTCTCTCTCTCCCCCTGCCCGCCTGCGCCCCCTCCTCCCGCTGCCCCCTTCACTCTCTCTCTCTCTCTCTCTCTCTCTCTCTCTCTCTCTCTCTCCCTCCCACTGCGCCCCCTCCTCCTGCTGCCCCCTTCTCTCTCTCTCTCTCTCTCTCTCTCTCTCTCTCTCTCTCTCTCTCTCCCCCCCTGCCCGCCTGCGCCCCCTCCTCCCGCCGCCGCTGCCCCCTTCGCTCTCTCTCTCTCTCTCTCTCTCTCTCTCTCTCTCTCTCTCTCTCTCTCTCTCTCTCTCTCCCTCCCACTGCGCCCCCTCCTCCTGCTGCCCCCTTCTCTCTCTCTCTCTCTCTCTCTCTCTCTCTCTCTCTCTCTCTCTCTCTCTCTCTCTCTCTCTCTCTCTCTCTCTCTCTCTCTCTCTCTCTCTCTCTCTCTCTCTCTCTCTCTCCCGCTGCGCCCCCTCCTCTCGCTGTCCCCTTCGCTCTCCTCTCCCGCTGCTATGCCCCCTTCCTCCCGCTGTGCCCACCCTCCTCCCGCTGCCTGCCTCGCCCCCCTTCGCTCTCTCTCTGGCTGCCTGCCTGCGCCTCCCCCCTCCCGCCTACGTCCCCCTAGAGCCAAAAACAGTGAATTTATTGATAATTCATTAGTTTTTGACCATTTCCTCTTCAAAAGAATTGGTGGCCACTCTTGTTGTAAAGAAGAGTAGATCCCTCAAACCATCAAGCCAAAGGAAAGCTCACAAAAATTCGTGTAAGCTAGAAATCCTACTTTTTCTTTATTCCATTTAATGGTTTTCTAATTTTTGTTTTCTTTAAAATGAAAAATGGTGCTATGCCTTGTTGGAAAGGCTTTCCCCCTCTCTTCATTCTTGAATTCAGCCTTTCTTTATCTTAGATGTGTAATCAAATTGTTAGAATTAAACTTTTCATATTGTTTCTCTTTAAAAATTGAAATTTGATTAGTTTAAACTGGAATTAAACTTTTCATATTGTTTCTCTTTAAAAACTGGAATTTGATTAGTTTAGAATGCTTTAAACCATTTCAAATAATTTCTAAGTAACTTGAGAATGAAAAAATTTGAAAAATGGTCAGCCACATACAAAGGAGGTTATGGTAAAACTTTCTTAAATTTTGTGAAATAAGTTTTATCTTTTATTATTCAAAAAAAGTAATCCCCACAGCTTGTGTATTCTAAAAGTGTTATTTTTATTCTATGCATACAAAAATGCATATTAGAAATATTTTTATAATAAAAGTGTTATTTTCATTAGAATTAATTTCTATACATAGAAGGATGCATATTGGGAAAATTTTGATTATAAAAGTGTTACTTTCATCAAAATTGATTTTTATGCATAAATAGATGCATAAAAGAAATTTTTTTTATTATAAAAGTGTTACTTTCATTAAAAAAGAATTTATGCATAAATAGATGCATAAAAGAATTTTTTTATTATAAAAGCATTACTTTCATCAAATTTTGATTTTATGCATAGAAAGATGGATAAAGAAACTTATTTTTATTTCAAAAAGAGTTATTCTCATTAATTTTGATTTTATGCATAGAAAGATGTGCATAAAGAAATTTATTTTTATTTCAAAAGAGTTATTCTCTTCAATTTTGATTTTATGCATAGAAAGATGCATAAAGAAATTTATTTTTATTTCAAAAGAGTTATTCTCATAAAAATTGAATTTATGCATAGAAAGATGCATAAAAGATTTATTTTTATTTCGAAAGTGTTATTCTCCTTAAAATTGAATTTATGCATAAACGGATTTCTATAAAAGTGTTTGTTCCCGTTGAAGTTGTTCTTATGCATAAATAGATGCATAAAGAATTTTTATATCAAAAAAAAGAATTCTCTTGCATTCTATAAATAGATGTGATAAGATGTGATATGAATTAGATAGATGGGAATGAATGGATGGATGGATGTGATGAGAATAGAAGTGATGAGAATGAGAGGTAAATAGATGTGATGAGATGGGATGCAAATCAGATAGATGGGAAAGAATGGATGGATGGATGTGATGAGAATAGAAGTGATGAGAATGAGAGGTAAATAGATGTGATGATATGTGATGCGAATCAGATAGATGGGAAAGAATGGATGGATGGATGTGATGAGAATAGAAGTGATGAGAATGAGAGGTAAATAGATGTGATGATATGTGATGCGAATCAGATAGATGGGAAAGAATGGATGGATGGATGTGATGAGAATAGAAGTGATGAGAATGAAAGGTAAATAGATGTGATGATATGTGATGCGAATCAGATAGATGAGAATGGATGGATGGATGGATGCAATGAGAATAGGAGTGACGAGAATGTGAGGTGAATAGATGTGATGAGATGTAATGCGAATCAGATAGATGGGAAAGAATGGATGGATGGATGTGATGCGAATTAGATAGATGGGAAAGAATGGATGGATGGATGTGATGAGAATAGAAGTGATGAGAATGAAAGGTAAATAGATGTGATGATATGTGATGCAAACCAAATAGATGAGAATGAATGGATGGATGGATGGAAAGGTAAATAGATGTGATGATATGTGATGCAAACCAGATAGATGAGAATGGATGGATGGATGGATGGATGGATACGATGAGAATAGGAGTGACGAGAATGTGAGGTGAATAGATGTGATGAGATGTAATGCGAATCAGATAAATGGGAAAGAATGGATGGATGGATGTGATGAGAATAGAAGTGATGAGAATGAAAGGTAAATAGATATGATGATATGTGATGCGAATCAGATAAATGTGAATGAATAGATGAGATGTGATGCCATGTGAATCAAGATGTAATTGAATGATATAGGATGTGAATGAATGTGATAACATGTGAATCAAGATGTAAATGAATGATATAGGATGTGAATGAATGTGATAACATGTGAATCGGGATGTGAATGAATGATAAGGGACGTGAATGAATGTGTTAGCATGTGAATCGGGATGTGAATGAATGAGATGTGATGTGAAATGGATGTGATAAGATGCGATGTAAAATGGAGAGATGTTAATGTATGTGAAGTGATGAGATGTATGGGTAGATGCAAGTAGATGTGATCTGATGAGGATAAATGAGAATATAAGTGATGAGATAGAAAAAGATGTGATTAGATGAGAATGGGAATACTTATGAAATGAATGTGGATTGATGTGGATTGATGTGTGGGTAATGTGGATTGATGTGGATGGATGTATGGATGATGTGGGATTGACGTATGGATTGATGTGGATGGATGTATGGAAGATGTGGATGGATGTGTGGGTAATGTGGATTGATGTGGATGGATGAGTGGATAATGTGGATTGATGTGGATGATGTGGATGGATGTAGAGATGATGTAGATTGATGTGTGGGTAATGTGGATTGATGAGGATGGATGTATGGATGATGTGGATTGATGTGTGGGTAATGTGGATTGACGTGTGGATTGATGTGGATGGATTAGTGGATAATGTGGATTGATGTGGATGATGTGGATGGATGTATGGATGATATAGATTGATGTGTGGGTAATGTGGATTGGCATGAATAGATGTATGGATGATGTGGATTGATGTGTGGATAATGTGGATTGATGTGGATGGATGTATGGATGATGTGGATTGACGTGTGGATTGATGTGGATGGATGTATGGAAGATGTGGATGGATGTGTGGATAATGTGGATTGATGTGGATGGATGTATGGATGATGTGGATTGGTGTGGATGATGTGTATGGATGTATGGATGATGTGGATGATGCGATTGGATGTGATTTGATGTGGGAATAATGTGATGTGATAGGGATCGATGAAGAAAAAAAATTATGGGAAGATGAGAAAAGATGGGGACTAATGTGAAAGGATGTGGAGTGATGAGAAAAGATGGAAATATTGTTGGAACTATATTTGTATGTGAAACTTGTTTTTAAATGACTGTTTTATGTCGTCAAGAATGCTGGGGAAGCATTTTGACCATCTTGTGAATGAGGTCGTGGAGACCTATCTGTTAAAGTTGCAACTGCTGTGACGAAGAGTCAACGGAGGACGTCTCGCATAGCAAGGTCGGCCGAGGTCTTGACCAGCCTCAGTTTGATTTAAATGGTGAGCTTCCGGTATAGTGGATGAGGGACCAAGGAAGCGGCCTATGAGTGAAGCGCTAGGTGACCTGTGAAGGATCCTAGAGGGTGCTGACCATACGGTGCTCGGGCTCTGGGTTGTCGAAGATACCCACATGTACGTCGGGGAAGATATGGGAACAAGGAGTAAGAGTTGTTTTCTGAATTCGGGCATGGATCTGGTTGATTGACCTTGCTAGTCCTCAACGGATGAGTCCATGGCTCTTTTATATGGATCCGTTGGTTGATCTTGCTGATCTTCAACGGAGATTCTATTTTTGATATGTGAATATATTGTCGGTTACTATGAGCTAGGAACTATCAAAAAGGCCCCTGAGTGGACAGGTGGTGAGTGTTCTGGTTGTCAAATGATGCCATAGGTACACAGATGAAGGAATGATTGGAAATAAGGATTCAACCGGAGATTTTGAGGATTATGATCAGTTACACAATGGTTTCATTAAAAGATTGTTTTTAGAAGATGCTGATTCTGTGAAAAAGGCAATTTCATATTGGTGTGTAAGTGGTGTGACTAGTTTTAAGTTTGCATGAATATCCGGCTAGGGGGCATGAGAACTCTTTTCCCTCATACCCGGGACAAAACCTAACCAAATTCTTAATTGGATCCTATCACTCTACAGTGGTGGGTAGTTGGCTAACCCACAGGACTAGATGGGGTTAGGCTGGACTGATGGATCTATAAAATGAGACTCAATTCTATTATGGTACGATAGATGAAGTAAATCCCGGATAAAAATTATTCTATGGAAAAGAATCAATGGTTGTGCCTCTCAATGAGGAAAAAAGTGTGTGTCTCTATGATCCAAGTGCAATCTTTTCCTTGATCTGACTTTGATACTACGAGTTCGGTCAGATCAGTTCATTTAGTTAAGGCTTTTGACTACGTTAGAGAAAAATTTATCCTGGAGGAATCGCCCATGCTTTCCAGGCAAGGGAAGTTTTTTCGGGTCTGGTGTTGGAAGAACCGATAGATTAGTCTCTTGTCTGGATATTCATGGGTGAGGCCCTCAGTGTGGGACCCTACCCCGCGCAAGAAGTGCTACTTCAGCTACTGAATTCGTTGCCCGATGGGGATAGGGATCTTACATATATATAGAGACTGCTAACATGGTTTGGTGTTGAAAAATGTAAACATAGAGCTACACCATTAGAGATAACTTCTAGGCTCAATCTATAGGATACATGTGAACCATTTAATGCATCACTTATTTTAGTAGGTTGTTAGGTGTCTCATCTATCTATCCAATATGAGGCTAAACATTTAATTTTGGGTCTCCTAGTTGTAAGCATGTTTATCCACATTCACAAACATAAATGTGACAGGATGCCAAAGTTAGTATTTTGGTACTTATAGGGCACTCAATGCATGCTTTCAGTGACTCCAATTCGGATGGATGTTATTATATTACATGTGAGTTTCCACTAGTGGTTTTTGCTTTCATTTTGATGATTCATGTATATTATGCATCAGTAAGAAGCAACCCCCCCGCCGATGGTGTCCACCAAACACGAACCCATATGTAAGCCATCAAATTTTTGTGCTTTAATCTACATGAGCCCACATGTAAGCCAAGTTTCAATTCCTTTCTATTTGTAGGAGGGAACATGGAATGTAGGGAAAGGTAAAGAACTAGAAACCCATGTGTCCTTAGCCACCGGCAAGACTACAACCCCAAAACTAAGTAGGCATAGGGCAAGTGTGCAATTGGAAAAACTGCATAGCCCACCAACCCCATGGGCATAAAACTCTAAACCTAGAGACAGGGTTTTCAAACCATCCCCTTATGTTCCATCACCATGAAAATATGTAGTGCTAGGGATGGTGTTTGAAATGGGAAGGAAAGAAGATGACACATGAGCCATAAACATGGCACCAAGAGGCCTAGATTTGGGCAAGACTAAGCCAATCCACATGTTAGTATGATGAACAAGTTTGGTGCAATTCAATACTTAGAGAAGTTTGATTAAGTTTGTGAAGCCATGGGTAGGACTTACGATCCCACTAAGATCTTCTTATTCTTTTGAAAGTAAGGCATGCCAATGGTTTAGGGAACTAAACCCACTTGAAAGGCCAACTATGAGGTATTGAGATACACCCTCATTGTAGGATTTTCATCCACAAGAGAGCCAAATGCCCTATTGTGCAAATCTACAACCTTAAGCAAGAGGAAGGAGAGACCATGAGAGACTACATTGCCAAAGCCAAGTATCTCCATATGAGATCTAGTTCCCAAGGGCTAGATGACTTATTTCTCATTGATTGATTCATGATTGATCTCTAAAGAAAGAGGATTCATGACCATCTCTATAGGTCTAAGCTAATGAGTGTTATCACTATGAAGTAATTGACCTAGTAGATAATTTACAAGATAGGGATAGAATAGTTTGAACCAAGAGATAGGGATACAACAATTTAAACCAAGTGATAGGGGATATATAACATCCACCCAAACCAAGAGATAGGGGACATATCAAGTAAAACCGCAAGGGACTAAGTGAGCCCAACCACCACCAAAACTAGTGCAACAATACTGAGTGACTATACCTACAAATGCAAAGAATCCAAAATAGGAGAGCTGCCTTATACAAAATAAGGCCCATATGAGCTAATACAATTCCTACAGGTATCTAGAAGGGGATCTAACTAAAATCAAAGTTGAGAGGTGCAACAACAACAAGTGAGAGACCTTAAGATGGTACATAGGCCACCATGATGCAATTCCAATGTAAAGGCCCGCACCGTATTTATAGAGTGTCCTCACAAAGGACCCTACACCAAGTACCCTAGTGCTCAAAGCACTTCGAATCTCGTGTTAAACTCCATTACCAATCCTTATGATGGCACAAGTTACAAGTATGAATTTGATCATGCTTATAAGGATTCTCTTAAACAAAGTGAAGCATTAGCGCCACTTTGACAAGCCTTAACTAATTCCCATGAATGTCATCACAAGGCTCAAAGCCAAGATAAGAGCAGTGACCAAGGGACTAATTATTCATATAGTTTCCATGAATGTCATCACAAGGCTCTAAACTAAGACGAGGATAGTGGGGCCAAGGGAACATTCAAGGCTATAGATAAGGAGAAAGCTCACATCCCATGGGTCGAGGCATTCTTGCCAATGACAAATATGTAGCTGCCCAAACTGCTTTGGTCAACATTTGATAATGTTATAATAAGTTATTGGTGGGATAGTGAGGATACAAACCTGTGCTATGAGCCTGATGACTCTAAGTATTGGATTCGGTAACTATGGACACTCTTCCACGAAGTCCTGGAACAAGATTTGCAAGAATGGATGGAACAAATATAACCTCCCTATTCTTTCCTAGTGTTCCACGAAGTCCTGAAACAAGATTTGCAAGAATGGATAGTGAGGATCTGAACTTATGCTATGAGCCTGATGACTCTAAGTATTGGATTTGGTAACGTGATGTGAGTGAATGTGATGTGGTCTGAATGAGATGTGACGTGAGTGGATGTGATGTGGTCTGAATGAGATGTGATGTGAGTGAATGTGATGTGGTCTGAATGAGATGTGATGTGAGTGAATGTCATGTGGTCTGAATGGATGAGATGTGAATGAATGTGATGTGATGAGATGTGGATATGGGTAAATGTGATGTGATGAGATGTGGATATGGGTAAATGGGAGTGGATGAGATCTGATGAGAATAATTGAGGAAAGAAGTGATGAGATGAAAAATGATGTGATTGGATGAGATGAAAAATGATGTGATTGGATGAGAATGGGAATTTATATGAAATGAATGTGGATTAAGTAATGTTGATTAATGTGGAAAGACGAGAGTTTGTTATAGAAATTGTATTTATGACTTGTTTTTAAATGATTGTTTTATGTCAAGAATGCTGGGGAAGCATTTCGACCATCTTGTGAATGAGGTCGTGGAGACCTAGCTGATAAAGTTACAAAGCTGACGGCGGAGAGTCAACGGAGGATGTCTCGCGTAGCAAGGTCAGCTGAGGTCTTGACCAGTCTCAGTTCGATTTAAATGGTGAGCTTCCGGTACGGTGGATAAGGAACCAAGGAAGCGGCCTATGAGTGAAGCGCTAGGTGACCTACGAAGGATCCTAGAGGGTGCTAACCATACGGTGCTCGGGCTCTGGGTCGCCGAAGATACCCACAAGTACGCCGGGGAAGATATTGAATATGGAGTAAGAGTTGTTTTCTGAATTCAGGCATGGATCTAGTTGATTGACCTTGCTCATCCTCAATGGATGAGTCCATGGCTCTTTTATATGGATCCGTTGGTTGATCTTGCTGATCTTCAATGGAGATTCCATTTTGATATGTGAATATATTGCCAGTTACTATAGCTAGGAACTATCGAAAAGGTCCCTGAGAGGACAGGTGGTGAGCGTTCTGGTTGCCAATGATGCCATAGGTACACTGATGAAGGAATGATTGGAAATAAGGATTTAACCAAAGATTTTGAGGATTATGATCAGTGACACCATGGTTTCATTAAATGATTAAAACCTAATCAAATTCCTAATTGGATCCCATCACTACAGTGGGTCGGCGGTTGGCTAACCCATGGGACTAGATGGGGTTAGGCTAGACTGATGGATCCCTAAATCGAGACTCAATTTTGTTATGGTATAATAGATGAAGTAAGTCCCGGACAAAAATTGTTCTATGGAAAAGAATCAACGGCTGTGCCTGAGGAAAAAAGCGTTGGTCTCTACGATCCAAGTGAAATCTTTTCCTTGATTTGACTATGGGACTTACAGGTTCATTCAGATCAGTTCAGTTAGTTAAGGCTTTTGACTACGTTAGAGAAAAGTTATCGTGGAGGAATCGCCTGTGCTTTCCGAGCAAGGGAAGTTTTTTTAGGTTCGGTTTTGGAAGAACCGATGGATGTCTCTTGTCCGGATATCCATGGGCGACGCCCCGAGTGTGGGACCCTACCCCACGCAAGAAGTGCTACTTTCGCTGCTAGCACCCTTGAATTCATTGCGCAGTGGGGACAAGGACCTCACAGCTAGTATCAGAGGCTGGTATCAAAGTGATTTGGCTGAAGTGGATCAACCAAGAAGCCAAGAATGTCATAAATTTATGAAGTAACTGTAAAAGGTTGGAATTGTGTGATGAAACTCATACAAATTGATATTCAGAATGAAATTCCTGATTTGATAATTGGGTCTTCAGATGAAAGTACTGCAATTGTATGGAATCCCTGACTTGCTTGAGACCTAGACATGATGGTATTTACCTTATAGTTCCAAGGACCGTGACTACCCGTATATACCAAGGATATAACTGTAGCTTTTTACTGACAGTATATACGATTAAATCTGAGATCTTGAAATTATAAGCTAAAATGCTATCCAGATGATGAATTCGAATGTGGTTGATAGGATTTTAAAATTCTGGTTTGAGAACTGATGAGTTGAATTGGATTCTGATTGAAAAATGATGAATCCTGAATTTTTGGTTGAAAAGCAATAAACTAAGCAAAACTACAATGAGGATGAATGGGACGAGTCCTTGTGTTGATGTTCGTAACTGGAATGACGATAATGACTTCAGCAAATCACTATAAGATTAGTGGATTGATGTTCATAACTGGAATGACGATAAATGACTTCAGCAAATCACTATGAGATTAGTGGATTGTGCTGACACATTGCTACCGTTAACTCTTGACCCAGTGGATCAAGTTAAGGGATGGCAAATTAAAAACCTATAAAATTGAAATCCCCCATGGAGTACTGTTCAGATGGAAATTTCTTTCTAATAGACCGTTACTATGTTAAAGATATGAATGATATGTTCTGAATGAATTGTTATCTGATAATGCGAGTATCTTTATCCCACGATTCTGTGGGGAGCCGACTTATCTAAAGAACCCTAGAATGAGATGAATCAAAAATCAGAATTGCATCATAAATAAAGGGACTTAACAAGATGTTTCATATTGATAGGAACTTGGATCGAGGTCGTCGTGGTAGAAATGATAACCCCCAACTCGATAAGGAAGAGCTTGACTTGGATGTTTGTAAAACTCTTCATAGTTCGCAGCCTGGACCTTTCAAGGGTGAAGGGGAAAACTTGGGTGAGGCTGTGGAGAAGTGGATCGAAGTAATGGACGAGTACTTTGATGTCACCGAGTACAATGAGAAGAGCAAAATGGCTCTTGCAAGGCTGAAGATAGCAGAAATAGCCAAAGTGGCATGGAGAAACCACTGCGAGACAAACCGTCTAGATCGGAATACGCAGACATGGAATGATCTCAAAATTTACCTAAGGATGAGATTCTGTCCTCCCAGAACAAAGATGAATGAATTCTTAGAGTTAACCCAGGGTGATGAGAAAACGTGGTGCTCATGATAGATCAAGTGTGTGGAGGAGAGGGACTCACAAAATACAAGAAAGAACTCTTGCTTATTAAGTTGCTTATGCATACAACTAGGCTTTGCTCTCATGCAAAATGCCTCATGGCCTCACCTTTAAATAGGTGAACAAGTGGACCTCAAGTCCATTCACACTCACACCCTTCTCTCACCCTTCTACTCAACCTTAGTCTCTTAATACCCCCCCTCAATACCAACTATGGAAGGATGGAATAGGTGGTATTGGACATAAGATGCCTTTATAACATTAGGCGTACAAGGCTTGGAATATAGGTGTGGTAATCTAGGATTTACAAATGTGTTCCTAGAGCCTTAGAGGCTATTACATTGATGCCATCTAAGTCTTTATTTGTTGTCGATGAAGATGTACACCTCGATGATGGTGCACCCCACTCTTTGTGTTTGCTTGGCTTCTTGTAGATGACATGGTTGAGGCATACATGCCATTGCTTCCACCATATGCTTTCCACCTTGACCATTCTCACACAATGATCATGACAAGGCTGCCACCCTTGCTTAAATGGTTTGCTTTTAGATGGTCCTCCAACATGCTTTATGCTTCCTTGAATACCATATCTCCTCCATGAGTGATGAGGTAGATTTAAATGGGGAAGGGAAAGGGAGGGTCTTACCACTTGCCTTATGCATTGGTCAAGGGCAGTGTCTACTCCACAATTACAATAGCTTTTATGCATGTTAGTTACAAGATACCCATTAGGGTTTGAAGATTCAAGCTTAGTGAAAGTGAGTAAATTGTTGAGGTAAATACTCAAACAAATAGGTTTTATCATCTTTGGCTTAAGAAGGAGAGGACATGGCTCATAATGTTGCCAATGCCTCTTACAAAAGTAATGCCAAAAAATGCTTAAAATCATGACAACCAACAAGGTAGAGCACTTAGGGATTCTATGCTCATTGTTACAACTCATCTTATACGATGAAAATGCAGAATATGCAGCGGAATGAAGTGCCTTGGGCTTGGGAAACGAGAACATATGGCTTATGGCTTATGGCATGCCTATGCCTCTTACAAACAAGGGCCTCAAGGGATAACATTGTAAATGAACACTTAGTGTACATGTGTTCAAGTTTAAAACCACTCAAAAATCTGAGTTTTATGATAAAAAACCAGAAATCTTCCACCTCTTTAACTTATGAGATGAAAACAATTGGTTCATGGTTGCACCATTTCTTTGGAAGAAGCGGTTGTTGATGAAGGCTTGAAATGTAGCACTTATGGTGTGTGCCCGGCCTCCATGTTGATGAAGAAGAGCCTCCGTAATGTAGACGACCTCCTCCTTTGATGATTAAGACCACCTTAGTGTTTAGCAACACTTTAGTTGATGATTAATATCACCATTTGTGTGTATAAAACACAATTAGTACTGAAAAGCACATTTTTAGTGTAAAATAACACTTATTTTGGTGATTAACTCACCATTAGTGTTTAATAACACTATGAGTGTTTAAAAACACTTTAAGATAACCTCCCTTTGTTGGATTAACAGAGTGATTAGTGTTAAACAACACAATTAGTGCTTAGAAGCACACTTTAATCACTTTGAAAGCTTAAAACTTGATGTCGGTGTTGAAGCTTGACGGGTATGAGGTTTATGGCTACCTCATGTAGATGGAAAACACTTCAAAATCAAGATTAGGACCAGCAATACTAATGCACTCTCACACTTGAGTGATTAGTGGAAGGGAGAGATGATAAGAGAGAGCAAAAACCCAAAAAACAAGCTTTAATGGAGAGCTTGAGGTAAGAAAATGAACCCACGCCTGGTCTTTTGCTTCCAGCCGACGAATGCATGGACGGTTGGAGCTCTAGTCAGAGCTGTGTGTCATCCACTCAATGGGCTACCATAGCCCTAAGATGGCTTGGCTTATTGTGGCCTACACAAGGAGTATTTGTGTACGACCAGCGCAAGAGGCAGAAAACAGCAGGCGATTTGCTACGTGGACAATGCCGCACCGACGCGTAGCTCTTTCTTCAAATTGACCGTACGTTTATGAACGCCTGGACCTGCTCTTCATCTTCCATGAAGAAGGTCGTGGAGAGATGAGCCCTCTACACGACTGTGAAAGGTCTCCAAGGGCAGTAGGTTGTGCTCCACACAAAGGAGATGAGCAAAAAATGGATAATTTTGACCTATTCTCTACACCACAAAGTTTGAACTCACCTAAGCTCTAGATACCATGATGAGAAAACGTGGTGCTCATGATAGATCAAGTGTGTGGAGGAGAGGGACTCACAAAATACAAGAAAGAACTCTTGCTTATTAAGTTGCTTATGCATACAACTAGGCTTTGCTCTCATGCAAAATGCCTCATGGCCTCACCTTTAAATAGGTGAACAAGTGGACCTCAAGTCCATTCACACTCACACCCTTCTCTCACCCTTCTACTCAACCTTAGTCTCTTAATACAGGGGAGCAGAACTATTGAAGTATATCACCAAGCGTTCGCTCTCCTCCTCAAATACTCGCCACCACACTGAATGAAGAACAACTGATGGCCAGGTTCATTCGGGGACTGAACGAACCTTTGAATATTTTGGTGAAGAACGCCAAGCCAGTTTCCATGGCCGAAGTAGTGCGGATGGTGAAGGATTTCTCCAAGGCCTTTGATGTCAAGGTCTCACCAAAGCCAGCACCATCACCTTTCAAAAGGTTTTTAGTTCCAAAAGGTGATTCCAGCCTTCCACCGCCTAAGAGATATCAGGGTCAAGCCCAGGATATGGGAAGTTCCAGAATGGAAGAAATGTCCTTTTCCCGAAACTCAATCCCCTAGAGTTCAACTACAAAAGTTCCACCCTTGAACAAGGGAGTGAAATGCTATAACTGTCAAGGATTTGAACATCGCAGTATGGATTGTCTAACTCCTTTTGGATCAAGGTTTTCAGGGTAGGAAAATCAGGGATCAAGATTCGAGACTCCAGCTCCTTCCTTCCAGAGTAATCAGGTTTCTATCCGCCACCAAAATCAAGAAAATCCCAGAGGTAGACCCTCTATCCAACCCACAGTTTCAAACCAAAGTAATGCAAGACCTCTGCCTCAAAATAGGGAAAGTCAAAGAGAGTTGTTCCCAAATTGACCGTCCACTTCCAAGGCAGTAACGCTGGAAGTGATTGAAGAAGAAGAAGATGATAAAAGAGAACATACTCCACCTGCGAGATGAGGACATCTCGCGTTTTTAAAGTGGGCTAGGATGTAAGATTCCTCCCCCAGGCCCTCAAGATGTCCAAACTCTCCCCCTGTAATCATTCCCCTTGTCAGAATATTAACAGATCTTGTTTCTACCTATTTTGGCTTAGAGAGAGAAAATATTCTAGAGAGAGATTATTTAGTTTTTAGATATTTTTGGATGGAAAAATATCTCTTCTTTAAAAAAAAGAGAATTGATTAAATTAGAGTGCTAAATTCATCTTGGGGATAATTTCTAAGTAGATTTAGAATGTAAAAATTGAGAAATGGTCAGCCATACAAAGGAGGTTATGGCAAAATTTTCTTAAATTTTGTGGAAATAAGTTTATCTTTATGTTATTCAAAAAGAGTAATCACCTCCGTTTGTGTATTCTAAAAGTGTTATTTTCATTCTATGCATAGAAAGATGCATATTGGAAATATTTTTATTATAAAAGCGTTATTTTCATTAGAATTAATTTCTATGCATAGAAAGATGCATATTGGACATATTTTTATTATAAAAGTGTTACTTTCACCAATATTGATTTTTATGCATAAAGTGATGCATAAAAGATTTTTTTTATTATAAAAGTGTTACTTTCACCAATATTGATTTTTATGCATAAAAAGATGCATAAAAGAATTTTTTTATTATAAAAGTATTACTTTCATCAAAATTGATTTTATGCATAGAAAGATGCATAAAGAATTGATTTTTATTCCAAAAGTGTTATTCTCATTAATTTTGATTTTATGCATAGAAAGATGCATAAAGGAATTTATTTTTATTCCAAAAGTGTTATTCTCATTAATTCTGATTTTATTCATAGAAAGATGCATAAAGGAATTTATTTTTATTCCAAAAGAGTTATTCTCATTAATTCTGATTTTATGCATAGAAAGATGCATAAAGGAAAATTTTTTTATTCCAAAAGAGTTATTCTCATTAAGTTTGATTTTATGCATAGAAAGATGCATAAAGGATTTTTTTTTAATTCCAAAAGAGTTATTCTCATTAAGTTTGTTTTATGCATAGAAAGATGCATAAAGGAGTTTTTTTTAAATTCCAAAAGAGTTATTCTCATTAAGTTTGATTTTATGCATAGAAAGATGCATAAAGGAATTTATTTTTATTTTAAAAGAGTTATTCTCATTAGTTTTGATTTTTTGAATTCGAGCATGGATCTGGTTGATTGACCTTGCTGGTCCTCAATGGATGAGTCCATGGCTCTTTTATATGGATCCGTTGGTTGAACTTGCTGATCTTCAACGGAGATTCCATTTTGATATGTGAATATATTGCTGGTTACTATGAGCTAGAAACTATCGAAAAGGCCCCTGAGTGGACAGGTGGTGAGCGTTCTGGTTGCCAATGATGCCATAAGTACACTGATGAAGGAATGATTGGAAATAAGGATTTAACCAGAGATTTTGAGGATTATGATCAGTGACACCATGGTTTCATTAAATGATTGTTTTTAAAGATAGCTGATTCTGTGAAAAAGGCAATTTCATATTGGGTGTGTAAGTGGTGTGCCTAGTTTAAGTTTGCATGAATATCCGGCTAGGGGCCGTGGGAACTCTTTTCCCTGGTAACCGAGACAAAACCTAACCAAATTTCTAATTAGATCCCATCACTACAGTGGTTGGGCGGTTGGCTAACCCATGGGACTGGATGGGGTTAGGTTGGACTGATGCATCCCTAAATTGAGACTCAATTCTGTTATGGTACGATAGATGAAGTAAATCCCGGACAAAAATTGTTCTATGGAAAAGAATCAACGACTGTGCCTCTCAATGAGGAAAAAAGCGTTGGTCTTTATGATACAAGTGTAATTTTTTCCCTGATCTGACTATGGGACTTACGGGTTCATTCAGATCAGTTCAGTTAGTTAAGGCTTTTGACTACGTTAGAGAAAAGTTATCCTAGAGGAATCGCCCGTGCTTTTCGGGCAAGGGAAGTTTTTTTGGGTTTGGTTTTGGAAGAACCGATGGATTAGACTCTTGTCCGGATATCCGTGGGGGGGTAAGGCCTCGAGTGTGGGACCCTGCCCTGCGTAAGAAGTGCTACTTTCGCTTCTAGCACCCCTGAATTTGTTGTGCAGTGGGGACAGGGATCTCACATAGAAGATGCCAAAGCTATTCGATAACACACATAATCCTTAGAAATAGCATCCCATGAAGGAGTAGAATCCACACCAACATGCATCCATCCACTTGAAAGGTCAAGAAATAAAAATTATGCCGCCCAATCCATAGGTCTTTCCCTCTTCAAGTAAATCACTCCAGCCAGTTTGTGTTGCTTCATGAACTCAGGCACACAAAAATATGTATCATTTTTTTCCCACCCACAAAATCCCTACCAATGCCCACATAATCTCCCACCAATACAATGATTTTGGGACTCGCAACACGAGGAATGAAACCCAAAGCATGTTCTACAAAACAAACTGTGTGGTCCTTTTGGTGAGGCTCTTTGCACATTTGCCAACACTCGCTCCTAGACCACAAGAGCAACATCTTAGTATTTTCTCCTTTTACAAATCAAATTAGGAAACATATGTTTCCCCATCTCAATCTTGGCCTCCTTGTAATAGTCAAACATAGAAAAATCCAGAGTCACCACCACCCCTCCAGGAACGTCCAAGAAATTTCCCAACACCTCCACAGCTTTGTGGTATATTTTCTCAAGCACCACTTCTCTTTTCAACCAACTATTCAAAGGAATCATGATTTCATGTGTAAAAGGCATGAACCCATGCAACCAACACCAATGGAAAATAATCAAAGTAAAGAAACAAATTATTCTACCAAGACATAAAAAATGGAAAAACTTATTGTCTATAGAGGTGATCCCCTCGAGCAAGGCCAAACATGGACTTTGTTGCTTTTTTTGCCTCCAACAGAGACAACCAAAAGATTTTCGACTCGATAGGAACGTAACAGAGTGCAAACAAATTTAATTTCTCTAGGGTTACAAACCTTTCTTGCCCCCACTTAAGAGACCATACCTTTGACCTCCAAGCATCTCCATGCTTTGGATCCACAGTATTTAGGATCTAAAGAAAACAAATAAGATTTATGTACTCACTATTTGTACAAAAAAACATATTCTCAATAATGACATCCTATCAAAGTAAAGATCATCATTTTTAAAGGCTTACCTTCCCAATTCTATCACCATATCTAGTGGTGACAATAATGGCATCCTTTTAAAGTAAAGATCATCATTTTAAAGGCTTATCTTCCCAATCATGTCACCATATCTAGTGGCTAGCTCCTCAACCTCCTTCTCCTCAAATAATCAAAGCTCCTCTTCAAACATCCTTAGTCTTGCCTCCTCAATTCTCTTATTAAATGATTGACTTATTTGCAAACTAGAAAATAGAAGGATAGAGGACAAAGCATTAGATTTAAAACATTCCATACCTAGAAGAAAATTCTCATTCACAACTAAAGTGTCCATGAGGTTGAACTAACATTAAAAACAAGTTTTCCTAGATATCTTTGTGTGAGAGGGTACCATGGCTCAACACCCTTGGTATTGTTCTTCCTTATTTGTGCTATCAACTTCTTATCCCTCTCAGATAAGTCTTTTAGGTAATCCCCATGATTAGCAGCACAAATATTAGCACAATTCACTATCTCATCCCTTAATGTAGTGGTCACCAAGACATGTGTTCAAACTATACATAAGAAACAAAAAGATTAGATAATTTCATAAAACATTCATCATAATTTTCTTTGTATTGATGTCATAATTTCAAAATGAACCGTAAGACAGACCAAGAGATATTTTTTGATTGAAACACATAGACTTATACCCACAATAAGTCAACAACACATCAATATTCAAAACCTCGTACATTCATGTTGAACATTCCAAATCTTGAAAAACATCTCTTCAAATGATTTTTATCAACAAAAATTGAAAGGAGAGAACTTACTAGTTCATCCTCTACACACACAGAAGGGAAATCTCACTGACCCTTGTTGGGTCAATGATTGTGCAAAGCACACGATAATGCTTAGCCCTGGTGTCTTTAAATCGCTTCTTAATTGTAGCCGTGCAAGCCATTGTACGGTGATTCCCCTCCCACACGTAGAACATGTGACCCAGCATGTAGCTCAGCAGGGGTTTTTTGGAGCTCGTCTTCAAACTCTTTGTTGATGTCATGCCAAATGGCATCCCAATCTGCCATAATATCTTCATTTACCATTTTACTTTCCTTGGAACATGTCCACATGGATGCAATGAAATCTCCCTTCTCGAGGACATATCCCTCCCTACCAAAAGTAGTTTTCAAGCTTGACACATCATCTCTTAGACCCCTCACCTTTGCATAAGGAATCAACCTGCATAGTGGAATCGGTGGGCAGTGGTTAGCAACTGAACAACCTTGTTTTTTGCATGATGTCCTCTCCCATGTCCATGTAAATCTTGTTTTTATCTCTACTTTCTTCAAGTGGAGGGACCTGAGGCTTTACAAAGTAAGGCACAATCTGCATATAAGCCTCTTTCTCACCCACCTCATCATCCAAATCCTGGCTATCCACCTCATCTCCAACATCACCATCCTCCTACAATGTTGTGTCCACCACTCTGCTAATGTCATCAAGACTCTCAAGAGGCAAGGTATCAATGATTGATGGACATGACACTTTAGATCTTCTCCCCATGCTTTTCACCACCTGCTTTGGGAGGTGGGTTGTAAACTCACAAAACAATGGCCATGAGCATCGAACAAAGTACTTAAATGGGGATGCATTTCTCCATGAAAAATCTTCCTGAAGAAAGCATCAACTCAGCATGCATAATAAATGTTAGTGAAAGAATACATGCATGCACAACATATTTGCAGATGAAGCAAATCAAGAAGTGTAGAATGGATGGGTCAAACACTCCATGTCCCATGAAGCCTTTCAAATAGCATGTCTTTCTCTAGCTCCTAAACCATCCATGCCCTATATGACCATGGCCTACACGACACCAACCATACTATGCATGGCCATGGTCTGATAATGCTAGAAGCCATTTAAAAAATGGCCACATGTAGGCCACGCCGGTGCGGTCTACATGGCCATGTGTAGGATGGTTGGCTGGTGTCATGTAGTCCATGGTCATATAGGGCATGAAGGGCATATTGGGTATGAAGGGCATGGAGGATGTGTAGGGCATGTGAGCCATGAAGGGCAAGTAAGCCATGTAGGCCATTTAGAAGAACATGTGCCCGTGTAGGGCATGTAAGCCATGAAGGGCATATAGAGTATCATTTTAAAAAAATGGCCATATGCAGACCGCATCGGCACAGCTTGCATATGGCCATAATTGTTTTATGGCTTGTGGCATAGAAGTCCATGGTAATGTATGCCATTTAGGGAATGGTCACCATTTAGGGAATGGTCATGTAGGCCATATGCAGACCACGTCGGCACAGCTTGCATATGGCCATAATTGTATTATGGCTTGTGGCATAGAAGTCCATGGTAATGTATGCCATTTAGGGAATGGTCATGTAGGCCATTTAGGCCATGTATACCAAAGTCATGTAGGGCATGAAGGGCATGAGGAGCATATAGTGTATGAAGGGCATGGAGGGCATATAGTGTATGAAGGGCATGGAGGCCATGTAGAAATGTTAGCCATGAAGGGCAAGTAAGCCATGTAGGCCATTTAGGCCAAAAGCCATTAACAAAATGGCCATATACAGACCGTGCCACAGTGGCCTACATATGGCCGTTTGTTTTATGGATTGTGTCATATAAGGGTATGGTAATGGAGGCCATTTAGGGCATGGTCATGTAGGCCATGTAGGCCAAGTATGCCATGGTCATGTAGGGCATTATTGGCATAGAGTGTATGAAGGGCTTGGAGGCCATGTAAGGCATGTATGCCATGCAGGGAAAGTTGGTCATGTAGGCTATTTAGGCTAGAAGCCATAAAAAAATATGGCCATAAGCAAGCTACGCCAGCGTGGCCTGCATATGGCCATATTTTTTTTAAGGCTTGTGGCATAGAAGGCCATGGTAATGGAGGTCATTTAGGGCATGGTCATGTAGGCCATGTATTCCATGGTCATGTAGGGCATTACTGGCATAGAGTGTATGAAGAGCGTGGAGGCCGTGAAGGGGATGTAAGCCATGAAGGGCAAGTTGGCCATGTAGGCCACTCAGAACATATCCAAGCCACTAATCACATATGCAGGCCACTCAGAACATATGCAAGCCTCAATGTTCCCTTCCCCTTTGCAAGCCCTACACGACCTTCATGCCATTCAAAGGGCATTTACATTGTATAAAAAAAGCCCATAAGCAAGCCACGCCGGCGCACGGCCTACATACGGCCTTTTTTTAATGCTATTAAGTAGAAGAAACAAAAAGGGAGAAAACTTCACATATGCACACCTCAATGTCCCCTTCCCGTGTGCAAGCCCTAGATAGCCTACACAACCCCCATGCCATTCAAAGGGCATTTACAACATATATAAAAAAACCCCATATGCAGGCCATGTTGGTGCAACCTGCATATGGGCTTTTTTTTAATGCTATTAAGTAGAAGAAGCACAAAGGGAGAAAAATTCACATATGCAGGTCTCAATGTCCCCTTCCCCTAAGCAAGCCCTACACGGCCTCCATGGCATTCAAAGGACATTTACAACATATATAAAAAAGGCCCATACGACGCGGCCTGCATATGGACTTTTTCTAAAATGCTATTAAGTAAAAGAAGCACAAAGGGAGCAAATCCCTTGACAAAATCATAGAGCAAAGCACTTCAATGTGATTCAGAGAAAACACAACAAGCATCCATCGTGCAAAGCACTTCAATGTGATTCAGAGAAAACACAACAAGCATGCATCGTGCGAACGTGGCAAAAGAGGAAGAATGTGGCGAGGAACAAAAAAATCATGAACACCCTTATGAAGAGGGTGTGAGCACGGTTATTGAACAACAGATAGAGGAGAAGGTAATGTATTGTGCTAGAATGAATCCTTTCACTACTCCAAAGCAATTAGAGAATGTTATTGCACAAGATGATGTTATTTTGGACATGCTCATGGGTGACAATTAGCATGGAAAATCAAAAATTGGAGAGGATGAGTTTATAAGCATGCTTGAGTTTGTAACTCCGATGATGTAGGATAAAAAGAGGATTAGTGGATGCCTAGAGTATGTCAAAAGAGATTAGCATATCACTACAATGGGCCTTCAAGCCATGTTAGACCTGAAGAATCGATGTAGATACCCTTTCATTCATAGTGTGCTCTACCCTGGCTAGTTGAGCGATAAACATCAACCGCACGTTTTTAAAATGTCTACAAAGGGTCCCGGTAGTGGACTGGATTTGGTGAATAGAATGAAGAGAGGTGGAAATTTACAAGATATGTGGGTGCATTTTGATCATGTTTACAAAGTGTCTAGTTGGCCTACAATGTCAACCTATGTTTATGATCCTTTCATGTGTTCACTTTTGACTATTACTACTTGTGAGTTCAAAGTGGAAGATAGGTTTGCTCAAATTGAGTTCTAGAAGATGCTTAATTCTGTGGTGCAGGATAATGGCTTTGGAAAGCTTGAGTTTCGGAGATTCATGGGTGGATGAGGCAAATGCTAGCTGGATTGCAGTACATATAGTTTACTTTGGAGGGAAAAAAACAAAAGTACCAGAGAGAGAGAGGAGTTGTACTTTTCATTGGGAGGAGCAAAGCATGGTCCGTCATACACGCAAGTGTATACGTCCTTCATTTCAAGAGGACCATAAGTGCTTGTGTCAAAAATGGAGAAATGCACCAGCAAAAGTGACCGCGGAGAATTGCAAGAATGAAATTAGAAAATTCTAGCATGTTGGTCATGCAGTGTAGGGAAAGATCCCTTCATTGGAGACCTGGCTTGCTTGGTGGGAAGGCAAAACTTTTCACACTAGGGATCTTGGTTTGTGACTCAGGATGACTTCGGTGTTTTCATGCCCATGACTAACCTAGCAGAGGCTAAGAACGCAAGTATGCAGGAAGGCATTGGTTTTAAGAGTCAAATATCACTTTCTGAGGCCACAAGAGTTGACATGTCATTTTGCAAAGTGTGAGATACAATGCTTACTTGAAAGGTACACATGCAGGAAGTGGTAGAGAGTTTCTGCCATCCAAATACAAGAAAAACATCAAACAAAAGACTCACAGATCTTGTTCATTTGTCAATGGATAAAATAGGAATACACTCTCCTGAGATGCAACATCATAGGATGGATAAACGAAGTGTACGCAGAAAGTGCCTTGCGCGCAAGCGGATCCTAGAGTGATCTTGGAAGGGGATAGCCATAGGCCATAATTTGTGACTGTAACGATGAACCATCGACAAAGTGCATCAGGGAGTGTAGAAGGTTCTCAGAGAAAAGGGGAATGTGTCGAGAGAAGAATGCCCAAGACATTGTGGGCTATCATGTGAGGACAAAGCCAAAAAAAAAAATGGCTTGTTTCCGGGCGGTTGCTGAGACAAAGTGGAAGGTGTGGGGCTTATATTAATACAGGGGCTGAGAACGATAAATATGGGGTACCTTCACCTTGATTTTGGGGTCTCCGGGAGGTGTTGTGGGGGGGATTTATTTGGTTCTATAACACATCCCCTATTCACTCTTGGGAGGTTGATGAGGACCAAGTGATTTTTACGCTTGGCCCCGCACCAATGGATGAGGGGACTCTTTTGTGGCCACAAGAGATAAAAATGCTTGAGGAAAATGGGTTTTTCCTAGAATCTGGTGGAGTCTTTGTACGATCTACTCAGGCAGGAGCAAATACATCAAGAGTACCTAGTTCTTTTCGTCCAAGATTTAGAGATGGAAAGGCCATTAAATGAAGGGCACGTTTGACTAAGGAATTTCAAGAAAGAATTGAGAACCTTGTGTGCAGAGGTGGTTCGAGAGGCCATTGTTTTATGCAATTAGTCTGATATATTCTACGTTAGTACTGAAGGCTCCCGAGAATTGGGTGTGTACTACTATGTAATAGTGGCAGAGTTTCCACAATGCACATGTGAAGGGTTTTACAAAAGAGAAAGCAAGTGTTTGACATACATCCCATGCAAGCACTTGTACTGTGTGTACTTTCAAGTACCGGGGGATTGGATTCGACATTTCATGAGTTCATCCATCAGGTGGCACTAACCAAAGTGGAGTTGTTTCAAGCTCTTAGTGGCAGGCGATGCAATGTCGCTGCTTGACACTCTACGGTGTTGGATGTTTACTATGGAAATCATTTCACATCACTTTTGGCTGTTGCAAATTTTGTGGTCCTTTTGAGTCACTTACAGTGATTAGAAAGATTTTAGTGGTGTATGCCTTTGATACAAAAATTTCATATATCTAGTTGTTTAGTGGCATGTATTCACAATGGTGTGGTATTGCCAATTTCAAATATTGTGTTTCTTCAAGATTGCAATGGTTGGGTTATCTTGTAGTTAGGGATACAATTCCTTGTTATTTTGGTGGTGTTTAGGCTATTCCTTGTTGTAATGGGTTGTCAATGGTGGACTTGTTTTGAGTATGGTTTTTTGGCCACAGACATAACTACTTTGCGCAACAACAAGTGCGAGTAGTCATGAGTTGTCTCATTGGTGGCTAAGCCCCTACAATATGCTATCTCTTTTTGAACACTATATTCCCATTTATATTAGTGTGAAATATATCTGTTACATCTAGATGCTTTTTGTGCAGTGTGCCTTGAGCATGTGGAACAATTTGGTCGACACATTTAAATCTCAATTATATGATAGTTTGCTTAATGGATTTTGTTACAATGATGTGTGTGGTAATCATTTGATTCTTTCACTTTGATCGTACATTTTCCAATGAAAAAAAACCAAAAAAAACTTTTATGGGAGTCATGGTTTACACTACTAAAAAAGAAATATCAATATGTAACCATCCATGGTATTAATTAAATTAGAGCATTCAAAACTCCCCCTTTTGCCAAGACTTGCTCGTAAACTTAGGTCGCTCGGAGAATGGCAAGACTCAGAGAAGGAAGCTAAACTCAAAGAGCTCGTAAGCCTTAAAAAGAAGATCTGAGAGGCAAGTGCCCAAGTAATTTAAGTCCTTCAACATAGGGGATATGTTACACGATAACAAGGCTCAAAAAAGCTGAGTTAAGGAGCCTTATGCCTCTTATGATGACCCTACCAAGGTCAAGGAAGTAAACCTTACTAGCCTAGGTGAAGAACCTAAGCTAGTGTTCATTACTAAATATCCCACCCTTGAGCAAGGAGAGTTGATAGCCTTGCTCAGAGTCTCAAGATGCTTTCACCTAGAAGTACACTAACATGAAGGAATGGAAGTGATGAAACACACCATCCCTCTCACACTGAGGCGCAAAACCACTAAAATAGAGAACCTACCACATGAATCCCAATTACAAAAAAAATGATCAAATAAGATATAGACATGATCGACATGAGATTTATGTATGAGCTTGAGCACACTACGTGGTTATCGTTGTGATAGGAATGATCACTCCCCCAAAAAGAACAAGAGGCTTAGAGTGTGCATTAACCTAAAAAAGGTTAATGCACACCAAGTGGACATTTTGATAGCAATCATTCCGCCAAAAAGAACAAAAGGCTTAGAGTGTGCAGTAACCTAAAAAAAGGTAAATGCCACACAATCTGATACTATCCCCTGCCATGCCAAAACAATACATATTGAAAGTGTTACTGAATTAAAGGCTTACAACTTCTTAAAGGAATCTCATGCTATTATTAAGATATCGAGCATAACTAGTACGGATATGTTTGGGGTAGACCTTAGGCGGATTATTTATCAAGCTTTATGTATGAATTTTTGGTATTTAGGAAGTCGGTTAGTTTTGGGATCTTGGAAGGCAAAGAGTCGTGGTGGGAAGTTTACATAGCTGGAGCCGTTTTGTTTAGTAATACAAGAATGGGGTTCTTGGCGGATTTTGGTAGTAGTTATGGTGGATCCTAGCAGCGCAGTAGACAGATTTTGTATTTTTCACTTATTCTAGTCATGTTCATTCTGTATTCTATGTTTTTGAGAGCAGTGTAAGTGCAGCTGTGTTGTGTAAACTATGTGTGTCGAATTGTAGTGAATGTTAGGAGTAAGATGAACTGTTTTGTTTTTTGTCAGAGTGAGTGTCATCTGTGAAGTGTCAAACCTAAAAGAATGGAGGAATACTGCTCTGTAACGGCAACAATAAACACTGGCGATCACGGTGCTTATGAAGGGTGTTCATGGTCAAGTTTGCTTTCTTCTGTAAGGGGGATGAGTGCCAAGAAGATGCAGAGCAGTAGTAGAAGTAATGGTTGTTGAGGTGGTTATGTTTTCTGGGAAGTCAAGTGCTAGGCGGTAGTTCGGGCTGGAGAATTCGCAGCAGGTTCTTCATTCATATTTTACTAGGTGGGCAGCGAGGCAGCAAGGTTTTCAGCAGCATGACCCGAATGCAGAAAGGCATGAAGGCGGTGAAGATAGTGGAATGCAGCGTGATAATCCGGAGTATGCGTTAGAGCCTAGTGCAGAGGATTTAGCAGAAATAGAGGAGTATGGAGGCATTTTCAATGAGCCAGGAGAAGAAAGGCAATGGGATCCGATTGTGATAGGAGGCGTTTTGTTACAACATTTGTTTCTAGTAAGGAGGCGATTGGATTTTGATCCGCTGCGGATTGGGGGGGGCTTACCAGCACCACCTCCATCACCAATATCGTCCTCATCATCTTCTGCAGGGCATTTGACCCCTAATGCGCTAAGAAATATGGCAGCAGGGGCTAGAGCTGATTTTCGCGTCAAATTCGGCACCTTTTCAGGGAAGTCTAAACAGGACCCCGATTGCCATGTAGCTCAATTTGAGACAAGATGGCAGGCCAGAGGATTTGATGGAGTGTATGACGCGCAAGCCAAGATGCGGCAATTCCAAGCGACACTGGAGGGAAGAGCCATGCAGTGGTTGAGCAATTTCAATGCAGGTTATTTTGGAGATTATTTGGCACTAAAGAATGCATTTTTGAATAGGTTCAGAAAGGAGAAAACTCCGAATGATGTTCTTGCAAAGATTAAAGCAATTAAGCAGAGGAAAATGTTTGTGGAGGATTACACTCAGAAGTTTAATCAGTATCTAAGAAGGCTTGCAAATGCGGAGAGGCCGACAGATGAAATGTTGGCTGGATATTATATGAATGGTTTTAGGAAGGAACTGCGGAATGCGGTAGCAGGTGTGGATGTCGGAGCAGGTATGGATGGTTTGATCAAAACCGCCATGAGAGCAGAGAAGCGCTTTGGAGTAATTAATTCGAGTCCTTCAAAGAGGGGTTCTCGGGAATCTAAGAAGAAAAAGAAGGGAAAGAAGAAGAAGAGATTTTCAGATGACAGTAGTGATGATGATTCTGATTCAGACACAGATTCCGATTCTGAGTCAGGGAGGACAAGTAGTGATTTAGATTCAAATTTTGATTCAGGTTCGAGTTCAGACAAGGGGGACAAGTAGCGGAAGCATAAGAGGAAGGATAAAGACAAGTCCAAAGGCAGTTTGGTTAAAAAGATGGTGGAAAAAAAGTTGAAAGAAATGGGGGTTAAGCAAGAATCCGAATCAAGTAGCAAGAAGCCTCATTGTGATATCTGTGACATTGATGGTCATAAAACCACTAATTGTTGGTACAATCCTAATTTTAGGGGACCAATTTCGGAGCGCATTCAGCAAAGGATTCAGCAAAATTTGCCACATGCAAGTGGAGTCTTTCCGGATGTTGTAGGATAGCAGAGGACATTTAATAATTCGGGTTGGCGTGGCCAACAACAGCAGTGGAGGCCACCTTTTAATCAAAATAGGTCGTACACATAGGAAATTTTAATCAAGGTTACCGACCCCAATATGGCGGTTATTCAAATTTTAGGCCTTGGGGAGGAAATCGGCAGCAACAGCAGCAACCCCCAAATTGGAGTCCACCAAATTGGAATCCGCAGGCATGGGATCAGCAGTCACCAAATACTCAGTTACCACAGTTACCTGCACCACCTGCTCAGCAGGGGGAGGCAGAGAAAACACCTCAGAGTAATTTTATTGATGTTGAAGTTGTGGAGGATCAGGTGACAAATCAAGTGTCAGCAGAGTGTTCTCCGGAGTGTGATTGTTCGCAATGCAAGTCTAGTGAGCCTGAGGCAATGGCAGTTACACGTTCAAAGACAAGGCTTAAACCACCATTGGATTGGGAAGCACAGAAGGAAGTTCGAGATGAGGTAGCGGATGAAGTGGAGCTGTCCGGAAAGGAAGAAATGACATCTGGACAGAAGCAAAAGTAGCTTAAGATAGTGGGGAATTCAGAATTAGCATCAGGGGCATTGTTTGAGGAATTACTGAATACTCCTATGCAGTTTACATTGGATCTGTTGCTTTCATTGGTTCCAATTTTTAGGGACAAACTTTATTTGGCAATAACAAGAAAGTCAACTAGTCCTGACATACCAAGTGCATTTAAGGAAAGTGTTGGGACTTATCAGATCAGTCCAGATGATGTGGATTTTACTATCCCAACTGGAATTTGATGGTCGTATGTTTTCTGATGTTCTGTTAGATGGGGGATCCGGTGTGAATATTTTGTCTGAAGCTGAATTTTCAAGGATGCTAGATATCAAGCTTGAGCCTGCACCGTTTCAAGTGCGGATGGCGGATCAACGGAGAGTGCAGCCAATAGGGATGTTGCGAGGTCAAATCCTCAAGGTGCATGGATTGCCATTTCAAGCAAATTTTGTTGTTTTGAAGATGCAGGATGCAGGGAATGCTTATTCAATGCTATTAGGGAGACCATGGTTTAAGTCCGCAAAGCTTAAACAGGATTGGGAAAGAAATGAAGTGATTTTGAAAAAAGGCAAACATTCTGTAAGGATTCCAATGACTGCAAAGAAGAAATTGTCAACGTCAATAAGGCCAATGATGGCTCAGACAATTAATTTGGCGGATGAGGTTGAAGATGACGAAGAAGCATGTTTTATGGAGGCAAATCCTACTGTCATTCCAGTATTTGAAGTTGATGTGGAACGAATTGTGGAGAAGTATGTTTTTCAGGAGGATTCTGCAAAATCCGATAGGAAGTCACCTGTTAAGTCCGATGAAGTGGATACAGGTCAGGGATCAATTCCGGAATTAGGAGTCAGTTCTGCCTCCAAGATGGAAGAGGATTTGGAGTATTTTGATGAAGTATCACCCAAAGAGGCAATAACCAGAGCTAAGTTTCTATATGATAAGTTGATGGAAAAGGTGTCAAGAGTGAAAGAAGATGATCTGCAGGAGTTGAATTTGGGATCTGAAGTTAACCCAAAAGTGGTTAAAGTCAATGTAAATTTGGATGAGAGGTTTAAGGAGGATCTTAAGAGGTTGCTGCAAGAGTTTATTGAAGTGTTTGCCTGGGATTATTCGGATTTGTCCGACATGGATCCGGAGGTGTATAAACACCAGATCAATCTGAAGGAAGATGCGGTGCGCCGGTGATTCAGCAAACGGTATAGAATGAATCCAAATTATGCAAAGCAGCAGGTGATGGAAGAGTTGGATAAGCTTTTGCAAGTAGGTTTCATTATACCAATAAATCAAGCAGAATGGTTGTGACCAATAGTTGTCGTACCAAAGAAGTCTGAAAAAATCAGGGTGTGTGTGGATTACAGAAAATTGAATGCAGCAACTGTTGCTGATCCATTTCCATTGTCGTTTATGAATTCAATCTTGGATGATGTCGCACGTCATGAGATGTATAGTTTTCTTGATGGTTTTTCAGGGTATAACTAGATCCGGATGGCAGAGGAAGATGTTGCTAAAACCGCATTCATCACAGAATGGGGTGCATTTGCATATACCGTCATGAGTTTTGGATTGAAGAATGGGCCACCATCATTTTCCAAAGCAGCTTTCAAAACTTTTGAGCCGTATTTGACGGAATTCATGCGGATTTTCATGGATGATTTTTCTGTATTTGGCAAGAAGGCAAAACACTTGGAGTATCTTAGGAAATGTTTGGAAAGGTGTCGGCTATTTCGGATGTCTCTCAATCCATACAAATGTGCAATTGCAGTCCAAAGAGGGAAGCTATTAGGTCACATCATCTCGGAAGAAGGTATGTCAATTGACTTTGACAAAATTAGTGCAGTTCAAAAAGTAGTAGCACTTGATAATTTGAAGGCAGTATCAAGATTTATGGGGTAGATAAAGTGGCACAATAGGTACTTAAGGTATCTTGCAGATGTCAGTGCACCTTTGACTCATTTTGACAAAGAAGGATGTTGAGTTTTTATGGGGAGACGCTCAGGAGAAGGCATTTCAGGTTATGAAGAAGATGCTTGTTGTTTCTCCTATCATTCAACCAAATTGGCAGTTGCCGTTTCATGTGTTTGTGGATGCATCGGATATGGCAGTCGGAGCAGTTTTGATGCAGGAAAAGATCCACGGCGGGTGGTTTCGACCAGTGTATTATGCCAGTTGGATGTTGAAACCGGCTGAAAAGAATTACACAGTTACTGAGCGGGAAGCTTTAGGAATGATTTTTGCATTGGAAAAATTTCGGCATTCCTTGCTTGGGAACAAATTAATATTTCATGTTGATCACCAAGCGCTGATTTTCTTAGTGAAGAAGCCAAAGCTGGAAGGCATATTGGCAAGGTGGATGCTTTTGCTTCAGGAATTTGACTATACGGTGTTGCATACACCAGGGAACAAGCATGCCGTAGAGCAGATTACCTTAGCAGATTGGAAAATATGCAGGAGATGCCTTGGGTGTTGGATCAGCTTTCGGATGCGGAATTGTTTCATGTACAGGGACAAGAGTTTGACAACTAGTATGATCAAATGTTCCAGTTTTTGACAGATGGAGTTTTGCCTTCTAGTATGTCAACAGATCAGAAGAATGTTAAGATTCTAGAAATGGGATTGATCATGGTGATAAACATAGATTAAGCAACATAATTAAGGTGGATTAAACCACACTAAGAACTCCATAACTAGAGAGAGAGAGAGAGATTACACACTCAACACTATTCCCTTGTATTGCATATCACAATGAACCATACAATGATATAGGCTCTCTAGCCTTATCCCACTTTACACATCATCATCCATGTGGCAACTCCTTTTCCACTCTTTTGGTCAACTCTCACACACCATACAGTATTACATGTGGTATTCCTATCTCACCATAATATCTTGCACCTCTAGGGTGCTTTCCCACATACACACAACACCGCGATTACATCTCTCAACACCCCCTCTTAATCGAGGTGTTCCACAACTCACCCATCACCCATCATCCATATCAATGTAGCATTGCACAAACGCAATCGCTACCTTTCAACACTCCGCCTCAATGATACATTGGAGTGTCCATCAACCAAACATGTGTGCCCGTGTCTACCATCTTAGACACCTAGTCCATTTTGAGCTGACTTGCTCACAACGGAACCACTGAGTCCGATTTGAACATGGAAGTTCGGGTGGGAACCAACCCATGCGCATGCACCTCACACGTGCATCGCTCTTGCACACATCACAACAACCATTTTGAGCTTCTAGGTGAGCTCGGGTAGGGCGACCCTCATACCATGGATGATTACAAAAATTTTTGTTTTGAGCACGCATGCACGTGGACGATTTGTCCATCATCATTTTTGCGTGAAACAAAATAAAAATTACACAGCCTTTTTGGCCAAAGCAGGGCGACGGACCCTCATGTGAACATCATCTTTGGTTCATATTATCTTATCATATAACCAAGGATTAAATCAAGAATGTGTGTTGTGTGTGAATGTGCCTTTAAGTTTCTAAACCAAGTCCATGTGAATGTCCCCTTACAAAGTTTGAATCTTTCATTTTTTAATGCTTTTAAAAAAAGACTTTTTAAAATCGCTGCAGGCTCCACTGACGACTGCGCGTTGAATGCTCTCTGTGCACCGATGATTCTGCTGCAGTCGTCAGGCTCCCTGACACACACAGGGTTTTCTTCTCTTTCCTCTCAAGTCTCGACTGCTTTTGCACATCTCGCTGCTGCTTCAATATCTTCTCCATTGCCACAGTTTGAAGTTTTTTTTTTCTGCCTGCATCGCCTCTGTCTTCCTGAACGTGTTCGCCTTTCACTTGCACGAGTTGTAGCTACTGCTTTCCTTGCTCCTGCGCTACTATCGCTGCATAGCTTTTCTACGCCATAGCCAAAGGTTCACGACGGCAACCTGACTAAGGTCGCCATAGTTGTTTCTCCAACTACGTGGTCATAGTTTCCTTACACCTGGCAGTGCTTCTCTGTATGCGCTACCGCTTGTGGCGACTGAAGCTCACTACTATGAGCACTCTCTCATGCTTTCTCTGAGATTCAATGTTGTGGCGCGACCTTTGCTTACCTTTCAATTTCCCTGATTTCTAATTGCTACATTTGCACTTTCGCTTCACGAGACTCAAGTTTGCTACCTCTTTGCTGATGGTAGTTGTTCTCTGGTAGTAGTGGTGCTGCTGCTCTGTTGCCTTGCTACTACAACACTTTTTTTTAAATTGCTTGTTGCAGTGGAGGTTTGTCTCTGACTACAATAACTTTTCTGATTATTTCATGGCTTGCCTTGCCCCGCAGCCAACCGTTTGCTTCAACCTCTCTTGTGAGGTTTTCTTATCCATTCCTTACGCTTTTGACTTGTCGTTGATGTGCCCTCTCACTGTAACCCATTGGTCCAAAGCTTAAATAATCAACGTGATGCCTTGCCTCCTGAAAGCCACTGCCTCCCTTGTTGCATATGTAGCTCCATTTAGCTACAATGATTTTCTTCCATAACCTCTTGCATGAGGTTCACAATGACCATAAATATGTACATGAGCTCCAAATCTGCATGCTCCTCCTTTGTGCATGCAACCACTCAAGGGTGCTTCGCCATTTTGGTTTCTCTCAAGAAACCAAGGTGCATAAACATGTGGAAACTGCCAAGGTTTCCATCCCCTTCTTTGCTCTCCTTCATTGAGCAAACATCAACAAGTGCATCCTCTTCTTGATGCACACACATGTAAACTCCATTGAGTTCACCATCTCACTTGCCATCATCTTGACAAGCATGCACCTCCACACAAGATTCATGGGATACACAAATCCCATACATAATAGCAACCCTTCATAAAGCATTCTTCCATGCTCAAACACAAAACTTTGAGGCAAAACTTTACAAAACCAACCTTCTTGAGGCATAATCAGTAGCATATCTTCTCTTAGTAGCTTCTCCTTGATGGTGATGAAGACTCCATAGCCTTCATAATGCTGAAATCTCCATTTTCAGCTTCCTTGATGATGAGCAAGCTCTCCATGTTGCAAAACTCCATTTGCAACTCTTTTGGGCAGCTTCTATGCAACCTCCTTGTTGCAAATCTCCTCTCAAATCCTCACAAATGCAAATCCAAATGATAATATGAGTGTGCATAATTTTTTTATAATAAGCTGAAAATAATGCTTAATCAAAGAAACACACAAGCAAGCTAATATACATATTAATCACCATAACCAAGAGCCCATTTGGCTCTGATACCATGTTAAGATTCTAGAAATGGGATTGATCATGGTGATAAACATAGATTAAGCAACATAATTAAGGTGGATTAAACCACACTAAGAACTCCATAACTAGAGAGAGAGAGAGAGAGATTGCACACTCAACACTATTCCCTTATATTGCATATCACAATGAACCATACAATGATATAGGCTCTCTAGCCTTATCCCACTTTACACATCATCATCCATGTGGCAACTCCTTTTCCACTCTTTTGGTCAACTCTCACACACCATACAATATGACATGTGGTATTCCTATCTCACCACAATATCTTGCACCTCTAGGGTGCTTTCCCACATACACACAACACCGCGATTACATCTCTCAACAAAGAAGAAATTTGCATTGAGAAGCAGACCATTTTTTATTATTGCTGGTGCACTATACCGGAAGGGACCAAATCAGATCATCAGGAGGTGTACCGGATGAGGAGCAGAGAGCTGTTTTGCAGGAAGGCACATTTTGGAGCAGCTGGAGGACATTTTTCCGGAGAGACTACAATACGGAAGATAATGCAAGCTGGTCTGTGTGGTGGCCATTGTTGCTCAAGGATGCACATCGGTTTGCTAGGGAGTGTTTGCAATGTAAGAAGATTGGGCAGCCAACCTCAATGGCTAGGATGCAGGACCACCCTGTGTTGCCACGAACCATTTCAAAAATGGGGGCTAGATTTTGTTGGACCCATAAAGCCCAAAGCAAGGAGAACTGGTGCACGATATATCCTGGTAGCAATGGATTATGCCACAAAATGGGTGGAAGCATTACCTTTAAGAGATAATAAAGCGGCTAGTGTGGCCAGGTTTTTGTACAAGCACATTATGACAAGGTT
This sequence comes from Cibotium barometz, assembly GCF_041138505.1. Classification (NCBI taxonomy): domain Eukaryota; kingdom Viridiplantae; phylum Streptophyta; class Polypodiopsida; order Cyatheales; family Cibotiaceae; genus Cibotium; species Cibotium barometz. Next base: position 38,611,714 of record NC_141096.1, read on the forward strand.
TGGATGTCCCATAGAGCTGGTGTCAGATCAGGGTGTGCATTTCTTGAATTCAGTCATTGAAGAATTGACAACTAAGCATATGATCTTGCATAAGAAATCCACTCCGTATCATCCGCAAGCAAATGAGCTGGCAGAGAGTACAAACAAGGTGCTTGTGAGAATTTTGAAGAAGATTGTGGCCGAAAATCGATCCGATTGGGATGACAAACTGGATTCTGCACTATGGTCATTTCGGACAGCATATAAAGTCGTCACTGGGATGACACCTTTCAAGCTAGTTTATGGTATAGAAGCTGTTGTTCCAATGGAATATGTGGTTCCCAGTTTGCGGCTAGCAGTTCAGCATAGGTTGAGCCCTGAGGATTCAGTTTTGCATCGGCAAAGGAGTTGCTGAGACTAGAGGAGGATCGGATCCAAAGTGCTTATGCAGTGGAGATAGCTCAGAATAGAAGACAGGCATGGTTGTCAAGGCAGGTGAAGTTTAAAATTTTCAAGAAAGATGATTGGGTGATGTTATATAATTCCAAGTTGGGGCCACATCCGAGTAAGTTAAAATTGAGATATTTTGGGCCTTATCAGATTGTTGAAGAATTGGGGCACGGTACCTTTAGGTTGAAAGATGTGTTTGGAACTCTCGTATAGTCAAACTGGTTAATGGCTTTAGGATGAAAAAGTTTTAAGGGAAGGTTCCAGAGATTCCTCATTGGATGGTAAATAAGGCTGAGGAGATATCAGTTAAATGGATTGAGGTTGTTCCCTATGTGTCAAGGGAAGTCCAGGTGAATTTTTTGGTTTGTGTGAAGAAAGCCGTGGGGCTGGCTGGTCGGATTATTGCAGCGGATTCTGGAAGGTGTGTGGCAAGCGGATTGCAGAGCAGAATGATGTTTTGCAGTTGGGCCGTCCAGAGCCATTTGGTCATTTAAAAGGTCATGAATCCAAGTGTAGTGTCACGTGCGCAAGGGGGAATTCTTAAACTGTGGGATCTTATCCATGTTAGTGTGAGTCGACTTGAGTTGGGTGCGTTTTTTGAGGAAGGTCATCATGGTGGCGACTCACCTAATCAGCCACTTCACCATGATAAAATTGCATGTGGTCAGATTGCCCTGTTCGCTCAAGCATGCAAAACATTCTCGCAAGCAGTCTCACTAGTACTTAGCACCCTCGCCAACATGTTTTTTGATAGTTTAAGGCTTAAGCAGGCCGAGAGTGCCTTAGAGCTCACTAGCGAGTCCATGACGCAGACGCGTTCCATGCGGATTGCTATGGATGAGCTGTTGTGTCCTAGAAGGGAAGGTTTGCAGAGTGTCGAAGAGGGTGAGGAAGCTGACTCTGGTGGGGGATGATGTAGTAGAGGAAGGAGAGGCGGAAGGTAAGTTGGATGTGCATGATAAGGACACAGAATCCTGGCTTCGTCGGGTTGGCCTTTATGAATATGCTTGTTTGCCATGGGAGCAGTGGGAAAAGAATGAGTTTGCAGAGCGGCAACTTGGGCATCTGAGGGAAAACGCAGGCTATATTGTGGAAGATAAAGAGGTCACACCGAAGCTGGTCGCAGAGGTTTTCAAGGTGCTGCATAATCCGAGTCACCGAGTGAAGAAGATTACAGATGCCAGTATGCGCTCAGAGTTCGGCGCACCGTAGGTCGTATTACATGGTCAAAAATTATGGTAAGCTCCGCAATACTCACCTCTTTTGGTACCTTGATAGAGTTTGTCTATTGGCCAAATCCGCTTACATGTCAAAGGAGGCCTTCGCGCCCGTCTTTCATGCGAAGCGTGGGTCTAAGATAGACTGGGCAACTTTTATTTTCGACCAGTTGGCAGTTGTGGTAGAGCTCAGATATAAGCGTAGATCTCCTTCGGTGACAAAACTCTCACCCTATTTGTCAGCTCTGTTTTCTTATGTTTTGAATGTGCCTTTGGCATCATCAGTGCCAAAAGTGAGTTTGTGTAAAGGGGTAGAGCAAGGGCAGGTGAGTGCTGTTAAGAAGCGAAAATTGGTTTGGGGACACAGTGTCTTTGGATAAAGGGAAGAGTGCTGTGCGTAAATGGGATCACAGGAACATGAAGGAAGTCCTGGTTTGCCGCAAGGTGTAGGCAAGTTGTCCTTGTTTCCTCAACCGCCGATGGCAGCTAAGGCGGAGGCATGCAAGAGGTCCATTACATTCTTTCCAAAGAAAGTAGGGGTCAGTGGAGATGACCCCAGGTATGCCGGCTGTTAATATCACTCCATTAGCACAGCGGCCTAGTCAGAAGTTATCTGGGATCTTTTCTGTCCAAGATGCATTGCAGAGTCTGTCAGACTTGAATAGTTTCATCAAAAATCAGGAGGCTACGATTGTGGCTGGGGAATCCAAAAAGGTGGATGGCCAAAGGTTGGAGATGTTGGAAAGAGAGGTTAAAACATTGAGGAGTAAGGTAGAAGAGGGGCTGAATGAAAGGAGAGTGTTGCGGGAGGAAAAAGTGTGTGTAGAGGACAAAAATGCAGGATCGGTATTTGGAGTTGCTTGGGGCTGCACATGATTTTGGAAGTTGGGCAGATGGTTTGAAAGTAGCGACAGAGTGTCAATTTCATGAGATAGAGGACAAGATCACTCAGCTTCTTGAAGAGAATAATTTTTTGCGGAATTGGTTAACACCATTGGTGGAGTTGGAGAAGGCTACTCTAGGTGACCAGGGAGTCACTGGGGTTTTGGTGTCGGATGCTGATGCGGATTCACTTCGCTCTCAGAGGTTTTTGAGTATGTGAAGGAGCTTTGGACTCAAACTTCTCAGCTGTTTCAGGACCATCTAGCATTACCTATTCATACATTTAAAGTTTGGTTTGAAGCTACGGGGGAGCAAGCTGTTCGGATGGAGAATATGGCGCTGAAGACCAAAATTACGGAATTGGAATTTCAGGTGGAGACACTAAAGAAGGACGCAATGCTGAAGAGGGCCAATTCGCCTTTGGAAACTATGGATGAGCAGGGAGATGGTGACAAGGAGTCCAAAATGGTTGGTGTTGAGAAGGCCGCGGAGTAGTGATAAGGCGGTGGAAGTGATTACAGTGGAAGCACAAGAGGAAAGCGGAAAGGCAAGTGCAAGAGCACAAAAGGCAGATTTGGTGGATTCAGCAAGTGGCTGACTGGATCAAGGGACTGTGGGTCCGAGGTCAGCCGTTGGCTCAAGCCACCGAGCTGTGTGGCCAGGTGTTTGGGGTAGACCTTAGGCAGATTATTTATCAAGCTTTATGTATGAATTTTTGGTATTTAGGAAGTCGGTTAGTTTTGGGATCTTGGAAGGCAAAGAGTCGTGGGAAGTTTACATAGCTGGAGCCGTTTTGTTTAGTAATACATGAATGGGGTTCTTGGAGGATTTTGGTAGTAGTTATGGCGGATCCTGTAATGGCAGCACAGTAGACAAATTTTGTATTTTTCACTTATTCTAGTCATGTTCATTCTGTATTATATGTTTTTGAGAGCAGTGTAAGTGCAGCTGTGTTGTGTAAACTATGTGTGTCGAATTGTAGTGAATGTTAGGAGTAAGATGAACTATTTTGTTTTTTGTCAGAGTGAGTGTCATCAAACCTAAAAGAATGGAGGAATACTGCTCTGTAAAGGCAACAATAAACAAGATATAAATGGCATGCTAGGATTACACCTCTACACTTATGCCACTGGCATGGTTAGTGAGAGTATGGTTGTTATACCGTCGGGGTTTACATATTATTTTGGACATCTATCTGAACTCAAGATAATTTTCAAGACCTTATAGCCCTTTTGATTAGTGAAGAGATGAATATTGGAAATAAATCATTCTTCAGTTAATATGCAGGCGCATGCCAATGTGGAAACAAGAACCATGAACAATAATAATAGCATAAATCATTCTCTAGTTAAGGCGCATGCCTTCTACACACAGACACAAGTAGAGGTAGGTGTATGCCGATATGGAAACAAGAACCATGAACAATAATAACATGATTCCAATCGACAAATAAGTAGAAGAGGCCTATCCAGAGGTAAGGGGAGTTAGAGAGGTCAAGGTGGATGGAAAAGAAATCATAGTGAAAATAGCATAGAGTGTTATTACTATGATATGCTTCATGTGCTATAAACATAACAAAGCACATGGTTTCTATTGGGAAAATGATAAAACAGGGTATGCAATTGAGATTTAACCATCATGGATATTATGTCAATGAATTCAATGACTATTTAAGGGAGGATGGGATACAGAGATTATTTCTCCAACAAATTCATTACTATTTAAGGGAGGATGGGATACATAGATTATTTCTCTAATGAATTCAGTGACTATTTTAGGGAGTATGGGATACATAGATTATTTCTCCTATGAATTCAATGACTATTTAAGGGTGTATGAGATAAAGAGAATTCTCCAATGAATTCAGTGACTATTTGAGCAAGAGGCATGGAATAAAAGAAGCAGTTTACATGTAGGTACACCCCTCAAAAAATGGGGTTACAAAAAGGAAAAACATGCATATTATTATAGAAGTGCATGTGCATTGATGAATGAGAAAGGAATGCCTCATTATTTTTGAGCTAAAGAGAAGTAGGTAACTCTAATTTATATCACGTACATGATGCCTACTATAGAAGTTTACAACATGATTCTTGAACAAAAGTTTACTGGCAAAAAACTAGATTTAGCCTAAACTTGAAAGTGTTTGAGTGCATTGCTTATGTACATATACCATATGAGGTGAGAATTAAGTTAGAACCTAAGGGGAAAAAATGTATATTCCCTTGAGCAGAAAGATTATAGATGTTGAGGAGGGATGTTATGTTTGATAAGATACACCAATGAAGGATTCTATAAAGGCTAAAGCAAAGAATCAAATGGGCACCTTAAATGTTTAGCATCAATCATAAGCACTTTTAGTTGACCAAGAGAGTCCTCTAGCAAATGGGTCTATTGTGAGATCTTGGTTAGGTAGGTTGAAGTAGAGAATTTTGATGTGTCATATGGTGCTACTATAAGTGTTGAAAATTTCACATGTATCACGCAGGGAAAAAGAAAAGGTAGATCAGCCTGAATGCTTGATGTTTCAGCAGCAGCAGCAGGTTACCCCTTTGTTTCATGGAAAAACGAATTAGAATAGAGCCTTGATGAGAAGTTTGGGATCTCAAGTGTTGTTACACCTAGTGTACAAAGAGCCAAAGTAGTGTTGAGAACACCTGTCTCAATGATAAAGGTGTATGCAGATCTAATAGACCCAGATTTGTAAAGAACAGGTTGAGATATAATGGGTATATAGGCGAAAGTAGTGTTGAGAGCACCTATCAATGATAAAGGTGTATGCAGGTCTAATAGAGCCATATTTGCAAAGGACAGGTTGAGATATAATGGGTATATAGGCCATCATTATGCATATACAGTTAAATCTATATAGGAGGTATAACCCACATGTTTTGAGGAGGCACTTAGACATAAGCATTGGGAAGACACCATAGATGAAGAGATGGCTACAGTATGTTAATGAGAAATAGGATCCGATGCCTTTACCTAAGGAAAAGAAGGCAACCGGATGTAAGTGGGTCTACAAAGTGAAGCATATAATTCATCTGGTTCTATTAGTAGGTACAGGGAAAGATTGGTTGCCAAGGCATATGCATTGTCATTGGAGACATTCACCCCAGTATAATTCATATGGTTCTGTTAGTAGGTACAAGGCAAGATTGGTTGCCATATGCACTGTCATTGGAGACATTCACCCCAATAAGTTCTAGGATAACAACCATAAGAGCAGACATTGTTATGGCTATAGTCTATAGCTAAGGGATGGTGTTTATATTAAATAAATAAAAAGAGTGCATTTTTACATGGTGACTTATAGGAGGAAGTTTACATGGTGCAGCCACTAGGATATGAGGATCATGCACATTGGAATGTGTTTTTGTAGGTTATACAAAACCTTGTATAGCTTGAAGCAGGCACCTAGAGTATGGTGAGTCAAGATAGGGGAGTATATTATCACTACTGGATTTCAGATATCAAGATTTCTCACTTTTATGTGAGAAAACTTGACATGGATATTGTGCTAATGGTCATGACTTGATTGGCATCAGTGACAATGATGATTACATTCATGAGATGAAGATGCTTCTTCAGGAGAAGTTTGAAATGAAAGATTTGGGTAAGCTGTGATACTTCTTAGCATAGAGGTGATTAGCTCATGTGATAGGATTTAGCTTTTGCAAAGACAGTATAATTTGGACATAACATCCAAGTATAGAATGATAGGCTCTAAGCCAATCTCAGTGCCATTACAGAAGAACACGAGGTTGCCTACATGTATAGGTGTTGTGCGTTAGTTTATGCAAGCCCCATCAGAAGCCACATTTAGATGTGGCTAGGAGGATATTCAAGTATATAAAGTCCATAGTACATTTGAAAATCTCTATGAGGCTAGGATATAGGTATAGGGGAATGGGTACACAGATACAAATAGTGCTAGTAGTGTCTCAAATAGGAGATCTACTATGTAGAAGTTTTATGTTCTCTTTTGGGAGTTATTTTGTTAGCTAGATTAGCAAGAAGCAGTCGACAATTGCTTTATGTGAAGGTTAAGTACATGGGTGCTGCTATTAGTGACGTGTATGGTAGCTTGGTTACAGAAGCTACTTGTAGATATGGGTGAGCCCATGGAAAGGATAGTTGTCATTTATTATGACAACATGAGTAGCACCAGTAACCCAATGTGCCTATAAAGCACATTGAGGTGCATTATCATTATCATTTTGTGAGGGAGAAGGTTATAAGAAGTGATGTGGATTTGGTTTAAGTCAGCACAAAGGATCAGGTGACTCACATCTTAACAAAGGCATTGGGTGAGAGAAGAGTCACAGATTTAGAAGCTTACGTGGAGTGTGACGTATAGAGTTGAGCTCGAGGGGGAGTGTTTGGATATCAAGCTCAGCTACTAGTGCAAACATGGATGGCACGCTAGGATGACACATTTGCACTGATGCCAATGGCATGGTTGGAGAGAATATGATTGAAATGCCGCCAGTGGTTTATATATTATGATAACCACTTTAGTTATTACTAGCATTATGGCATAGTTATAGTGCTTTCTCATATAGTCAGAGGTTCACATTATCGACCTTATATATTTCAGCAGCAATAGAGTAGTTTCCATTATAGTATGTACTCTTATTTTTTATATTATGGTTATAGAGAAGTAAGAAGAAAGAAGAAAATTTTCGTAGTAGAGTAGTTTTCCTTATAGTATATATATACTCTTATCTTTATGTTGTGGTTGTAGAAAAGTAAGAAGAAAGAAGAAAATTTAGCCATACATCTCTTTCTTATCTCTCTCTTATGTGCTTGTCTACTTTTGTGTATGTGTGTATGGAGAAGTTTTCTTGCAAGGAGATCAAGCTCACACCTTCTCTCTCGCATTCTTCTTAGCTACATCCAATTAAGGAGATTGATCCAACGGATTAATAGAAGACAACATTTGCTACGGAGTGGGGAACATTTGCTTATCATGTCATGCACTTTGGCCCTGACCAATACCCCTACCACCTTGCAATGCTTGATGTGTATAACCTTCAAGGATCTCTTTTGGAAGATCCTGGATATAACCTTTGTGTTGTGCACTCAAAGTGGAAGGAGCATGTGGCTTATCTTAGACTTGTTTTTTAGAGATGCAGACTCCATGCATCTCTCATTGAACCCACTCAAATGCCAATTCTAGGCGAAACATAGAGTTATCCTTGGACACATCGTTTCCAAGAATGGCATGTCCCCATATGAAAGAATAAGATCCGTGGAATCTTGGACTTACTACAAACCCACCATCAACTATAAGGGAGTGCAAAGATTTATGGGACTACTAAAGGAGATTTATATTCTTATATTCTATACATGCTAGACCCTTGTATAATGTATGAATAAACTACTATCTTCAAATGGACAGATGAATGTGCATACGAAAAGCTAAAGAAGGCACTAGTGCTTGAAAAATGATGCCATAAATGATTCTATGGTCCAATGGATGAGGACATCACTTTTTCCTTGAATTTTAGTGCATTGTAGAAAGAGTCATGGTATACACACGAAGTGCTATTGTTATGACAAGTCCCTCCATATTAATCCTACTAGGAGTGGTTTAAGGTTTAGACCATTGTGAAGAAACTTACTTTTAAAAAGCACACACATTTCCTCAACATTTTTCATGAGTTTGGAATCTTGATGAAAATAGTAATTCCTTTTGGAGACGCACTAAACCGGCAAATTTGGATTTTCAACCGGCTGTTGGAGGATAAGGTGAGGGTACCCTGTACCAACACTGGTTTAGACCATAGTGAGGCAACTGTACTTTAATTAAAAGACCCTAATTTCAATGGTAAATTAAGAGTTTGCCAACAAAATATGGGGGGAATGGTTAAATTTCAACATAAACTCTAGGGTCTTGGCAATGGGGGAAGTGAATTGAAAGCCTAATGAGTAGAGAGTTGTATGAATATCAATGGCTGCAAAAAGGCTGATGGTTTGGACTTGGCTTAGATGCTACCTTGGTATACATCCATAAAAGCTAGCTTGATGTTTCAATGATAACCTTATCTACTTCAATGCTTGTTGTGATAAATTAAAAGATTGGTTATAGAATGGATTTTAAATTTTCTTTGTTTTTCATGAACAATTTTTAGAGAGACTTTTATCATTGGAACTGTGTCAAAGTGATAGGAAAACAGGGAGATATTTATTGCTTTGGTATAACATACTCATCACTGAAGGAAAGCATATAGTGTTAAACAGAACCAAGCTAATTGTGATCTAATTGATGTTTGTTGCCTTGGTTGATTTAGTAACATATTGTTTTTTTGATTGCCTTGTTTATACTTCAGCCAAGGGGCACAAACTACGTCACATATGGCATTCTTAATGCTCTAATCTACCTTACATGTTGCACTAGTGAAATCTTACCGGATCTACGATAAGTTGAGGCATCCCTTTCCCAGACACTGCATCATCAGTAGAGTGGATAAATCCTTAAATCAAAACATTTGACACCCCTCTGAATTGCAATTCTAACATTCTTTTGCTTCACAACTGTGGATCAGTTGCTGGTCTAGCTCTTTTACAAGCCATCCCCTCCCTAACCATAAGATGTCTCCTAAAGAGTAAAAACCCTGAATACGCTGGATTTTGAGACAAAGCCAAGCACTTTAGAGGGTGACACCTCTAATAAGAGGCCAGGCTATGCCAACCAAGAGGTTTCCAAATTCTTTCCAAGCCCGGCAGTCAATTACAAGACATGACATTCGATGATCTTTCCAAATCTCCATGGTGTGGACCCTATTCTTAAAAGATCACACCACCTCATCCACACATCTTTTTACCAGCACGCGTGATGCGCCAAAGTTCAGGTCAGAATTCTGGCAAAAGCCCTAACTGCTTTGGAAGAAACATATGAAATGGAGGTAATTCAAGGGTGTTGCAACACTTCAAAACATGATGCATTTGGAAGAAATGTCCATCTTATTCAAACCATAGATGCTAGAAACATGGGATCAGCGAGAACCGAGCAAGGAGAACAGGGGAATTCAATTGAATAAAGAAGGCATACAGCCACCAACACATCAAAAAAATATCAACAAGATGGGTTGTGAACGTTGAAGCGATATGAATGAAGAAGAAAATGTCATTGTAGATAGGGGGAACCACCTTTCTAGCCAGAAAAATGTCTTCCCCTTCCCCTTGCTTCTATAAGACCATTTCTCTTCTACCCGTAATGTCGTCCAAGTTGTGTGTTTCCTGCGTGACTATGATTCAAACATAGCCTACAAGGCAGACAGCTGAGTGGAACTGCCAAAATTATAACAAGATACAGAAAAATAAATTCTTACAGTGGTTGATTAATGTTACACATTGACAGCATGTCACAATGAATTACAGGAAAGAAACCCATGATCAGGAATTTTCAGGCGAAGTACAATTGGAAATTTACAATATTTCTTAATACAGCAAGACATGGAAAGGCCTTTTAATAGAAAGACCATTGCCACTCAGCACTTGGGGCTAGTAGGTTTGCACATCTCAGTATTGCTTACTTGACAAACTCAATCGCAGGTGTAGCTTGCTGCATTTGTGGGGTACAGCCTCAACTACTACCGAACCGGGACCTTGATCCATCCATTTGCAAAAGCAATGCCCAGTATTATGAAAGGTGTTAGAAATCCAAAGATGACAATGTAAGGAAGGATGGTTGACATTGGCCCCCTTCCTTCCCTCTCTGCAGCACTCTGCCAATACCTGTAAAGGAAACATGGCAGACAAGTTCAAATGATGGGTCTCTAAGATGAGAAAACCTCTCTTGTAAGTAGGCACTGATACACACGACAGCATCCCCCGCCCCCCAGCGTGTCTTTGGAGTAGCCAATCTACTTGTTGAGAGGCTAAGGATGATAGACCTGACCTCTCTAAGCAACCGCCGCGCGCGCCGACCAGACAGATGGACCGTGATGGGTGCCAAGCGTTCATGTGAGATGTATGCTGCCAAAGACTAAAAAACTGTGCCTGGGCGTGCACTTGCACCTGTGGACCCAATGAAACATGGCACATGACAAAAGCTTGCTAAAAGCACAGTGGGCACTTACTGCTCTGGCTCTTCTTCTTTTGTAATGAACTTCCTTTTCTCTTTATCTGGGTCCCCGCCAGCATTGCCCCCTGGAGAACAATCATCAGTCAAAAGGGTCCAATAAGATAACAATTTGACAAAAATCTAGTGCAAAACAAGTGCATGACACATATGTCGTACATGTTGGGACAAGTGCACCATAAACACTTAGACACCCATGTATCACATGAATAGAAACAGGGTTTCAGCTCGCTGTACTGGTTTCAGTCTAACAATCTAGAAGCATGCCGTAACCACATCGAATCACATAAGAAAAGGAGGCCTAACCATCTGAGGCCAATCTAAACACATGAGAACCTGACTCATCAATGGGAGAGAGATGCTCAATCAAACCACAGATGCAGTCAGAAGCTAAAAGACCTACGTGATACACTTATAATATAAGAGCAGCGAAACCCAAGATGACACTCTTACAGCAAAAGCAAACTGGAACACTAAATGCTGCATAAATTAGAGATTCTTCCCTGATTTTAGATGAAGAAATTGAGGGTTTGCTTACCGAAGAGAGCAACAATGCGGTTTGGGGAAGCAGCGCGATGGTGCCTGCTGCAGGTGGGCTGTGGGTAGAAGGCCTTGAGATGACGAAGGCGACCCTGCAGAAGCGAGCCCAGCAACAAAGAAGGCTGCAATGACACACAAGAAGCCACTGCCATCGCCATTCTTGAGAGGAGAAAGAAATAGATAAGGAGAAAAAAATGCCCACATGCAATCAAATTCACCCAAATATATACAAAACAATTAATTAATTAATTAATGCCAAACCAAAAAAGATTTTGGTGGCCTATTTTAGTCAATAATGTGAAATTTATCCCTTATCCACTTCCGTTTTTTTCCCCAAAGGAGAACATTTTTTCCTCCCTTTTTTGGGCCAGATCTTGTTGGGCCAGAAATCAGACCTAGGTTCTCTCTATGAAAACCGAAAAAGCTGGCATTTAGTGTATTTTGCACTGGCTTAACTTTGACCTTGTCTTGAAGAAAGCTTATGAAAATTTAAGATTTTTTGTTGGAAAACCGGCCAATCATATGATCTTGATTAAGGAAACCCAATTACACTCCAACCTTGTCCTTTTTCTCACTAGCTAGGAAAAAGGATTTTGCAAGCACTGCACTTGACCTTACTCACACACACACCCTTATCTCCATTAGTTTGAAGTGCGATATATGAACCTTTTAAATTTGCAAGGATAGCAAAACACACACACACACACACACACATACCAAAGTTTCATTGCTTGACATTTTGACACCTTGCGCTATGTTACCAAAAGTGATACGAATTGATGCAAAGGTTAAGCCGCCTAAGTGAGTTGCTCGACTAGCTCATTTAAATTGAAGTAGAGGTTAAGCCCCCTAAGTGAATTGCTCGACTAGCTCATTTAAATTGAAGTAGAGGTTAAGCCCCCTAAGTGAGTTGTTGGACTAGCTCATTTAAATTGAAGTAGAGGTTAAGCTCCCTAAGTGAGTCGCTCAAGTAACTTGAATGAACTTTGGACAATTGTGTGGAAATCACCAATACATTGACATGGGTTGTGAGTTCTAATGGCCTTGATATTCAAGGTAACTAGTGTATCTGTTTTTGAGTCAACAAAGCTTGAGGACTCAAATTGAAAGATGATATCACCACACATACAAGTCTCAAACATGATGCTGAAGAGGAAGGAAGGTAAATGGTTGTTGATGCACGATGAGTACAAAAAATCCACTTGGCTAGTTTGGTCAAACTAGGAAACCTCCATCTTGGGTTAAGACCCAAGTCTTCATGAGTACAAGGATGCATTAGATGATTTGATTTATGTAGAGTAACCTTGTACAACATCTCCACTTATTGTATGATGGGACAATGGGTAAAGAATACAAGGATGAAAATTAAGCTTAGCTTTATAACTGTCCCCTTAGTCCCAAGCCTACTTGTAATTCTCTAAACTCATTCTAAGCTCTCAAAGCTTTGTTATCAACCTATATCACTCAAATTATATCACTAAATTGATTCTAAGTTCTCAAAGCTTTGTTATCAACCTATATCACTCAAATTATATTTTTACATCAAAATTGCAAGAGCACAAAGCAAAGCCATCCAATAAGTGGAGAGAGTGATTCCAAATGGCATTAACAATTTAGTTTCAAGATTGTTAAAAGAAATACTCCCCCTAGTATAAGCACTCTCTTATACTTCAATCTCTTTTAGGAGTTATTCATGCAAGAGATCTCCAGTTGTGTGCTGCTAAAGTGGTACAAAATATTTGAAATAAAAATGTTCTCGTAATAAATAGCCAAAAACGTAAAAGAAAAGGATGCATAGGTATGTAATGCTTGTTCATTATATAAATCCTCGTGTTTACTTCTTATGAATTTTTTGCATGAACAAACCTTAGTTGACCTATAAGATCCAAGCATGTTAATGCATTTGATAGTGCATTAACTCAACACACTTGAAAGTGCAACTCTTTTATGCCACTAAAATATAGAATCAATAAAATGAAATTGTGGATTATTAAACTCGACATAGATATGGAATCACTCTCCAAGTCATAAACCTCGTATCTCTAGACGCCTCAATGATGACTATCACTTTTGATAAAATAAACAAGATTATGAATATACAAAGGTGGATAATGTTCAAGCTCATCATGGCACGGAGCATGACATGAAGCATTTGCGGCCACATCAAATTTACATGTTTGTGCGTCACATCATTTGTTGAACATAAATTTTGGTTTTAAACATTTATTGTGTTTTCCATAAATAATACAAGTAGGTGACCTGCACGTTACTGCGGCATAAAGTTTTTTGCTTGTATGCATATGTACATACATGTGTGTATGTACATAAGTGTGCATATGTGTATGCATCTATGCATATATATATACTTATGTGTGTGTGTGTGTGTGTGTATGTGTAAGCGTATGTTAGTGAGAGTGTGTGTGTGTGTGTGTGTTTATATGTGGTGTGTTTATGTATATGCATGTGTGCATGTGTTCATGTGTGTGTATGTGTCTATTTACGACTCTCTCATATAGATGTATATCTGTGTCTCTCTCTCTCGTCTCTCTCTCACGTGCATTCTCTTTATATCTCTGTCTCATGCACACAGACATGCACACAGACATAACCCTCTCTCACACACATACACATCTCTTCTCATACCTGTCTTGCATATACCTATCTATGCATATGTATATATATGCATGTGCATGTGTTGCGACTCTTATATGGATGCATATCTATGTGTCTCTCATTCACATGCATTCTCTTTATGTCTCTGTTGGGATTGTGAGGTACCCTTTTCTCCAATCTGGCTGTATTCCGAAATCCTCCAGCTTGGGGTTTGCATCATCTATGATAATTGTTGTATACCCCCCTCTTGTGTGGACTGGATGAGCAAAGCTTCCTCCACCTGCGGAAGTAGTAACTGAGCATAAATGTCACAATTCTTATTTCCAACAGATCGGCCAATTGTGGATTTGCTAGCTTGGTGTGCCGTGCCACATTAGACCATAAAGTGCCCTCTCCAGCCAAAGGCAGGAGCTCTTCTAATTTCGATCGAGGTGCTAAGAGAGGGTACGGTACATAGGGTTGCTTCGTCGGTGTGACATCTGAGTATGCTTCTGGTAAAATCCATCGAGTTGGTTCAAAGGGTTTTATTTGTATTAACACCTTGAACATGATTTTTGGTTTTAGCAGCAGAGGGTTCCCGGCTCTTATGAATCCTTCTCGTACTCTGCAGAGCAGACAAGAACTCAAGAATAGTATCATCACAGTAAAAAGATTCAATGGTGTCTTGTGGGAGAGTGTGACGTACCTCCTAAGTTTGTTGTGGGGGAGATGGGTCAGGTGCTAGGGGGCGAGAGTGTTAGTGGGAAATTCTAATGGTTGAGAAGGGAGAGTAGAAAAAATTCAGTCCGCTTGAGATTTGTCAGTAGGCGGAGCATTTGGATATGGATTAAGTAATTTACTGGGTGGTGACATTAGAATATACGAGGTAAGTAGGGTTAAATGATAAGTAATTTACTGGGTGGTGACATTAGAATATACGAGGTAAGTAGGGTTAAATGATGAACTTGAAGTTTCTTCCTGACCATGGCATGAACTTGGAGGTGGGTGGCTGGGTTTGTGGAGTTTCATAAAGTCTTGGAGCTCAGTTATATCCTCCGGATTTATGTTGGGATACTCAATATGTGTTTTATCAAAACTATAAAGGACATTGGTTAACATGGCTTCTAGATGTTTGTAGATATTATGATATAGTTTTAGAATACCAAAAGGATGATATAAAGAGGATTCACATAGATTTAAGTGCTGGTGAGTATTATATACCTCTAGCCACCCATGGCTTATGATCCATTGATAACTTTAGGCTACAACTGGCTGGTGTGTCAAGAATATCATATGGAACAAACATGTCTAACTTATCAATGCTATTGTCCAGGATTTCAGAGTTTTGGAGCACCCAACACCAACTATGAAGATTGAGCACAATTGGGTGCAAGTGATAAAAGTAAATATCTTGACGATCAATTAATACTACGTCCCCCTTGAAAAATTCCCATCATGATGGTGGGATCAGCATCATGTTCGGTGTTTTGTTTAATGAGTGTTAGTTCTCCCAAGCTTAGGTCCTCAGACAGGTTTATATCATATTGAAGCAAAGAGAGGGTTAGTGTAGACAAAAAGAGAGTCAGTGTTTGAGGAGGGGCCCGAGGAGTTACTAGCAACTGATCTATCTCCGAGACTCGCTCTAGGAGTACACACATCTCGTCTCTGTGGGTTCTTGTTGTTGACTTCATTCTTGGATGACCAGTTGGCATTCCAACTCTTGGATGCGCAAGTCCTTGGTGCTCATAAGGTTTGAAATAGTTGTTTCTCTAACCACCCTAGCAGCATCCAGCTCCTCAAAGCGCCGTGTTGCTTCTTCTTGTGCTCGTATGGCGGTAGCCTCTCTTCCCTGAGCCTTTGTAATCCTTTGAAGTCTTTCTGCAGCCAATTTTTGACTTTCTTGTAGGCTGCTATTGCACCATAACCTCTTGGTGTGTAATCATCATTCTTTGCATATCAGATTGGTGCTGATGGTGTCATTGAGTGCTCTAATCTTCTTGGCATTTGCTTTGTTGATCTATTCTCTTTCTTGTTGTAATTGGCTCACTCTGTTTTTTGCTTCCTTCAGAGTTAAGGATAGTGTATGGAGTTGGCTTTGTAGCTCTTCTTCCTTGGCTAGGGAAGTGTGCTTGAGCTCCTATAGGCTATTGAGCATGGAAAGCTGATTGTTGCTCCTGGTTATGTGTGACTTCCTTCTGAAGTTGCTCTTTGGCTTGCTCCAGTTGCGCTTTCAAAACTGTATTCTCTTTAATCCTTTGCACAATTATTTGGCTTAGAACTAGATTATTTTTTTCTAGCGCTTGGTACCTAGCTTCCTACTCCTCGGTTGCCTTTAAGCTCTTTAGGATCACATCCCTATGGGTTGCTTCTGCCATTGTGAGGTGTTCTTGCAATGTCTATACTTGGTTGGTTGCCTCTTGAACTTGCTTCCATAGTGTGTGGCATTGCGATCATGAAGCATGTGGGTCATGAGAGGAGATGGCACCGCCATACCCGTTGTTCTTGCTCCCAAAGGGAAGCACTTGTGGCTACGGCCCCTTCCAATCTAGCTTTTGGGAAATTCAAGAGCTTCTCCAGTCCCTCCATAGTTTCTTGAAAGAATCTCTCATAATCCAAATTGTGTAGGAAGGATGTTTCTAGTATCACTTCCTCATCCTCCAGATGTCTCCTTTTGCTGGGACTTGGTGTATCTTCAGCCCATGGTCATTTTCCTTTATCAAGTGGCTCTTCTGTGAGTTGCACTGGGAGCGATGTAGCTTCTTCTAGTCCTTGAGGTTTTATTGCTGGCAATGCTTCTGGTTCATGCTCTATCTGCTGTTGCAACCCCGTAGGTGTGTCTGACATTGTGGAATTCTTTAGGGGAGACAGATTCTTAAAGATTAACTGTGTTGGCGGGCTTTGAGGAGGAGTTAGGTGATGTACTTCCGTCCTCTCTTGATGTGTTGCCTTGCTGATACTGGCTTCCTGCTGCCCTAGTACTTCTTGGTACGACTTTATTTCTTGAGCGAGTTCAACCTCAATCCTCTGTGTTTCTTCAACGACATTTGCATTATTAGTAACATTGTCCTGCATGTTTTTTCTATGACTTCATCCCTGATATTTTCGTATTTGGCTCCATTAGAGTTGTATGAGCTCTTCTTCAGCATTGCATCTAGGGGCATCTTTTCAAAGGTATGTGTATGTATTTTCATTGGTGGTGGGAACTGTAGAGCCTCACGTATCAAGTCCTCTGTGATCAACACTTGCTCCGTGGTGCCATCTACTTTAGTCACACTGTCCCCCTGTTGGTGGCTTTGTCGTATGTCTTTATGTACTCCGCACATAGCTCTGTGTCTACGTTTCGTTAGAGAATTTGTGCCATCTGCCCGAGACCCACCTTCTCCAGCTTATCTTTGACTTCGACATCTTCCAAAATGTGAGACCCCTCTGCCCCCTCCGCGCAGCGGAAGTAGCTTCCTCTTGCGCGGGGCAGGGTTTCCCACTCGGGGCCTCACCCACGAATGTCCGGACACGAGACTAAACTAGTGGTCATTCTGAAACCAAAACCGAGAAAAATTCCCTTTCCCGAAAAACGAGGACGATTCCACGTTTTTTTATTTTCTTAACGAATTTTCTAACGGGGTCAAGAGAACTAAACTATCCTTCACCTGATTAAACCAGATAGAAGAAAAACTATTAGAGACTTAACTTGAAGAAATCAACGCTTTTTTCCTAACTGAATCAGGCACAACCGTTGATCTAATCATTTGAGAAAGTCTTCAGGTTTTTAATTAACTACCCGAGTTCTAAGCATATTCCTATTATTTCAATTTCATTATTAATACTCCACTGATTCCAGCCTAACCCCATCCGGCCCATGGGTTAGCCACCACCCAACCATTGGAATCGGTAGAGCCAGGCAATTACTCACCCACCCATAATTGAATGCCTTTCTTAACTTTTGCTTTCGAATACAGATACGCACACACTCCTCTTTAAAACTTTAACTTATAAAACAATCCATTGACAAACAGTTATTGGTTGCAGATGTCATAACTCAAATCCAGTCCCTTGTTTCTTAAAAAAAACAGTATCACTCTGGACTCTCCGTTGAGACCAGCTGGTCAGCAAACGAGATCCTGTAAACAGATTATAATAATCATTTGTCCATCATACATGTCTTCCACGACATATGCATGGGTGTCCTAGGCATCGCAAGCTCGTGCATCCCCTGGTCAGCACCCTCAAGATCCTCCTTAGGTGTCTTGGCACTTCACTCAGGGATCGCTTCGTCGGCCCTCGTCCATCGTACCGAAAGCGCACCATTTTAACCGTACTACCAAGGCTGGTCAGGCTTTGCCGTGTGAGTTGTCCTTTGAACACTCCCCGTCAGCTATTGCAACCGAACTTCCCTCAGAAAAATGCATACCAAATGCTCCCTCCACTAACATTTTGGCATAAGACAGTCCTTTAAGAAAACAGGGTTTCTATGCAAGTTTTCAGTTTGATTTTTTTTTGAATACAACGAGTATATCTTAAATCAGTATTCCCAAAACTTCTTGATCGTAATTCTGAATTCCATAACAGAATTCCTTGAATTCTGTAACTTGATCCACATATCAATTCGAAGGGTCTTAAACTTAGTTCAGATTTGGCTGGAGTTTTCAGTGTATTTTTCTAAACTGGTCACATTTTCTTTCCTCGAAATTGACGAAAGAGTTTGGTCTTGGTCATAGTCTGATTCAAGGTTCGAGTCTGATAAGATTTTTCCTGATTTATCTTTCTCAAAAAGGATTGATAATTCAGTTACTAATTTACTGAATTTCATTCATTGAATATTCACTTAACTGATTTCTAAATTAATTACGAATTTCGATGAGGAATAAAATAATCATTTATCTGAATATTTCGATCTGGATAGATTTCTTGAATTTTCTCTTTACAATCCGTGTGAATATAAAACGATAGAAATTTCTCTCTTAGAGTATTTACTTATTCATTTATCAAAAACTCATAGAAATTAAACATAGAATTAAAGAGAATTCTAATTTTGATATAAAAATTCTTCATGCATCTATTTATGAATAAAAATCAACTTCAATGGGAATAACACTTTTATATAGAATTCAATGTAGATATTTTGGAGGATTATGATCAGTGATAATATGGTTTCATTTAGAAGATTGTTTTAAAGACAACTGAATCTGTGAAGCAGGTAATTTCATACTGGGTGTGTAAGTGGTGTGACTATCTTGAAGTTTGCTTGAAGCAGGTAATTTCATACTGGGTGTGTAAGTGGTGTGACTATCTTGAAGTTTGCTTGAAGCGCGGGCTAGGGGGCCTGGGAACTCTTTTCCCTGGTACCCGGGGTAAAACATAACCAAAATTCTAAATGGATCCTATCACTACATTGGTTGGGTGGTTGGATAACCCATGGGATTGGATGGGGTTAGGCTGGATTGATGGATCCATAAAATGAGACTCAATTCTGTTATGTTACGATAGTTGAAGTAAAATCCCATATAACCCTTGTTCTATGGAAAAGAATCAACAGCTATGCCTCTTGATGAGGAAAAAAGCGTTGGTCTCTATGATCCAAGTGCAAGTCTCTTCCTTGATCTAACCATGTGACTTACAGGTTCGGTCGGATCGGTTTGGTTAGTTAAGGCTCTTGACTACGTTAGAATAGATTTTTCTCGATGGAATCGCCTATGTTTGTTGTTGGGCGAGAGAAGTTTTTCTGGATTTGGTTTTGTAAGAATCGAGGGATTGTTGAGATATCGAGCTCATCTAGTGAGGCTGTGGCCTGGGGGATAGGCCCCACACTTACACCACTGGCATGGTTGGTGAGATCATGGGTGATATGCGGCCAGTGGGATGACAGGCTGTGTGACAGCCATTCTAGAGACTGGCATAGTTATAGCGCCAGCTCATTTAGTTGGGTTCACACTATAGAGAACCCTAGTATGTATTTGGTTAAGTACCTTTTCATATTGTGTACTCTTATCTTTTTATATGGTGTGTTGAGTGTTGTGTGAAGAAGAAGAAGATTTTCAGCCTCTCACCTTGTGTGTTCTCTTTTAGGGTTTTGTGAGTGTGTGTGTGTGTGCTTTGCAAAAGCTCAAGTTCTCTTCTCCCCTGCATCTTTTCATGGTATCAGAGCCTGGTTCATGCTAAGGGCTGAGTTGCAAGCAAGAGAAGGACAGGAAGTGGTACAAGGGTAAGAGCTTCATCTACTCTTCCCTATTTGTGTTGGCGACTACACCCTTGTCGGGAGATCTACGCGAGGCACCGGCAAATGATCTCTGATTGAGGAGCTTTCTTCGCGGGAGTAAAGCTATAAGGCAACTATACTATCCTATTGGTCCTATTGGACAACATTTTTTGGGCCGAAAACGCGTTACGGACGCGTTACGCGACCTCCGTTTTTCATCAAAAAGTAGGCGATTTCGAGCGTAAGTCATTAATTCTCTCTGCAGAACTCTGTTTTAAGAATTGCAGGAAGATAAATTGGTTGTGCAGACATTGTGTGTGCTACAAGGAGGTCAACAATTGCCATTGGGTGTATGTATGCACATTAAGGTCACTGGTTGTGACATTTGAGTGTAGTACAATACCGCTGCATAAAATACAACAATTTGTGCAGGACAAACGAGAGTGCTATTTCTCGTAAATTTGTGTGTCTGGCAAGATGTCAAATGATGGCATAAACCAGATTGTTGTGTTGAGAAGCTTGATAAGAACGACTTCCATTCTTGGAGGTTCAGGGGCTGACAAATTTCTTGATGGGAAACTGGGACTATATAGAAGGTGGGCATGAAGAGGCACCGGAGATACTAGAGATCAATCTGCAGATGTGAAAGAGTTCAAGGATTGGAACCAAGGAGCCAGAAAAGTTATGTATTGCTTCTCCATCAGTATACAAGACACCATGATTGGGCACATACAGGATGCCAAGTCCCCCAAGGAGGTGTGGGACACCTTGGTAAAACTCTATGAAACAAATACCAAGGCACGAAAGATACAGTTGAAGAATGAACCTCATACTGTGGAGAGAAAGAGTATGTCTGTGAATGACTATGCATTGAAGATCAAGGGTATTGTGGAATCCCTTGCCTCTATTGGTGTTTCAGTAGTAGATGATGATGATATGGTGGAAGTCTGTCTACGTGGTCTCGGGCCACAATACAAGGCGTTCAAGACGTCTATTCAGACTCGAGAAAACATTCCCAATTTCACAGATTTGGTGTCTATGTTGATTATAGAAGAGAAGAGCTTGGGTGAAGACCAACAGTCTTCACAAAACAAAAACAGTTCAGAGCAACAGGCCTTCTACACAAGTTCAGGAAGAGGACGAGGTAGAGGAGGCCATGGACACGGCCAAGGAGGTGGCCGAACAGGTAATCAGAATTATGGCCAGTATAGTAGCAGCAACAACAACAGTCCCAGAATTCATAACAACAACAACACGCAAGTGGAAGAGGCCAATTCAGAGGCAGCGGGAGTCAAAGAGGTCGTGGAAATTAGCACAGGCAGTATAATGATACACGTGGATGCTTTTATTGTGGTAAGCCTGGAAATGTGCAGGCAGATTGTTATAAGAAGAAGGCTGACATGCAAAATGGAAAATTCCAGCAAAACAACTATGCATCCTCGAGCAGAAACAATGAGGATAATAAAAGGTTGTTTGTTATGCAGCATGTTGTTAATGCCATGTTTGAAAATGTTGAAGCAGCACATAAAGATGATGTATGGTACATTGATTCAGGTGCTTCAAATCACATGACAAGTCATGGGGAGTGGTTCAAGGAGATGAAAACCTTGAAAGACCAGGTTTTGTGGAAACATAGGATGACACTGCTCATCCAATTGCCCATGTTGGAGATGTGCCATTGTCTATGCAGGATGGCAAAGTGAAGTACTGTGACGTGAAAAATTGATATCTTTCATTGTCAATTTTGTGCATATTTTGATGGTTTCTCAATGGTAATAAGGTGGAAGCTTGTCCAAGAAGATTGCGGCGCCCACAATGGAATAACGGCGTGATGATGCGGCGGCTTGGCGGCTACCCCGATAACAACATTCTATCTTCAAATATAATGGTTTTACTTGATTTAGGGTGCACACATTGTAAATGCCACAAGTATGCTTGATAAATACTTTGGTATGGTAGATAGGCTAGTGATGTGGAAAATAAAAGTGGGCCTTCATGCTCACATGGATTTTAATTGTATTATTAATATGGTATTCACCATAAGGCTACAAGTTGGGGAGTGTGGAAGGCATGTGGAGGAGTGTGTGTAGGTGCATAATTGGGAAAGATTCTTCTAGAATGCCTACATGCAAGAGGAGAATTCTGCCATGTGTAAGTGGGATCTCCACCTACACGCCACTTAGGCTTGGCTATTATCTCATCACACTCTCAAAGTCAAAAAGTCTTCAATTTAATAATCAATAGAAGACTTAGCCTAAGAGGACAATTGATGGTGACATCTACCCTTATGTCACTGAAGGGTTGAAGTTTTTTATGTTGTAATTTGTAACAATGGAAGAGAGGGTGATTCTCCACCTATAAAAGGAGCCCTCCTCTCCCTTTCAAATCAAGGAATGAACCTCCTCAATTGAGCATTTTGTGTCATTGCCATTCTCTTATCTTTCAAACCCCTATTCAAACACTCTCTTTACATGTGAATGTCTCATTTAGCATTAGCTCCTCATGCTTAACCCAATTTCGGACCTCTTTGATGATTCATGATAAGTGGGATAAGGAGTTATTATCTTGGTGGGCCTGTGACTTCTCAAGGTAGCCCTTGCCTTATTGCCGCCCTCCTTTGGAGGTACCAATGGTTTTAGCGGTAATGAGCATGCGAAAAGACTTTGGGGACCATAGGTAAATCTTTACAATTTTTCGCTGAGCAATGTTAACCCTTACCCTCTAGCTTGAATCATGAAGGAGATGAAAGGCAAGAGGCTATTTCAAAATTGAGGTTTCATGCAAAGAGAGGGAAGTGCAGTTTTTGTGGTCCAATACCCAAATTTCAACCGGTAATTACTCATCACTCAGGTGTTGTTTCTTAAATTGATCAGATGGCTAGGAAGCTCTTTATATGCTCTTTCCACTCATGTAACTAATTTCTTAATCCCTTACTTCATTGATGATCAGAATCTCTCCCAAATTTGCTAACTTTTAGGTGAATTTTGGCAGTTTTATAGTCTTGTAGTAAAATGCTCATAACTTTTCGCTCGGTTATCCGTTTTTGAAAGTTTTTATATAGGCGCGAAGCTCTCTTCAAGCTCTACGCATCTATTTAATCCTCTCTTGCACAGCCTATATGGATTTAAAACTGCAATTCTCTGTGTATCTCTATTTTTATAGCTTTTTGGCCATTCTTTCTTCTTAATCATGATTAATTCCTCCTAATCTCTTATCAAAAGGCCAATCCCATGTGTCTTATCCTCTTGTAAGTGATTTCTATATTCATTTGCTTTATTATGTTCCGACCAAATCGCCCAATTCAAACGGATGAACCTTACCAATATTCCCCGTATGTTTCCGTTCACATAATCCTAAGTCGGAAGATTTTCTTCCAACAAAGAATCGCACTCTTGTTTGGAGCTGCAAGACTAGCAGAAATTCTTGCTTCTCCCGAGCCTTTCATCTTTCCTTCCATGAATTATGATCTCACCTTTGATGTGTATATCTTTATCTTAACCTAGGGAGAGAAAGGGAGGTGAGGAGGCTGTGAGGTTTCATACAAGTGTGTTTTGATTCTGAGAAGTGACCGAAGTCCAAACCCCAACTTTGTGTCACATCTTTTGGTGGAGGCGGCGGGCAGGTTTTACTTAGAATTATTCTATTTTAACCTCAAGGTCCCGCATGATCAAAGGAAAGTTATTTTGAAATAAGCAAATTTCCCTTGTTGCTACTCATCTTTTGGTGCAAGATGTTCAACATTCTGGTGTTCCGAGGATCGGAAGGAGAAGACCCGGGGAGTTATCTCTGAGAGTTTAACCGAGCATGCCGCTTGACGGGTTGGTCTATGAAGGAGAGGGCAAAAATACTTCCAGATTTCTTGGAGGGTGTGGCCTTAACTTGGCATGAGGCTTTGCCAGAGGAGTCCAAGAATGATTGGGAAAGGTTGACCAAAGCAATGAAGGAGAGATTTGGGACAGTGGAGTCACCAAATGCTTTACTATTGCAATTGGATCAAATTTTCCAAAAGGATGGAGAGTCAGTTTCTACCTTTTCAGTAAGGTATGAAGCCTTATTCATCAAATATCAACAAGCTGCTTTACATGTTGTTGCTTCTTCTTCTTCACCTTCTATGGAAGATTCAAAGAGTTCTTTAGCAATGGAGCACCTTAAGATGAGCAAGTTTATTAGGGCTTTGGATCCCCGCTTGCATGGAAAAGTTCTTAGCAAAGATCCCACTAGTTTTAAAGAGACCCTTCGTATTGCTTTGAAGAAGGAGGCCACTCTTCATATTGAGTCCACATTCCAATCTTCTCTAAGTGTGCCAACCCCACCACGAGTAGAGATAGCCTCAACATCTCAGGTACAAGCTCCATCCTTGGATCATAACATTGCACAACTTATGGCAGAATTTGTTGATTTGAAGTTACACTTAGTCAATGCAAGGCCACCTAGGGTTCCACGAGCTGAGGATAAACCTAGGGATAGAAGTAGTGTCACATGCTATGAATGTCAAGAGAAGGGACACTATCGCACTGAGTGTCCAAAGTTGAGGAAAAGTGAGGATAAAAGTTTAGCACTTTTAGAGAAAATATGCTCAAAAGAAGAGGAAACATTGATGCCATTAATGGCAAAAAGGGGTCGTAAAACTAGAAGCCAGGAAGAAGAAGAACAAGAAGATAAATCTGAAGAAGAGGAGAAAAATAATAAGAAGAAGAAGTCGTCTAGGAGAAAAATTGGGCAATCTGACTTTCCTCTTAGACAAGGATCTCTTAGTTATGACCTCTTAACAGATCTTAGGGAGAAAACAACACAAATCACATTTGGGCAGCTTTTGGCATTCTCTCCAAAGCTCAGAAAGAAATGGGATAAGCTGGCTAGCACAAGGGAATCTAAGAAAAAGAAGAAGAGGGATAATGGGACTCCTATGGTTCAGAAGGTGGATATTGATGTAGGAGATGATGTGCCTGTGATGATTGATGTCATCATTGAGGGGCAAACAATTTCTAATGCATACATTGATGGAGGTGCATCAATCACTATCATGAGTAAAAAAACAATGAAAGATGCTGATTTAAAGTTGTCTTCTACCAACTCTCCCTATCGCATCAAACTTGCTGATAATACTAGGGTGAAAACCTTAGGAATTGTCAGGAATTTGGGAGTGGATGTATATGGTATTTCTGTGCCTACAACTTTTCAGGTCATTCCTACAAAGCCTGATGCTAGGGCTTACCCATTGATATTGGGTAGGCCATGGCTTCGCCAAGTGAAGGCAATTCAAAAGTGGGAGACAGGTGATCTTATTCTACAAGGTGCGAATAAGAAGGTCCACTACAACATCAAGAGTCGTCGCAAGAAAGTGGTAAGAGGTGAACATTTAACTTCCGAAAGTTTAGAGTCAGAGTCATCCGATGAAGAAGAGACAAGTGGTAGCTCCGAGGATTCCATCTCAGAAGGAGAGGTGGAGGGAGTTGCATTTGGTCTTTCCCTGGGAAGGGATCGAGGGGATGCTGAAGACAATGGAGCCTTGGAAGGGGAAGCTTCTTCAACCATGTGCAAGAAAGGAGATGTGGACCTCACTAGTCTTCACCAACAAAATGAACTTCTTCTTGATGAGTCCATAGCAGGTACTGAAAGGGAGGATTACTTAAAAATGTTGGATGGATTTCCTAACCTTTTTGCAAACAGCTACTCACAAGTACGCCAAGTTACCCTAGTAGAGCACAAGATTGATCTCAAGCCCCAAAGGAAGCCAGTGGTGCAGCGACTAAGGCGTTTGGGAGTAGTGCAAGCAGAGGTGCTTAAGAAGGAGGTAACAAATTTGCTTGAAGCTGGATTTATTTTTCCAGTAGAGAATTCAGAATGGATTTCCCCAGTTGTAGTCACTCCCAAAAAGGGTGGAAAATGGCGTGTGTGTGTGGACTTTCGCCCTCTGAATGCATGCACAAAGAGAGATTATTATCCTCTACCCTTTCAGAATGAGATTTTGGATCAAGTTGCAGGCCATGAATTGTATTCAGTGTGTGATGGATACTCTGAATACTTTCAAATCTAGATTTGTGAAGAAGATCAAAGGAAAACCTCATTTATCACCCCTTGGGGAGTGTATGCCTATAGGGTGATGCCATTTGGCTTGACCAATGCACCAGCAACTTTTCAACGCTTCATGAGTCAGGTATTTGCACCTTACTTGGGGAAGTTTATAAGGGTCTTTCTGGATGATTTTTGCATTTACTCAAGCCGCATGGATCACTTGGAAAAGTTGAGGTTGGCCTTGCAAAGTATTGATGATGCAAAAGGGTGTCTTAATCCTGGAAAATGCCGCTTGGCACGAAGGAAGGTGGTTCTCTTGGGACATGTTATCTCAGAAGAAGGTATAGAGATGGATCCTGAGAAGGTGCAGGCAATTGTGGCCCTCCCACCACCTACCAATGTAAGGGAGGTAAGGAGGATTTTGGGTAAAACAAAGTATTACCAACGCTTTGTTGACATGTTCTCTGAGAAGATGTATCCTATAAATCTGTTAACAAAGAAGAATGTTTCTTTCCAATGGGGGCCCGATCAAATTCAATCTTTTTGTTTGCTCAAGGAATGCATGAGTCAAAGTCCGATTGTGCAGCCTCCTAGGTGGGGGGAGGACTTTTATGTGAACCCAAGTGTCTCATCACATTTAGTAGGTGCTATACTCTTGCAAAAGGGAGAGCGAGGGCGTATGCAACCAGTGTATTATGCAAGTCGACAACTCACTGATGCCGAGGAGAGGTATGGTGAAATGGAGAAAGGTGGTTTGTCTCTTGTTTTTGCAGTAAAGAAGTTCAGGTCATACTTGTTACCTCGCCCTTTTTTCTTCCTCACATCTCAACCTTATTTACAATTCTTGGTCCGCAAACCCAATCCTGCAGGAGGAAAGTTTGCAAAGTGGATTTGCGAGCTTCAAGAATTCTCTTTCACTTTTATCACAGAAAACACCACTAGGGCCTCTCTTGCAGATTTGCTTACAAGGAAGGAAGAGGAAGAAGGAACAGGAGCAAAGGAAGAGGTATATGAAGATTTGGAAATGCCACCAACTGCTTTCACTATGCATTTTGATGGAGTCTTTAGCCCTTCCAGGCAATGTGGGGCTGGGGGGATAGTTTTATTCGATCCAGAAGGAAAAGAGGTATGGGCCAAGGGTAGGGAATTTCCAAAGGCTATATCAAATAATGTGGCTGAGTATAATGCATTAATTTGGGGATTAGAAGATTGCATAAAAGATGGAATTGAAGAGGTAGAGGTTAAAGGGGATTCACAATTGGTCATCCGACAAATGAAAGGAGAATATAAGGCAAGGAGTCCTAATCTCCAAGAATTGTATAAAAGGGCAATGGAGTTGAAAGAAGCTTTTGAGTTTTGTAAATTTGTGCATGTTAACAGGAAGGATAATCAAAAGGCTGATGAATTGGCTACTAAAACCTTGGCTTCTTTCAAAGTAGCTACTCTTGCATTAATGGATACAGGTTGGCCTGAGCTCCAAGATGTTCAACACTATTTAGATACAGAATACTTCCCTCCTGGATTGAATCCTCAACAGAAGCAAAGGCTTACCAGGAAAGCTCATCCTTACACAATTCTAGGGGATGTTCTTTACAAGCAAGGTAAGGATAAGATTCTTAGGAGGGTAGTGCTAAGTGAGCCTGGAAGAATCTAAAAGGATTATGGAATTATGTCATGAATGTTCAGGTCACTTTGCCTCAGCTAGCACAACTCGGAGGATCCTTAACACAGGGTATTATTGGCCTCGACTCAGCAAAGATGTCTATGAGTGGTGCAGAAGCTGTGAAGTATGCCAGGCATATGGGCATAAGCAATTGGTTCCTGGACCCTTAAACCCTATCCCAGCATATGGTCCATTTGAAAGGTGGGGATTAGATTTTGTGGGCCCACTTCCTCGTTCTTCACATGGGAAGTATTACATATTGGTGGCCACAGATTATGCAACAAGGTGGGCAGAAGCAAAGGCAATGGTCAATAATAAAGCAGTGGCTGTGGCATCCTTTCTCAGGGAATACATATGTGCCCGATTTGGGTGTCCGTTGGAAATCCTTACAGATGGGGGGAGGTCTTTCAGGAATGAACTGATTGAAGCTTTGGTGCAAAAATTAAAAATAAAGCATGCTATGTCAACTCCCTATTATCCCCAATGTAATGGTTTAGTAGAAAAAACTAATGGACTGCTTTGTGGATCTTTGTCTAAGCCAGTGGATACTATGAAGAGAAAGTGGGATGTGCATTTGCCAGAAGTCCTATGGGCCTATAGGACAACTCACAAACTCTCTCTTGGTTTCACACCTTTTTAGTTAGTTTATGGAGTGGAGGCTATTTTGCCAATAGAATTGGAAATCACAAGCCTTCGCACATCTTTTGCACGCTTGAATAATGAAGAAGAAACACATGCCCAACGCCTAGCACAACTGGAGATCTTGGATGAGAGGTGACTTTAGGCACTTCAAAATTTGGAGGCTGCACAACAACAACGGCGCAAGGCAAGGCATGACACTCTCACGAGGAAGAAGAAGGAGCCAGAACTCAAGCAAGGAAGCTTAGTCATGAGGTATGATGGCCGTGTGGAGAAACGGCTAGATAAGAAGCTTCTTCGATGCTGGGAAGGCCCCTTGAGGATAAAGCAAAAGTTCAAAAATAACACCTATCTTCTAGAGGATGCAAGTGGCCAGGAGGTTCCCGGACGTGCCAATGAGTACCGGCTGAAGATATTCTACCCTCGAGCACCATGGCCAGCAGACCCCCCAGACAAGCATGGAGGATCTGCTGGGGGGAAAGATGTGACGTGAAAAATTGATATCTTTCATTGTCAATTTTGTGCATATTTTGATGGTTTCTCAATGGTAATAAGGTGGAAGCTTGTCCAAGAAGATTGCGGCGCCCACAATGGAATAACGGCGTGATGATGCGGCGGCTTGGCGGCTACCCCGATAACAGCATTCTATCTTCAAATATAATGGTTTTACTTGATTTAGGGTGCACACATTGTAAATGCCACAAGTATGCTTGATAAATACTTTGGTATGGTAGATAGGCTAGTGATGTGAAAAATAAAAGTGGGCCTTTATGCTCACATGGATTTTAATTGTATTATTAATATGGTATTCACCATAAGGCTACAAGTTGGGGAGTGTGGAAGGCATGTGGAGGAGTGTGTGTAGGTGCATAATTGGGAAAGATTCTTCTAGAATGCCTACATGGAAGAGGAGAATTCCGCCATGTGTAAGTGGGATCTCCACCTACACGCCACTTAGGCTTGGCTATTATCTCATCACACTCTCAAAGTCAAAAAGTCTTCAATTTAATAATCAATAGAAGACTTAGCCTAAGAGGACAATTGATGGTGACATCTACCCTTATGTCACTGAAGGGTTGAAGTTTTTTATGTTGTAATTTGTAACAATGGAAGAGAGGGTGATTCTCCACCTATAAAAGGAGCCCTCCTCTCCCTTTCATAAGGCTACAAGTTGGGGAGTGTGGAAGGCATGTGGAGGAGTGTGGAAGGCATGTGGAGGAGTGTGTGTAGGTGCATAATTGGGAAAGATTCTTCTAGAATGCCTACATGGAAGAGGAGAATTCCGCCATGTGTAAGTGGGATCTCCACCTACACGCCACTTAGGCTTGGCTATTATCTCATCACACTCTCAAAGTCAAAAAGTCTTCAATTTAATAATCAATAGAAGACTTAGCCTAAGAGGACAATTGATGGTGACATCTACCCTTATGTCACTGAAGGGTTGAAGTTTTTTATGTTGTAATTTGTAACAATGGAAGAGAGGGTGATTCTCCACCTATAAAAGGAGCCCTCCTCTCCCTTTCAAATCAAGGAATGAGCCTCCTCAATTGAGCATTTTGTGTCATTGCCATTCTCTTATCTTTCAAACCCCTATTCAAACACTCTCTTTACATGTGAATGTCTTATTTAGCATTAGCTCCTCATGCTTAACCCAATTTTGGACCTCTTTGATGATTCATGATAAGTGGGATAAGGAGTTATTATCTTGGTGGGCCTATGACTTCTCAAGGTAGCCCTTGCCTTATTGCCGCCCTCCTTTGGAGGTACCAATGGTTTTAGCGGTAATGAGCATGCGGAAAGACTCTGGGGACCATAGGTAAATCTTTATGATTGTCCGTTGAGCAATGTTAACCCTTACCCTCTAGCTTGAATCATGAAGGAGATGAAAGGCAAGAGGCTATGTGAAAATTGAGGTTTCATGCAAAGAGAGGGAAGTGCAGTTTTTGTGGTCCAATACCCAAATTTCAACCGGTAATTACTCATCACTTAGGTGTTGGTTTCTTAAATTGATCATATGGCTAGGAAGCTCTTTATATGCTCTTTCCACTCATGTAACTAATTTCTTAATCCCTTACTTCATTGATGATCAGAATCTCTCCCAAATTTGCTAACTTTTAGGCGAATTTTGGCAGTTTTATAGTCTTGTAGTAAAATGCTCATAACTTTTCGCTCGGTTATCCGTTTTTGAAAGTTTTTATATAGGTGCGAAGATCTCTTCAAGCTCTACGCATGTATCTAATCCTCTCTTGCACAGCCTATATGGATTTAAAACTTCAATTCTCTGTGTATCTCTGTTTTTATAGCTTTTTGGCCATTCTTTCTTCTTAATCATGATTAATTCCTCCTAATCTCTTATCAAAAGGCCAATTCCATGTGTCTTATCCTCTTGTAAGTGATTTTTATATTTATTTGCTTTATTATGTTCCGACCAAATCGCCCAATTTGAACGGATGAACCTTACCAATATTCCCCGTATGTTTCCGTTCACATAATCCTAAGTCGGAAGATTTTCTTCCAACAAAGAATCGCCCTCTTGTTTGGAGCTGCAAGACTGGCAAAAATTCTTGCTTCTCCTGAGCCTTTCATCTTTCCTTCCATGAATTATGATCTCACCTTTGATGTGTATATCTTTATCTTAACCTAGGGAGAGAAAGGGAGGTGAGGAGGCTGTGAGGTTTCATACAAGTGTGTTTTGATTCTGAGAAGTGACCGAAGTCCAAACCCCAACTTCGTGTCACAGTACCTAGCAGATGTACTTCATGTTCCAAACATAACAAAGAATCTGGTTTCAATTGGCGAGATGATTGAGCAGGGTTTGCATGTTCGGTTTAACCCTGATTGTTGTTATGTTGAAGACTTTAAAGACAAGTGCAGGTTGGTTGCAAAAGGCAACAGAGTGGGCAGAATGTTTACATTGAATGTAAAAATGCCTGAAGTGAGTGCTGCGATGTTTGCAAATGGTTCAGGAATTGTTGCAGACACAGACATTTGGCATAAAAGAATTGGACATGTGAATGTGCAGAGAATGAAGTCTATGCAGACTAAAGGAATTGTTTAAAGTTGAAGGTATGCAGAAAATATGTGAAGCATGCCAATTTGGAAAGCAAACAAAGCATGTATTTCCACGTGACAGAAATGTGAGCAGAAATGCACTAGATGTTGTGCATTCAGATGTTGGGGTCCTACAAAGACCATGTCTATGGGAGGCTGCAGGTATTATGTGACATTTATTGATGACTACACAAGGAAAGTGTGGGTATACTTCATGAAGGAGAAGGGTGAGGTGTTCACTCATTCTTAGAATTTTAGAGTTATGGTTGAAAAGCAAACAGGGAAATATGTAAAGTGCCTAAGGTCAGATGGAGGGGGAGAGTACTTCTCCAATAAGTTCTCTGAATTTTTGAAGAAGAATGGTATTCAGAGATAGTTTACATGCAGATACACTCCGCAGTTGCTCAACGAAAAAACAAGCACATTGCTAAGATTGCGCGAGCATTGATGGGAGAGAACAATGTGCCGCATAGCTATTGGGCTGAGGCTATTTCTACAGCAGTTTACATCATGAATAGGACTCCAACTGCAGCCATACATGATGTAACTCTAGAGGATAGGTTTACTGGCAGAAAACCTGATTTGTCTCATTTGAAAGTCTTTGGATGCATTGCATATGTGCATGTGCCAAATTTGTCTCCTCTGAAAGTCTTTGGTGGATGCATTGCATATGTGCATGTGCCAGATGAGCTGAGAACTAAGCTGGATCCAAAAGCTAAAAAATGTGTGTTTATTGGGTATTCCCTTGAGCAATAGAGATACAGGTGTTATAACCCTGCTACACGTCAGTTGAGGGTAAGCAGGGATGTTGTTTTTGATGAGATGAGCAGCTGGTATGCTGCTGAAAAAGAAACTGTTGGGGCTGATGTGAGTGGAAATGTGGTTGCATAGAATGCAAGTCAGCAATCACAGTCTTTGAGTGGACCAGGAGAGTCCTCATCTAGTGGTTCAGTTGATAGACCATGGAGTGGCAGGCTGCGTCATAATACCAGTCCTACAAATGTGATTAGTACATCACGTAAAGTGATTGAGTCCCTTAGTATGCCTGACCAGGAGAGTCCTCATCTAGTGGTTCAGTTGATAGACCATGTAGTGGCAGGCTGCGTCATAATACCAGTCCTGCAAATGTGATTAGTGCATCACGTAAAGTGATTGAGCCCCTTAGTATGCCTGACATTTCTGCAAGGCATTCTCATGTTGATGGAGAGTCTAGTGGCTCAAAGATGAGCCTTGATGAGGATCTTGGGATACCAGCTATGAGAACACCTGGTGTGAAGAAGGCTATGGAAGCCATGAATGCAATGTTGCGAAGATCTGGGAGAGTGAAGAATCCTGTGTAGAGGTTTACCTATAATGGTTATGTGGCACACCACTATGCATACATGGCAAAAGTTGTACAGGTTGTAGAGCCCACATGCATTGATGAGGCTCTTGGAAATGTGTGTTGGAAGAAAGCTATGAACCTTCTTGAGGCATAATCAGCAGCATATCTTCTCTTGGCAGCTTCTCCTTGACGATGATGAAGACTCCATAGCCTTCATAATTCTAAAATCTCCATTTTCAGCTTCCATGATGATGAGCAGGTTTTCCATGTTGCAAAAATCCCATTTGCAACTCTTGGGCAGCTTCTATGCAACCTCCTTGTTGCAAATCTCCTCTCAAATCCTCACAAATGCAAATCCAAATGATAATATGAGTGTGCATAATTTTTTCCATAATAGACTGAAAGTAGTGCTTAATCAAATGAACACATAACCAAGAAATCTATACATAAATATTCACCATGACCAAGAGCCCACCCAAGCTCTGATACCATGTTAACAATCCAAAAATGGGATTGATCATGGTGATGGACAATGATTAGGCAGCAACATAATTAAGGTGGATTAAACCACACTAAAAACTCCATGAGAGAGAGATTGCACACTCAACACTTGATCTCTTCTATATTCATATCTCAAGTGAACCATACAATGATATAGGCCCTCCAGCCTTATCCCACTTTACACATCATCATCCGTGTGGCACTTCCTTTTCCACTCTTTTGGTCAACACTCACACACCATACAATATTACATGTGGCATTCCTATCTTGCCACAATATCTTGCACCTCTAGGGTGCTTTCCCATATACACACAACACCACGATTACATCTCTCAACAGTAGGCCATCGAGCTTGATTCACTCCAAGCTGGCCATGCTAGGTTGGATCTATGATGGCCATGTATAGTAAAGGAGCTTCTGCTCCACCTTATGATTATTCTTCTGTGCACTTTTACCGCACGAGTCGGAGCTGGGGACTTGCCGAACACCGTATGCGAGCCACGAATGGCTGCAAAAGCATACAACCAGAACCTAGTAAGCTCAAACAGAAAGCAAAGGTGTGTTACTCACCGCTCAAACCATCGCCGTGAAGGATTCCCACGTCGCAGTGAAGAAGGAGTCGCCGTCGCTACTCTACCGCCTCGCCGGCCGTGCCGCCACACAGTGCTCGATCGCTCTCTCTCTCTCTCTCTCTCTCTCTCTCTCTCACACACACACACATACGCAGGAGAAGGGGAACAAGAAGATAAGGCAAGAGCACACTTTGTATTCAACACATTGAGAATGAGAGTTTTAGGGTTACATTTGACTCTTATAGGTGACTTAACCATTCACACATGGGTGCCCATACATGGCCGGCCGATCCTAACCCTTATCCTACTGATTTCAAGGTGTGCCTCTCATTGACGATCACCCAATCCCTTTATCCTTTACATAACAGGGAAGTAGAGTGAAAGTATGCTGGAATTCAAAAGATATAAAGTGTAATAAATTTAAGCATGTTAGACCACAATGGATGTTGCTATGAGAACTTAGTTTAAGGGGTCACATGAATGAGCTAGCATAGCAAATTAACAGGAGTTTAAAAAGATTGAAAGTAAATCAAGAGTTAGCAAGGTGTCGAAGGTTAATCAAGGTCTATAACTGGCCTAAGTCAAGGAAAATTACCCAGCTTAATAAATAAATAGATGACCACAATGTGTCTGCTCTAAGAACAAGTTAATACCACGAGCCTAGGGACATAAGAAACATCAGAGTTATAGGAGCCTTTTGCCTTTATTTCTTTATGCACGTGACAATTTTTACACACAATGGCGACCTCCCTAAGGTAAAACTAACATCGATCGCGGTACCATGTTTAACACAAGGCATTGTCCAGGAATCTATTAGTTCACCTTAGGCAAGGCTGCCTCCTACCAACCCAGGGCATCGGTCTAGAGTAGAATACTCCTCGCCTACCAAGTGTCAGTAAGGCGATAGGCCAACATTAGAGCAAATAATAGACTTGTATTGCCATTCATTGTAGGCTTTTTTTTTTTGGTTTTATTTCTTTTGATCTTCGCTCCTGAACTATAATGTGTTCTTACATCCTTTTGACCAAGGGGTAAAAGCTATGTCTTAGAGGTCAACACACACATGGCCAGGTGTCAAACATTAAGATGGTTTGACCCTAGACCTAAGACAATCGTATTCCAAGGTT
Source organism: Cibotium barometz (assembly GCF_041138505.1). Lineage (NCBI taxonomy): Eukaryota > Viridiplantae > Streptophyta > Polypodiopsida > Cyatheales > Cibotiaceae > Cibotium > Cibotium barometz. Next base: position 38,646,548 of record NC_141096.1, read on the forward strand.
AACTAAAGACTACATGCATTCTCAAGAATATATCTAATAAGGTTAAACTCATTAATGATTCACACTAACACATCAGGCAACTTCAAAAACTAAGTAGTGCTTTGACAATTTCCATGTGGTCATGCATTATAGTTCATACAATTAATCGAACAGTAAAAATTAAAGAGAGTGGGCATAGAAGAATTACACGTGAAATTGGAGATCTCCTTGATTTGATGAGACAGCTTGCAATTTTAGATATATTTTGATGAACGTTGCGGCAGTCTCAGGACTTGGAAGCGAACCCACCTCAAACTTTTCAACCTGTACAATCAACTAACAAGCACTATACCTCGAGAGACACATCAGTGTGAAAAATTAAAGACTCGTTTAAGGACTCCAAACTAGAAACAACTTGAAAACACTAACCTACCTACCAGTCACCACACTACTACTGAGGATATGGTAAGAGGATGTTGTAGAGTCCTGGCTCTAAAGCTCACCTTTCGTTGGCCAATCTTGATGCTTGCTTCTTGGACATCTTGAAATCCCAGAATGAGTAAATGCTCCTCAACATCTCCTAAGCTCCATTCATTGCTTACATTCACCACTTCAGTTGAACCATTAGAAAGAGTCACAAATAAATCTAAGGGTGTATCCACACCCTCACTTGATTGCAAGGGAACAAACTCCCCATTCTTCTTCATCCATCGTTCATAGAAAAATCGAATGGATAAGCTCTAATGAGTCTTCACAATTATCGAAAGGTAACACTTGAAGGCACCACTTTACACGAGTAGATGTCCCCTTTGTGAAACCCCTCCACAATATTCCATCCAATTCCCAAGACGTTATTAATTTGTTCAATTTTCAATTTCTTGCAAATGAACATTGTTGGGGTGGGTTGTGGAGAAAGCTTGGAGAACATAAATACAAATAGATGGATTGGGGGGGCAAACCTACGAGGCTTCTTGTCTGAACAAGATTGTACTCTTTGGCATCGTAAGCGGAGCCTTAAAGACCACACTGCCTGTTTCCACTCTTGGCATTAAAGCATTAGAGGGGTGGCGAACAATCAAAGATGGTTTTGCCACTTGACTTTGTGATTTTTCGTTATCTAGCATTTTGCCCCGAGTCGATGGCTTAGGTGCGGGATTTTGAGCGGTCAGACCGAGAGCAGGTTCTTACGTTGTAACTCGCCTGGTTGCCCAATCAATATTGCACTTGGTGGCTAACATCCATTTGCGCCCTAAGTTTACAGTCCCCTCCATAGTACCAGTAGGCATAACCAAAAAGCTTTGAATTACGGTCCCCTTGTCATCATAGGCAACCGGAGTGTGCAGAATTCTTGAGACAGGGGTTTTCTTCTTGTTGATACCTTTAATTTGGATAGCACTCTTGGATAAAGGTGGTTTTCCAAGTTGACACCACACGCCATATGATAGCAAATTGTGTTGAGCTCCTGTATCCAATAATGCATTATACAGCACCTGTATCCAATAATGCATTATACAGCACCTCCCCGCTGTAAGGACTCTGTAACTTAATTGGGTATCTTAGAGGCGGGTCAAATTCCAGTGAATCCTCCTCTGCCTCCTCGAAAAATACTTGCGTAATTCCCAAGTTGGCTTCTCGTTTGGCGCCTAGCACGCTGTTGACGTTCTTTGGCTTTAATTCTTACTTGTATCTTCTTAAGCTCAGCTTGTTCTTTAGCTGCCTTCTTATGATGGATTGCATGTAACTCCTCTTGGCTCAGGGGGTCATAGTATCTTTTGAATATACTCCCATTGAGGAATCCAATAGTCTCAACTCCGTCGAGAGTCTCCACTCGGATGGTACCTTGTGGGGTAATTTCACATACTATATACGGTCCCTTACAAGCATATTTGAGCTTCTTCTTTTCGTTACGCACTCCATACATCAGGACTTTATCCCCAACCTTGATGTCCTTATCCTTTAGGTGGCGATTAAACCATTTTTTCCTTTTATCCTTCTCCACAAGGGCATTGTACACAGCCAATTGTCTTTCTTCGTTTAGCCACTCAAGGATATACAGTCGCTCTAAGGGATTACCATCCCAACCCTCTTGAAGAGTAGCAACACGAAGACTAGGAATGACAAATTCCCACGGCATGACTGCGTCTTGGCCATATACCATTTTGAATGGTGTGCAATTAATAGCCACTTTGTACGCAGTATGATAGGCCCATAAAGCTGTCGTAAGCTTTAGATCCCAATCCGTGCGATGAGCTTCAACAGTCTTTGTCAGAATAGAGATTAATGTCTTGTTTGTACTCTCGGCTTGGCCATTCGCTTGCGGATAATAAGGGGTAGATTTATGATGGGATATCATGAAATTTGTTGTGAGCTCCTTAATCACTTCATTTATAAAATGCGTACCATTGTCGCTCACAAGTTCAAAAGGACAACCGAAGCGTGTGATTATATTTTCAAAGAGAAACTTGGCTGTTGTCCTTGCATATGCCTTACGTGTCGCTTTCGCTTCAGCCCATTTGGTCATATAGTCAGTGGTGGCCACAATAATATAGCGAGATTGTGTGTTGCGGGCCGCTGGGCTAATTGGACCTACAAAGTCTAAACCCCACTTTTCAAATGGTTGGTTTACTTTAATTGGGTGTAGGGGCATCTGATCTTTCCGCTGGGGTTTCTTATAGCGTTGGCATTCATCACAACCCTTCACAAAAAGTGATGCATCTTGGAACATAGTGGGCCACCAATACCCCGACGATTGTAAGATCTTTCGCGCAGTTAAGTCTCCTAAGAAGTGACCACCGGCTACGCCCATATGTGCCTCTTGCAAAATGTATAGATACTCATCCTCTCGGGCACAACGCCTAAGAACGTCATCCTTTTCTCTTTTATAAAGAGTCCTGGCTATAAGGCAATAGGGTTCGCATTCTTTGATCAGCTTTCAAGCTAGATCTTTACGAAGCTCCTTGGGTGGAAAGCCATTAACCAAAAAGTTAACAATCTTCTCACTCCATTCAGACATTGTCTCCACCATGAACAGGGAAGTGTCAGGTAAGTCATCATCAACTCTCGTAGGAGCTTCACCATTAGGTATGTGAGACAAATGATCAGCCATGACATGTTTTTTGCCAGGTCTCACAACAACAGTGAAATCAAACTCAAGAAGAATCAATAACCATCGTGTGATTCTTCCTGTGGAGCATGGTTTGTTTACCAAATACAACAATGCTTGATGATCCACCTAGAAAACAAACTTGGTGGCAAGGAGGTATAACAAAATTTCCTTACTGCATATATCATTGCCAACCCTTCTCGCTCTGTAGTGGTGTAGTTCATCTTAGCATCGTTCAACTGGCGACTGGCAAAGCTAATGGGGTAGTCTAGTTTGTGTTCTCCAAGTTGAGTTAACACACACCCAATAGCAAAGTTTGATGCATCAATATGCACATGGAAGATTAAATCCCAGTTAGGCATTCGCAAGACTGGAGCACTCGCCAAGGCCTTCTTTAATAGCTCATATGCACGGTCACAATCTTCGGTCCAAATAAACTCGATGAGAAGCTTATACAATGGTCGAGCTATCTCGGTGAAGAATAGAATAAACCTCGATAATAACCAACACGGCCCATAAAGCGTTGGACTCCCTTATAGTTGGTGGGTGGGGGCAATTCCAGAATGACCTTGATTTTACTCTCGTTAGTGGAAATCCCATTTTTGGACACTAAATGCCCTAGAATGACTCCGTGTTTAACCCAAATTTGGCATTTGAAAGGATTCAATGAGATGCGATATAATCTACACCTTTCGAAAATATTTTTCGTAAACACATCAAGTGCTCGTCCCAAGAGGAATGAACACAAAGATCATCTTCACAAAAGTCCCTTAGATATTCCTTAAAGGCTGTGTTTATCAATCGTTGGAATGTTGCAGGTGCATTGGTCAAGCCAAAGGCCATGACGCGAAAGGCAAACACTCCAAACTCCGTGATAAATCCTGTTTTAGCTTGGTCCTCTACTGCAATTGTGATTTGATTGTAACCAGAGTACCCATGTAAAAAGCTATATGCCTCCTTGCCCTGCAACTCTTTCAAGCACATGTTCAGAATACGGCAAGGGGTAATGATCCCTTTTGGTGGCTGCATTAACCTTTTTGAGTTCAACGCACACTCTGAGTTTCCCATTCTCTTTGGTACGATGACTATCGGAGAAACCCATTTTGAGTGCTCAATAGGGTATATGAATCCACATTTTACAAGCTTTTCAATTTCCTCTTGTACAATCTTTGTGTACTTAGGATTCATTGGGTAGGGATGTTGCTGGGCTGGTTTAGCAGTGCTAATCATTGGAATCGTGTGTTGCACCACTGAGTGTGATTTTGAAGCATTGACCGTGTAACTACATTCACGGGTACAACAGGTGTGGTTCCTCGTGCCTGGTTGGTGACCTCAACCAAATTCAATGGCGTAATCTTGGGTGCACTAGGATTATGTGGACATTGAGCAATTAAATGATCTATGCCACAACGATTACATGTAAGTACCGGCATTCCCGATGTGCTCCCTTGATTTGGTTGCATCTGAGTAGGATCTTCTGTAGCCTATTAGGGCACTCCGTTACACGATGCGGTCCACCACAATCGTAGCATTGAAGAGGTGGTCTCCTTGCCAAGGTATTAAGGTTTTGCCCTCTTGTGGGGCGAGAGCAGCCGCTTGATATACAGGCTTGACTTGCCCAAAATGATCCTCCATGTAGTATTGGGGAGTCATTTCAAACGTATCAATCCCATATGGAGCAGTGGGGTCTATCTCCTCTTCATAATCCCCACACGCACTATGTGACTCACAACCCATCTGGTTTATAGGGGTAATCCTTGGGTGTGGAGGTTGTGGTCCTAGCACTAGCGGTGGTAACGGCACAGACTGGACTACATTCGGGTTCCTTGGAACTATGTGCTATGACAGGTGGTGCAGGCATCAGCGCGGGTACTTGAGGTGTGTTTGACCAGGCTAGTGCTTGATTTGCCAACATACGCTTAAGTACTAGGAAATCCTTGGATTGATGGCCATACATACCACATGCATTGCAATTCCCATTGAATTTAACTCTGAATGTGGGACATTCACTCGTACTATGTGGTCCTAAGCAAACCGAACACCATTGTTGCTCTCTCCTTGGGTACATATGGCTATTTTGAGGAGCTCGATTACCCCTAAAGTATTCTTGGAGAGCCTTAGTAAGGTCAATCACAGACATTTCGGATATCTTGGGCTCCTTGGCAATAGGTTTTACCGTCATTGGCTCGTGCCCAGATACTTGCAAACTAACGGATTTTGTCTCCGAAGACACCTTTTTACCTGCAATCATCAAGTTGTCTTCTAACTGGATTGCATTGGCAGTGACTACTTCCCACGTCATAAGACCTCTAATGACTAGGCCATTGTATATGTCCTCGTGGCGCAATCCTTGGATGAATCTAAGCAGTTGGTTGTTATTGAAGCGCTCATCGGGAGCGCAGCGAGAATTTAGATGCTTCAATTGACTAATAAAGTCTCTCACTGACTCCCCTCCTCGCGTTCAGCTTTTTGGAGTTGAGATGCTACTCCCCAAAGCACACCCTCACGTATGTATTCTTTCAAGAACAATCTCTTGAGAGTGGGATAGTGAGTACGCTCTTCAACCCTTAAAGTTCGATTCTAATCTCCGACTTTTCCACTCAAGGTTAAGCCTAAGGCTTTACATTTATGTAGCTCATTGTGCTCTTCCAAGGAATCACACACGTGTTCAAAAACTTCAATATGCTTCCTAACATCCTCGTTACCACCACTGAAGTTCTGAGTGAGCTTAGCCACTTGTACCACCTTGCTTCTAGGCTCTCTCTCAGGCATGCCCCGCATGTTTTCCGTAATAGATCGTCCGATCGTCTGAGTAAACGCTGCGAGATCACCTAGGTGAGCAGGCATAGCTGGTGGAGGCACTTCTGGGATAGCCTGGTTGATAGGAGTTGGCGTTGGTCTTGGTATGTATGCAGCTGACGTAGGATATGATATGTGACTAGGCCTAGCTCCTCTTGGATAAGGGTTGTGATAAGGCGGTCGTGGAGCATATGCCATTGGCATACTAAGAGGCGTAGGAGCTACATGAGCATGAGTAGCGATAGGTACATATGGTCGATAGGCACTGGCACACACTGTTGTAGATACTATTCCACTAGGTAGCGGGGTGTCATACTAACTACAGTGGTAACAGGTGTGCCTTCCATCATGCTCATCATCGGAGTAGGCATTGTGGATTCCCTAAAATGGTGGAAAGTTGAGCCAGGTTGGAAAGCTAAAGTTACTGCTCGTGGGCTCAACCTGCATTGAGACTCCAGGCGAAACAACATACGAAGGGTCTATGGGACTCACCGAGGGAGTCTCCAATTGTGACAGGGTTGGTTGTTTGGCCTTGTCCGTATCCAAAAATTTTATAGGGCCAGTGGAAACTAGGTTCACTCCCCTATTTTGCCTCTTAAATTGGATAATTCTATAAATAACCTCACATATCATTTGTTGTTGCTCCTCTAGATTAGTGGCACTAGATGTAGATCATATGACTTCTAACCAACCTACATGGTATGTATAACCCGTGTATAGATCAGTCAGAGTCTTCGTGTGTAGATCATATTCCCAATTTTCATTGAGAAATATCCCATCTAGACTTGGAGTGCCAAACGGTTCTCTTGAAGTGGACGCAATGTCACTTCTTATGGATTGACTTCTAGGGACCTCTACTTTAGGAGGCGTATCAGAAGGTGGTAGCTTCGTAGGGCCTTCATTAAACGAAGTGGGTAGAATATCCACATGGACACTCTTTGGGAAGGTAGGGTCTACATGAGATGTGAATGGCGAATCTACTACCCCTCCTTCTTCATTTACTTCGCTTGTCGCATTTCAGAGCATGTAGCTCTACTAAAGGTCTCTATTAGACGACTAAACATACTAGATCCGGGTTGTGGGACCCAAACTGGCATGTTTTGGCTTGCCTCCTCAGGGTTCTTGGTAGGGTGCCCTTCCATGGCTTCTGAGTCAGAGGATGAGTCACTATCCGCTATTCGTGGATCTTGGGTTGCACTTCCTTGGGTTCCAGCTGATGGCCAAGATGCTAATGTGGAGGGATGGTGTGAGCCTGCGTAAACTGAAACGCTTTCTGATGGCTCAGACTCTAGCACCCGACCAGAGCATAGATGCATGTGACATGGGTACCCTACGGGCATTGGTAACTACCCTTGAAGCCCACACAAGTGGTTTCTTAGGTGTTTCGTACCCCGTTTTTACTTGTTTTTATATTGTTTTTAACCCGTTTTTTACCCCCTTACTTATGGTCGAACCTGGACTAGGGTGTGTGATAGCTCGAGATGAGCGTATCGTTCGAGGGATCCTAGCATGCTTTACAGCACAGTGTTCGCCTATCCGGAGCTCCTGTGGTCCTTAGAACAGTCTATTTGCTTGTGGGGGAAGGGTGAAGGCTTTATCCCACATGCTCACTCCACTCCTTGGGGGGTGGACTACATATAGAGCTCCACTTCCCTTTAGCTTTCACTTGAAAGAAAGCTATGGAGGCTCATTCTCCTATATCTATATATCAAAAGACCGAGGCCGGGGTCGGGGTCAATTGGGGGTTTTTTCTTTTTAAAATATTTTTCTCCAAATTAAAAATATCTTTCCTCACCACATTTTGTTTTTTTTTAAATTTTAAATTTAATTTTACCTTTTCTTTTTTTTCTTTTTGAATAAAGTTTTCTAGGGTTTGGACTTGGCCGCGGTGCAGCGCAGGCCTAGGGATTCAGAAATCCCCCTCGCAACGCAGAAAACTAGAAAACAGAGTGCGGAATAAGAAAATGACCAGGAAAACCAGGATTGCAGAAATAAATTATAGAATACGAAAAAACGTCAATAACATACACACAATCGTCTTTCCTACAGTATAAATTTCACTTCACGCAGTAGACCGAGCTGCAAACTGGAGCTTGGTGTAGGGCATTTCCCCGGCAGCGGCACCAAAAATGTGCGCTTTTACTGCACAAGTCAGAGCTGGGGACTTGCCGAACACCGTATGCAAGCCACGAATGGCTGCAAGCATACAACCAGAACCTAGCAAGCTCAAATAGAAAGCAAAGGTGTGTTACTCACCGCTCAAACCGCTGCTGTGAAGGATTCCCGCGTCGCCAGTGAAGAAGGAGCCGCCTCGCCGCTCTACCGCCTCGCCGCCCCACCGTGCCACTGCCACACAGTGCTCGATCGCTCTCTGTCTCTCACACATACGCAGGAGAAGGGGAACGAGAAGATAAGGCAAGAGCACACTTTGTATTCAACACATTGAGAATGAGAGTTTTAGGGTTACATTTGACTCTTATAGGTGACTTAATCGTTCACACATGGGCGCCCATACATGGCCGGCCGATCCTAACCCTTATCCTGCTGATATTCAAGGTGCACCTCTCATCGACGATCACCCAATCCGTTTATGCTTTACATATGGTGCTGACAAGCCCGGCCCATGACTCAGAATACTTAAATTAATTACATGATGTAAAACATAGTACGTCTCAATGTCCGTCGGTTAACATCTTCATAAGGCTATAGACCGTGTGGGCACTAACCTGCCGCATAAGAGTCTCACCCCAGGGGTGATAGATAGGTGGGGTGCCTTGCATATTCCTCAAATGGCCCCCCTTCAGCACTGATTCTTCTGGGGGGTATGGGTGAGGACCTCGTGAGGAGTCCAAGTGCTTGGCCATGCTGCTCAAAATGGGAGGCTAGTGGAGAAAGGTGAGAGCTCAAGCAAAAATTTGGAAAGGGTTTGGCTAGGGAGAGAGAAAAGAGTGAGGGAAATGGAAGTGGTGGGTCCCCTTTTAAATAATTCCAAGAAGGGCATGGCCATGTCTTCAGGATGCTACGGTCAAGTCTTCACAAGGGTATGACCAGGTCTTCACAATGGAATGGTCGGGGCTTCAGATGGTGACAAGTGTATGGCCGTGTCTTCACAACAATGGAATGGACGTGGCTTTAGGTGCTAAGAAGGGTACGGTCGTGGCTTAAGAAGTGTACAGGAGTGGCTCCAATTGTTGACAAGAAAATGACCATGTCTTAGGCAGAGAAAGAAGGTACGATTGTGTCTTCAGGATGGCACAGCCATGTCTTAGGCACAGAGAGAAGGTATGGTTGTGTCTTCACAATGGTACAACCATGTCTTCACGATGGTACGGTCATGTCTTCATGGATTTTTTTGTGAGAACCCTGTAAAAGGTTTTATACCCTAAGGCTATGTAGCCAACACCCCATTGAGGGTTTTGTACTAACGCCTTGCCCAGTTTTCTAGAGTGAAAAGGAAGCTCCAATTTGGTTTTGGCAAGGTTGGTAGCTTCATTAGAAGTGTGGAGGCTTCCATGGAGGGAGCAACTAGGGTTGTTGGAGATGCAAGTGGGGGAGTGGGAGTATGCTGAGGGAGTGAGATGATAAGTGGTGAGGGAGTAGCCGAGGTCGAGGATATATCACTATCGGGGACAGTGGACTGCGGCCAAATGGTCAAGGAGTCTTCTTAAAGCTTTTCTTTCCCTTTGTCCTTTGTGGTAGTAGTGGTGGTAGTGGTGAAGGCTATCTTGGGCTTCCATTGAAATGCCGATAGCTTGGGGATGACAAGGGTAGGAATGGTGTACTATGGTTGTCGGGGGACCCAAATTTATCGATTTCCTTCATAGAAGTTCTGAGCTTGGATTAGAGGCTTCATGATCCACCTGTAAGTAAGTAGTAGGTGGGCAAGGCCGAGGTTATGGTTGATGATGGTTTGGCCTTGGGGAGTGTTTTTTGCCGTGGCGGTTTTCCTGTACCTTGTGGGCTTGTGGGTTTCGAAGGGTATGAGGAGCTAGTTTTTCCGGTGCATAAGTTTGGGAAGTGGATTTGCGGGGGGGGGGGATCCACAAAGTTGTAGCATCATCATAATATCCTTGGGCTATGAGGAGCTTCTTGGACACCCAAGGGTGAGAGTTCCTACCTTGTGTGCCTTAGGGCCGAAGGTGTTCTTGGGGAGGGTTAGGCGTATTAGTGGGGTTAGTCCTACGAACGAGGTGAATAGCATCAGTGGTGTTTTTGAGGCAGGTTTGGGCAACTGCAAAGTTGGGTGTTGATGAGGGTGTGCGAGGAAATTGGGTATTCACAGGGGGGAGAGACCTCTTCTTAAGCAACATAGTTCTATATTGGTCGGAGAGCAGAGTGATAGCGGTTGAGGAGTGGGGTTATCAACTTGGGGTGGATTTTGAGAGGGCAAGGGTTCTTCATTTGTGATTAGGACAGTAACTTGGTCGGATGCCAGTTTTGTAGGGTGGAAGTCCTTGTGTCCCAATTGATTTTTCAGCGGTTGTGTCCCATCCATCCATGCCCTAGAAGAATTTCTTCACTGATGGTTCCTGTACACATCACATAGAACTTCCTTCCAAGGGGTTATTGCCAATGTGGAACAAAGTTGTGATTATGCCTAAACATGGAACTGGCTATGAGGCCACTATAGTGACCGTTGGCTGGGGTGTTCATTAATGGGCCTCCCAAGGGAGAGCCAAGTGTCATAGGACATCAGACTTTAATTAGCTCCCGTATTGAAAAGAGCCAATTTTGGGGTGAAACTTGTTAGGGTGGTCATTCCTAAGCACAACCAAGTGGGTTTCACTTCCTAGCCTTCTTCTTCGAGGTCTACCACTTCGGCCATGTTGACCATGATGTTTTGCCCCGAAGTTTGACTTTTGCTCTTTGGCTTTCCATTGGGCTATTTCTTTCATCTCTTCATGCTTTTTTTTTCATTGTTTTTTGGCGTGAGTGGCCCTTAGTGTGGTTTCAGTGAGTGGGCCATAGTAGCATTTTAGTTTGCTACCATTGAAGATACCCGCCATCTCGACGCCATCAAGCATTTCTATGCGCAGTTTGCCTTGTGAGGTTATCTTAGTGACTAGGAAAGGTCCCAAGCCTTTGAATTTCAATTTCTTTTTGTGGTTCTTTGTGCTATAAAAAGGAGGACCATGTCACCCTCGTTCATTTTTTTAATCTTTGAGTTAGTCGTCAAACCACTGTTTACACCTCAGTTTTTCTACAATCATGCTGTATACAGCAAGGAGGCATGTTTCGTCGAGATTTTCTAGCTCAAACATGCGACATCTGAAGACATTTCTTGTGAGTTTTTCCTCTATTACAATTCTCAAGCTAGGTACCAGGAACTCCATAGGCATGACCACTTCAGTACCATAGGTTAAATTGAAGGGTGTTGCATTTGTGGCTTCCCTATAGGATGTGCGATATGCCCAAAGTGTAGCGGGTAATTTATGTTCCCAATCATTGCGAGCTAGCTCAACTGTTTTGGTCAATATGGCACAAAGGACTTTATTTGTGCTCTCGACTTGGCCATTGGCTTGGGGATAGTAAGGGGAAGATTTTTTGTGGGTGACTAGGAATTCTTGTAACAAGAATTGTATCACTTGATTAACAAAGTGTGTGCCATTTTCACTCATGATATCAAGAGGGAATCTAAAGCAAGTGATGACTAATTCATAAAGGAACTTCTAGCAGTCGTCAGCCTTGCAGATGGCCCTAGTGTCAACCCATTTAGTGCAATGGTCTGTGGCCATTATAATGTCTAGAGTTTTAGCGTATCAAGCCACTGGACTAATGGGTCGTATGAAATCAATGCCCCATTTTTCAAATGGTTGTAAGAACACGACAGGGTTCAGGGGCATACTATTTTGCAGCGTTTGACATATTCTTGGAATTCGTCACAACGTTTGACATATTCTTGGAATTCGTCACAATGTTTGACATATTCTATTGTGTCTGCTACCATCAAGGTGTGCCACCATAGCCCTACTATGAGGGTTTTGCAAGAAGTGATGTCTACTGTCTGCTAAGTTTCCAACTACACACGCGGAGTAGTCTTGTTCTAAAAGAAAGACATACTCGTCTTCATGGACACAATGTCTTGCAATTATGACCTTCCCTTGCTTGGAGAGTTATCCCACAATCAATTGATAGGGGGCTACCTTTTTAATGAGGCTCCTTGCTTAAACTTTATTGAGGAGGAGTGGATCAACAGGTAGGCCATTGGCAACAAGAAAGTGTACAACCTCCTCTCCCCATTTAGGAATTAGGCCTAGTTAGAACAAAGTGGCATCTAGCAAGTCGTCTCATCGGTGGCTGTCCATTGGGGATGCGTGACATGTGGTAAGCCAAGACATGTTGTGAGCTCTTCTGCATTGTAACAATGGTGTCAAACTCCAACAAGATTAGCAACCATCTAGTGATCCTACCGGTCGTGCATGGTTTGTTCACAAGATAAAGGAGGGCTTGATGGTCTACAAAGAAGATGAATTGAGTTGCTAGAAGGTAATGGCGAAACTTTTTGACTATGTAGACCATTGCTAACCCCTCTCTTTCAATGGTGGTATAGTTGTGTTCTGCCTAGTTTGGTGAATGGAAAAACTAATAGGGAAATCCCTGTTATATTTGCTAGGTTGAGGCAGTACACACCTAATTGCAAAGGAAAAGGCATTGATGTGAACGTGAAATATAATGTGAACGTCCCAATTGGGGCTTTAATACTTTTTGGCACATCCAATAGGTAAGCCAATTTTCCATATCTCTTGAGAATCTTAAATGAGCTAGCAAATCTGTGAGGTTTAGATTACTTTTTTTGGAGGTTCTCTCAACAACACCACCATGTCACCCTTTAAATTCTCTTGGTGTTCTCTTCTTATCTTAGTAACTCTTTTGTCTATCTTGAGCACTCCTCATGCAATTCCTAAATATCTTTTTCTATCGTCTTTGAAATTTCACGAGACACCTCTACTCAATTAGTAAGATGGGAAAATTTTATGGGTGAAACGCTTGACAAGCTATGCTAAGAAATATTATACGCGAATTCAAGAAAGGTTAAAAATTTAGTCCAATTGGTTTTTTTCCATTAAAATACATTATATGCATGTCATTCTAGTATGTGATTCACCTTCTCATTCTCAACTAAGTTGTTCTTCGGATTACCTTGAAGGGAGCCTAAAAAATGTTTGAGACCTATAATGTCCCATCTTAGTAAAAAATATAATGTTTGTAGGCATTCCATTATAGGCAAATTCAACAAAGGTTAAGAATTTAGTCCAATTGGTTTTTCTCATTTACATACATTCTATGCATGCCTTCTAGTACGTGATTCACTCTCTCATTCTCTCCATCAGTTTGAGGGTGGAATGCATTCATTTTCAACTGAGTTGTTCCGATTACCTTGAAGGTAGCCTAAAAAAAGATCAAGACCTACATTGTCCCATCTTAGTTAGAAATATAATGCTCGTAGCATTTCATGAAGCCTAAATATCTCCTTTACAAAGGGTTTTGTGACCTCTAGTGCTCCAGCTATCTTCTTTAAAGAAAAGAAGCGAGTCATCTTTGTGAGGTGATCAACCACCACATAGATATTGTCATAACCTCAACTAGAAGTAGGGATTTTTGTGATAAAGTCCATAGAAATAGATTCCCATTTCCTATGAGGTATACCTAATGGTTCTAACTCTCTAGGCCTGCCTTATTTTGCTCTTCCTTTACCCTCTTAAAATGTAACACTCGAACTCTTTGAGGGATAACCCTCTAAGCGCGCTCTTTTACTCTTCTTTTATCCTCTTGAAATGTAGCACTCTCTAATATAATGAATGCTATCCTTTTATAGACCTGGCCAAAAGAAAGATTTTTAGACTTTTGTATAAGCCTTGTTTACTGAACATGACTCTAACATGACTTGAATAAGGAACACCATGGTAGTCTCTTAGGATCTTGGTCTAGATTTTTCGAACATTTGGTAGACAAAGGTTTGGCCTAAATTGAACTTTTACTATTTTCAATAGTACTTCCCCTTGAGCATTTCACTATGATTCTCCACCAATTGAGCACTTTCAATAGCACCCTTCATCTCATTATCAAATTGAATAGCAACCTTTATCTCATTATTAAATTCAAATCTTACCACAAGTAGTGCATTAAGAATTGCAGTAGCGTTCTGCCATTAGAATTTTTTCAAAGAAAGGATCATTTTCAATAGCACCGTTAATCTCAGCATTCAATTTGGATCTTACCACAAGTAGTGCATTACAAAGTGGTCTTCTATGAAGAGGACACAAACTTTATTTGAATATTTCTAAGTGTTTCTTTGTAAAATAGTGCATTACAAAGTGGTCTTCTATGAAGAGGACCACAAACTTATGTGAATATTTCTTAGTGTTTCGTTGGTAAAGGACAATCGTTTAATTTCTAAAGATGGTATTCACATGGATCTAGACGAAGTGTAGGCTATCCTTGAATGGCCAACTCCCAAGGGTGTTAGAGATGTGCCAAACTTTCTAGGCTTAGCACAATATGAAAGAAGGCACGTTAGAGACTTTTCAAAGCTATCCAATCCCTTGATAGATTTGGCCAAACATGATTCTATTTTTTTTTGGAGTGAGAAATGTCAAGAAGCTTTTTGAGCCAGCCATAGTAGTACATGCCCTTAAACATTGGAGACACTTCCTTCTTGGTGTGAAGTTTGAGTTACAAACCAATCACCAAAGCCTCAAGTATTTATTACATGAGGGTCCCGCGCATACCCTTCTTACAAACACACACACACACCTACGGGTTTAGGAGGTACAAGGTACAAGTTTTTTCTTCTAGTTCACTCCTAGTTAATTTTTTGTTAGATAATTTTCATCTTAATTCACACACACCTACGGGTTTAGGAGCTACAAGGTACAAGTTTTTTCTTTTAGTTCACTCTTAGTTAATTTTTTGTTAGATAATTTTCATCTCAATTCACCCCCCTTAGTTCACCCGTAGTTTATTTTTTTTTCAAAAACAGGCCGATGAATTATGAAAATGGAGGGGCAAATTTGCAACGAATAAAACCCCGTGTCATCCATGCATAAACACATGGTGCATGTCCTACGCGTGGACACAGTGCATGTTTCTGCACGTGTCCATGCATTAGAGAAAAAAAAAGACAACCTATTGTTGGCTACCAGTCGTTTTCGGGTTCGTCGTCTTCAACCCTGTTCACCCGATCTTGGTGGCACCCAAGATCGGGTGATGGCGGCCTCTCCCAGCAGCTAGAACCTTCATCTTCCTCGATCAGCCTTGCAGCAAGCTCTTAAGTTTCTTCCTCCTTGCTAGAGGCGCCCCAGGTCGGATTTTGGAGGCTCAGCACCAATTACAAAAAGGTACATCTACCTTGTTGTCATTCAGCAGCTTGTCTCTTTTCTGATTTCTCAAAACGACCTTGCAGGAGAAGAAGATGTGCAGAGGGCCTGAGCAGCAGCTACTTCTTGCTCTAGTGTACCTGGGCACGATTTTGGACAGGGATGTGTCCGAAAGGGGGACTGAGGGCCTTTTTAATTTTAATTTATCAGGACTAAACTGTTCTGTCGTCCTTGCAGGAAGCTCCCACGAGCCATCCGCGGCGGCGATCCGGTGATTGGAGGCAGGTTGATGAATTGGTGTCTCTCCACTGCCAGCCAGCTCACTTTGCCTTAGCTTCATTTTCAGCTTCTCTGGATTGGTTCTTGGTTCCTGTCTGCATGTCGATCCACTTCTACACCTGTTGGGCATTGAGAGGGGTTTGCTTACTGCTACCTGTAGATTGCTTCTATTAGTGATCTGTCCTTAGATAGGATAAGAATAATCTTATCTCTGGTTTTTTCTAGTTTTTCCATGGTGTAGTCTGAGGCTCTCTTTTGGAGCTTGATCATTAACCTCTTCTCCAAACTGAAGAGGGCTTGGGTTTGTTTGGTCCAATACCTGATGCATGTTATTATTAAGCACATAGAGAGAGGAGGACCCTTGATTTTGGGGTTGTCAAAAGTAACTGCTACCCTCTGTAACCAGGCATGCCAGAGATACTCACATCTGGAGTGCTGTTGAACATCCTATGTTTTCTCCTAACATTAGATTCTTCCAGTTAACATCTTTACCCCACCTAAGAATAGATGCATGTAGCTCTTTGAAAGTGTTGGAAATGTGCTTGTAGTGGAAGAAGATGTGGAGGTCGTAAGCCGCATCTTGCACATTGCTCTGAGGAGATGTGAAGCTTTGCAGCCTTCTTGCTCTGTGTCCATATGGCTCTGTAGGCTACCAGCCAAGCAAGGCATGATTTCTTGGGTTCGATGTGTGAGCTCCATAGCTCCTTGAGACTGTTATACCATTTTTTCCTATCCCAGTTGATATTCCATCTACGGTTGACATGAATTGGGGGGGGGATTTTTCGAGATTAGGGATGGGGAGAAGAGGTTTGTTCTCTAACCATTGAAAGGCTAGGATATTGAAGGATGGGGGTCTGCTGATTTTCCAGATTTCCTGTTGGTTCCATTGCACTGCTCTGCTTTGGATTAGATCTAACTTTGGGGTTCGACTGTCGAATTTGGCTACGAGTTCTGCTCTTGTGAGCCAGGTACCATGGTGGGGGTTGAAAATATCTGCCCAGGTTGCTAGACCTTTTTGTGGAGATTTAGAGCTATTTTCCCTTCCTCTGGTTCAAGGGGGGTCAGTGGGAGAATAGACCACCAGCACGAATCGTTGGCTAAGATACCTTCTGTTTTGTTGTCCTTGGGTATGATGGAAAGAAACCTTTTAATTCTAAACCAGGCTTTCCAAATGGATGTTACTAGTTGGCTCCCTTTAGGGGTTATGGGGTGTTTGGAAGCTACTATGGTGATGATGGGTAAATTGCACCATTTATTGTGACCTGTGATAGTGAACCTAGGGGTGTCCTTGAACAGCAGCTGTGCCCAGTCTTCTGTGGGGTTCTCTAGAGCTCTGATGATCCATTTTGAGGCCATTCTGTCAGCATACAGGCGTATATCTTTAATCCCCAGCCCTCCCTTGGTTTTGGGGATAGTACAGGTATCCCATTTTACTTTAGGTCTGCTCCTGTTCCATGGGTCACTTCCCCATAGGTAGTTTCTGCATAGCTTGGTAAAATCATTGAGGTCAGCGTCAGGGGGCCTCCAGCAGAGCTAAGGAAAAAGATAGTAGAGGGGATGATGAAATGATTAAGCACCATAATTCTCCCTGCTATTGACAGTTGCTTCCTTTTCCATCTAAGTAGCTTGCTTTCTATTTTCTCCATTACCCATTGCCATTTTTGTCTCAGTGACACCTTGAAACCCATGGGAATACCAAGGAGCCTGAAGATCTCACCATCGTGAATGATGTTACAGCCTGTCTCAAAAGGAGCCAAGAGGGAGGGGGTTCAATGAGGGTTTTGATTCCTGTTTTGCTGTGATTAATTTTGGAGCCTAAGGCTTCACAGTAGGTTTGTAAACAACTCCAGAGTACCTTGATGTTCTCTTCTTCATTTGCTATAAGACTGTTAAGACTGTTAGTGCATCAGCAAACATCTGAGTGCACATTTGTTCTCCATTGGATTCCAACCAGCTCTCCTTTGCTGATCTTGTCCTTTATTAGCCAATTTAGACCATCTGCAGCTATAGCATAAAGCAGGGGAGCTAGAGGGCATCCTTGTCTGATACTCTGTTCAAGAGGGAAGGGGTCTGAAAGTTCTCCATTGATGATAATTTTAGCTTTGGCATTTCCAAATAAGGTTTTTACCATGTGGGTGAATTGGGGGCCCAGACCCATGTCTCTGAGGGATTGGAGGATGTAGTCCCACTGAATTCTGTCATAGGCTTTCTCAAAGTCAATCTTAATGAACAAGAAGTCTTGGCTGGTTTTTTCTGCATAATCAAACCCTTCCCATACGGCAATAATGGAGTCCAAGATGTACCTGCCTTTGATAAACCCTTTTTGTTCCTTTGTTATCCATAGCTTCATGTGTTTAGTCAGTCTAAGGGCTAATGCTTTGGCAATGATTTTGTAGACACTGTTGAGCATTGTGAGAGGTCTCCAGTTACCCATGATTTCCTTAGGGCCTTTTTTGTGGATCAGCTTGATAAGGCCTTCATTGATTTGTGATGGCATTGCTCCATATTTCAAGGATTCTTGCCACACTTGGAATATGGGTCTTGTTAGCACATCCCAAAAAGTTTGGAAAAATTCAGCACAGGCAGTCCATCCTCACTTGGGCTCTTATTGGACTTGAGAGAGAAGATGACCTCTTTGATTTCTTCATGAGAGATGTCTTGATCCAAAGTATCGGCTAAATTGGCAAGGACAGTTCTGGGTCTGGCTACTTTGATAGCCTCCATTGCAGCTGTCTTGGTTGGGGAGGGGGGACCATCTTCCTAGAAAATGCTGTGGTAGTAGTCAGTGAGCAGTTTTTTGTTCTCTTCTTGGTTAATAGCCTGGGTTCCATTCTTGTTTTTAAGCAAGGGGATATGCTCTTGCCTTTGCTTGACCTTCAGCATTTTAAACATTTCAGGGCATGGCCTGTCAGTTTTTCCTGCCCACCATCTTCCTAGAAAATGCTGTGGTAGTAGTCAGTGAGCAGTTTTTTGTTCTCTTCTTGGTTAATAGCCTGGGTTCCATTCTTGTTTTTAAGCAAGGGGATATGCTCTTGCCTTTGCTTGACCTTCAGCATTTTAAACATTTCAGGGCATGGCCTATCAGTTTTTCCTGCCCACCATTCCCTGGTATAGAGCGTAGTATGTTGGAGGGCAATTTCTTCTTCTCTTTTGATTTTGGCTCTGATCTGATTGACACTAGAAGGGTCAGTGGAGGACTCTTGTTCTTGAAGCTGAGCTTGGAGTTTTTTAAGTCTACTAGTTCTGTGAGCTGAAACTTCCTTTCTGACCTGCTTGAGCAAATTTTGGGTAGACTTGACTGCCAAACTCTAAGCTTTTGCCGGGGGATAGATTGTTGCTGAAGAATGAATTCCAGATGTGTTTGATTTCTTCTTGAACTAGGGGCAGTTTAAATAGAGCTGGGTCTGTGTGGAACCAGCTAGATTTGTGTCTGTTGTCTTGATTATCCATTGTAGTGATGATGGGGTAGTGATCTGAAATGCATGTAGTATTGTCTACCGAGCATTCACACCTATGCGAAAGAGGAAGAAGAGGAAGAAGAGGAAGAAGAAGGAGCAACGTCTTAGCACCGACATGAAGGAAAAGAAGGAGGAAGTTTTTGAGAGCAATGATCTAGCTCTAATTGATGAGAAACTCTTCGATTTTTTCTGTAACACAGGAGCTGCTGAAGACTTTCACATTATTGTTGCTGAGATGTTTAATAAGCCTTTGCAAGTAGAGTCAATTTTGGATCAGCATGTAGAGTACCTATCGAAACAAGGGACGATTTCAAAAACTTAGTTTCCAAAGGAAGGATGCTGCTAAACAATCAAGCTTATGTGCACTTGTTGGACTGTGCACTAAGCAAGAAGGCAAACAATTTTCTACACAAGAAGTACCAAGAACTCCCATCTTCCTACAAGCCTTCTTAGTGTGCCTTGCACTTAAGTTGCTGTAGGCTGTTATATGAGCCATTTGGATTCCTTTGTTACCTGCAATGCCTCTATAAAGAGCTTCCTGAAAGGGGTGAAGAAGTACTATTATGAAGGTACTATCCAGGATGAAATTCCCCTAGAAGATAGGTTACCCTCTGAGGAGGCAGAACTTGAGGAAGATATTGAGTTAGTACAGGAGGAAGAGGAGGAAAAGTTGATGGATATTGTTGCTCTTAAGACGTTAACAATACAGAGACCACTAGATGTAGATCTCCTCAAAGTGAACCAGTGTGGTCTAGTATTGCCAGTGCTGCCAGAATTCGTTGTGTACTGTTGGCTGACATTCAAAATATTTTCAGCCTGAGGGAAGATTTTGCTTTATCTGCTATTGCCAATTTTCAAGAAGAGGGTAGTGGTTTTGTCTCAGAAGATGATCTAGATGACTTAGCATTGGAGGAAAATTATAATAGTAAAGAGTGTCTCAGTATTTGTTTGGGCAAAGCACAGAAATTCAAAGAGGATGGATTTGTGCGCCAGATGATAAAACCTTCATGGAGCTGCAGACCAAATATGGCTTTGATAAGTTGAATGACTCCACAAAGGATTTTATGAACAGAGTAGGAGAAGAAACTAAAAGTTCTATTAACCTTTGGAGCTGCAGAGACCACAGATGAGACTCAGGTTTTCTCTCTCTCTCTCTCTCTCTCTCTCTCTCTCTCTCTCTCTCTCTCTCTCTCTCTTTGTGTATGTGTGTTGTGTGTCTATGCGTGTGTGAATGTGATATGTAGACTTATGTTTCCTTAGTTATTTTGTTTTTCAGAGTACATTTGAAGTCAAAGACAAACTCTTGCACTGGCATAAAATGGAGTATTGTGGCCGAGATGCAGCTCTCTCTCACTACCTAAGCAAATTGTCTAAGGCAAAGATTATAGTCTACCACAATGCCATGAGACAGGAAGGGAAAGTTTCAAATTTTGTATTCAAGACATTGTCCATGTTCCTAGGTGAATGATTATTCCTAAAAGTTATGAGAAGATTATCTTGATAGAGAAGTCTACTGCCTTAGAAATTTTTGGATGCTACCCTGGTTATGCCGGCAACCGAAGGGGTTACTTTTATACATATGCTGCAGTAACATTGTCTCTAGGCATAGAGAACCCAGAGGAACTAGAAGAGTATGGCAAACACCGTTTGCTAAGGTATAAACAAAAGCCATATTCACTGGAATTGCCAAAGTCATTAGAATGGAAAGATACATTGTAAAAGAGTTATGTGTTACATCTATATGTCCAACGATGATTAATAAAAATCTTTTGTTCTCTCCATTTTTTTGTGCTTCTATGGCATCTGAGTTTTTAAATGCTACGGCATGCTTCAATCTCTTCCTTTCCATATGTCTGAGTGTCTGCATCAGCTTGCATGACCTCAAGGTTTCTTTTTTATTGTATTGTTGGTTACAAATTCATCCACTATATCTTGTTGAACCACCTTGAACTTCTGCTCTTTTATCATTTCTCTTGCCATTCTTGATGTCAGGAATGGTTTTAGTTACTTTGCTAGATTAAAATTGGGATTAGAATTCTCTTTGTCAGGATGTATGACAACCCTACAAATACATCACTACTCATTACTAACATAGAGAACATGTAAATCCCAAAGAAGCCCAGCAAATAAACAATATTAACTGCTAACACAAAAGACATGTGAATGGGAATGCATTCTGTGCAATCTTACCTTATGGCTTGGATTCTCTTCTTCAAGCCTCTAGAACCAAGTCTCAAGTTCTCGAAGTTTTTGAGCTTTCTTTTTCGTATGCGCCGTCCAATGATTGTGTCTTTTTCTCTATATTTGCGGAGGTCACTTCTTAGTTTATTGATTTTACATTCTTGTTCTTCCAATCTAACAAGAATAATGCCTTTCTCTTTCTTGCATGTAAGAAACTGACTTGCAATATCCTAGTAAGCATGTGGCACCATCACCTGCAAAACGTAAGAGAGTTGTGGGATTTGAAAAGGGAGGATGTGAAGCAGTACAGGGGTCAATAGGATAGATGGAGCCATCACACCAAAGGTCTATGTGTTGCTTCACCGACAACCTCATATGATCTTTAACATCTAATGAGAGAAATAGTTGTCCACTTCTTTGTTTTTGAATGGGCGCATATGCACCATCTAGAACAATGTGCAGATGGTACTTTCTCTTAATGCTTTCATGATTGGACTCTTAATAGAATGAGTGTGTACATGGTTGTTCTCCATTGGAGTATTCTAGGAATGAGTAAGTATACTACATGATGCAGAGTGAAAGAATATAACTGGCTATGGTGAGAGAAGGCTTGTAATTATCTTTTGAAATTGGAGATGAAGGTTCTAATTCCCTCCAAATTGTCTTCCGTGCAATAATATCCTCCTGAACTAACTTTATTCTTGCAGTTCTGAATGTATCATTTCAAAGAAGGTTCCAACGAACTTTAAGATGGCCGCCTGGGAGAAAATTTACTCTCTAGCTCAGAGACTACACTTTTATGACTTTTACACTCTTTATTTTAATATTTCAAGATTTTTTCTAGAGAGAGAAAATAAGAATTGACCATTTTCTTACAAGGCCCTACGAATGACCTCCAAAATGTCCTAATGTGAACTCCCCCTTGAGTTCACATTTTTCTTGCCACCATTTGACAAGCACGTACCTCCACACCAGATACACAAATTTCATAAATTAGTAACCCTTCTTTACATTGAGAATTCTCCTATTCCCAAAGCGAAAAATTAATGAGGTAAAATCCAAAATACCTTCACAAATCTCCTTGGTAGCTTCTCCTTGATGACACCAAAGACTTCATAGCCTTCATACTTGCTAAAATCTCCATTTTCAGCTTCCATGATGATAAGCAGTCTCTCCATGTTGCAAAACTCCCATTTGCAACTCTCTTGGGTAGCTTCTATACAACGCTTTTTGCAAATCTCCTCTCAAACTTGAGAATGGCAGCTCCAAATCTCTCTCAAATCCTCACAAATGCAAATCCAAATGATAATATGAGTGTGCATAATTTTTTTCATAAACTGAAAATAATGCTTAATCAAATAAACACATAACCAAGAAACTATACATAAGTTTTCACCATGACCAAGAGCCCACCCAAGCTTTGATACCATGTTGACAATCCTAAAATGACATTGATCATGGTGATAGACATAGATTAAGCAACATAATTAAGGTGGATTAAACCACACTAAGAACTCCATATAAGAGACAGAGAGAGAGATTGCACACTCAATACACAAGCTCTATTGCATATCTCAGTTGAACCATACAATGATATAGGCCCTCTAGCCTTGTCCCACTTTGCATGTCATCATCCATGTGGCAACTCCTTTTACACTCTTTTGGTTAAAACTCACATACCATACAATATCACATGTGGCATTCTTATCTTACCACAATATCTTGCACCTCTAGGGTGCTTTCCCACACATACACACAACACCATGATTACATTTCTCAACAGGGAGGCAGTGCGAACTTGCCCTATGGGTTTTCATAGACTGCGTGCATCTCTCTGTGCAGGTACTCCACCCAATTCACAACACTCCTTGCTGGACCTGAGTGAGGGTAGAGAGGTGGCAATAAAACAATCGATCCAATGGGTGGTGAGAAGAAAAGATAGGGCACAAACGGACATGACTAGGTCCTGCTACGTGATTTTTTGCCACTCAACCCCATCCTTGGTGGTGGAGCCTTGGTAGGTGCCACGAACATGGCACAATGCATTGGCGAGGCTGACATATGGTTGCTCCATTCACGGGAGATGGAGTGCCTCCCAAACGAGGTCCAGACTGAGGTGGATTTTTTGGGGGTTGCCCTCATTATCCACCACCTATCCTGTAGCCATATTGGTGTCATGTCTCTGTGAAGAAGATACAATTCAGTAGATCTAGACCCCAGGGTTCAAATGTGGGTAGGCCATCGAGCTCGATTTGCTCCAAGCGGGCCATGCTGGGCTAGATCTATGATGGCCATGTATCGTACTGGAGCTTGTGCTCCACCTTATGATTATTCTTCATAAGGCTATAGACCGTGTGGCCACTAACCTACCACATAAGAGTCTCACCCACCAGGGGTGATAGATAGGTGGGGTGCCTCGTCAAAATGGCCCCCCTTCAGCACTGATTCTTCTGGGGGGGGTATGGGTGAGGACCTCATGAGGAGTCCAAGTGCTTGGCCATGCTACTCAAAATGGGAGGCTAGTGGAGAAAGGTGAGAGCTCAAGCAAAAATTTGGAAAGGGTTTGTCTAGGGAGAGAGAAAAGAGTGAGGGAAATGGAAGTGGTGGGTCCCTTTTTAAAGATTTCCAAGAAGGGCATGGCCGTGTCTTCAGGATGGTACGGTCAAGTCTTCACAAGGGTATGACCATGTCTTCACAATGGAATGGCCGGGGCTTCACATGGTGACAAGTGTACGGCCGTGTCTTCACAATGGAATGGACGTGGCTTCAGGTGCTAAGAAGGGTACGGTCATGGCTTAAGAAGTGTACGGGAGTGGCTCCAATTGTTCACAAGAAAATGACCATGTATTAGGCAGAGAAAGAAGGTACGGTTGTGTCTTCACGATGGTACAACCATGTCTTCAGGATGGTACGATCGTGTCTTCATGGATTTTTTGTGAGAACCTTGTAAAAGGTTTTATACCCTAAGGCTATGTAGCCACCCAACACCCCATTGAGGGTTTTGTACTAGCTCCTTGCCCAATTTTCTAGAGTGAAAAGGAAGCTCCAACTTGGTTTTTGGCAAGGTTGGTAGCTTCATTAGAAGTGTGGAGGCTTCCATGGAGGGAGCAACTGGGGTTGCAAGTGGGGGAGTGGGAGTATGCTGAGGAGTCGGATGATAAGTGGGAGTATGCTGAGGAGTTGGATGATAAGTGGAGGGAGTAGCCGAGGTTGAGGATATATCACTATCAGGGACAGTGGACTGCGGCCAAATGGTCAAGGGGTCTTCTTAAAGCTTTTCTTTCCCTTTGTCCTGTGTGGTAGTAGTGGTGGTAGTGGTGAAGGCTATCTTGGGCTTCCATTGAAATGATGATAGCTTGGGGATGACAAGGGTAGGAATGGTGTACCTTGGTTGTCGGGGGACCCAAATTTATCGATTTCCTTCATAGAAGTTCTGAGCTTGGATTAGAGGCTTCACGATCCACCTGTAAGTAAGTAGTAGGTGGGTAAGGCCAGGGTTATGGTTGATGATGGTTTGGCCTTGGGGAGTGTTTTTTGCCGTGGCAGTTTTCCTATACCTTGTGGGCTTGTGGGTTGAATTGGGTGATGTCGACAGGTATGAGGAGCTGGTTTTTCCGGTGCCTAAGTTTGGGAAGTGGATCGGCGGGGAAGTGGATCGGTGGGGATCCACAAAATTGTAGCATCATCACAATATTCTTGGGCTATGAGGAGCTTCTTGGACACCCAAGGGCGAGAGTTCCTGCCTTGTGTGCCTCGGGGCTGAAGTTGTTCTTGGGGAGGGTTAGGCGTATTAGTGGGGTTAGTCCTACGAACGAGGTGAACAGCAGCGGTGGTGTCTTTGAGGCAAGTTTGGGCAGTTGCAAAGCTGGGTGTTGATGAGGGTGTGCGAGGAAATTGGGTATTCATAGGGGGGAGAGGCCTCTTCTTAAGTGACATAGTTCTATATTGGGTATTCATAGGGGGGAGAGGCCTCTTCTTAAGTGACATAGTTCTATATTGGTCGGAGAGCGGAGTGATAACAGTTGAGGAGTGGGGTTATCAACATGGAGTGGATTTTGAGAGGGCAAGGGTTCTTCATCTGTGATTAGGACAGTAACTTGGTCGGATGCCAGTTTTGTAGGGTGGAAGTCCTTGTGTCCCAATCGATTTTTCAGTGGTTGTGTCCCATCCATCCATGCCCTAGAAGAATTTTTTCACTGATGGTTCCTGTACGCATCACATAGAACTTCCTTCCAAGGGGTTATTGCCAATGTGGAACAAATTTGTGATTATGCCTAAACATGGAATCGGCTATGAGGCCACTATAGAAATAGTTGACTGGGGTGTTCATTAATGGGGGCCTCCCAAGGGAGAGCCAAGTGTCATAGGACATCAAGCTTTAATTAGCTCCTGTATTGAAAAGAGCCAATTTTGGGGTGAAACTTGTTAGGGTGGTCATTCCTTAGCATAACCAAGTGGGTTTCACTTCCCAATCTTCTTCTTCGAGGTCTACCACTTCGGCCATGTTGACCATGATGTTTTGGCCCCCCGAAGTTTGACTTTTTGCTCTTTGGCTTTCCATTGGGCTATTTCTTTCATCTCTTCATGCTTTTTTTTTTCATTGTTGTTTGGCGTGAGTGGCCCTTAGTGTGGGTTTAGTGTGGGTTTAGTGAGTGGGCCGTAGTAGCATTTTAGTTTGCTACCATTGAAGATACCCGCCATCTCAACGCCATCAAGCATTTCTATGCGCAGTTTGCCTTGCGAGGTTATCTCAGTCACTAGGAAAGGTCCTAAGACTTTGAATTTCAGTTTCTTTTTGTGGTCCTTTGTGCTATAAAGGAGGACCATGTCACCCTCGTTCATTTTTTTAATCTTTGTGTTGGTCATCAAACCACTGTTTACACCTCAGTTTTTCTACAATCATGCGGTATACAACGAGGAGGCGTGTTTCATCGAGATTTTCTAGCTCAAACATGCGACATCTGAGGACATTTCCTGTGAGTTTTTCCTCCATTGCAATTCTCAAGCTACCAGGAACTCCATAGGCATGACCACTTCAGTACCATAGGTTAAATTGAAGGGTGCATTTGTAGCTTCCCTATAGGATGTGCGATATGCCCAAAGTGCAGCGGGTAATTTATGTTCCCAATCATTGCGGGCTAGCTCAAATGTTTTGGTCAATATGGCACAAATGACTTTATTTGTGCTCTCGACTTGGCCATTGGCTTGGGGATAGTAAGGGGAAGATTTTTTGTGGGTGACTAGGAATTCTTGTAACAAGAATTGTATCACTTGATTAACAAAGTGTGTGCCATTTTCACTCATGATATCAAGAGGGAATCCAAAGCGAGTGTGATGACTAATTCATAAAGGAACTTCTAGCAATGAATTTTGCATCGTCAGCCTTGCAGATGGCCTTGGTGTCAACCCATTCCAGTGCAATGGTCTGGTGCAATGGTCTGTGGCCATTATAATGTCTCGAGTTTGAGCGTATCAAGCCGTTGGAATAATGGATCCTATGAAATCAATGCCCCATTTTTCAAATGGTTTAAGGACATGACAGGGTTCAGGGCATACTATTTTGCATGGGATTGCCACTCATTGGAATTCGTTGTAGCGTTTGACATATTCTATAGTGTCTGCTACCATTAAGGTGTGCCACCATAGCCCTACTATGAGGGTTTTGCAAGCAGTGATGTCTACTGCTAAGTGTCCTCCTACACAGGCGGAGTAGTCTTGTTCTAAAAGAAAGACATACTCATCTTCATGGACACAATGTCTTGCAATTATGACCTTCCCTTGCTTGTAGAGTTATCCCACAATCAATTGATAGGAGGGGGCTACCTTTTTAATGAGGCTCCTTGCTTAATCTTTATTATGAGGAGTGGATCAACAGGTAGGCCATTGGCAAGGAAGTGTACAACCTCCTCTCCCCATTCAGGAATTAGGCCTAGTTAGAACAAAGTGGCATCTAGCAAGTCATCTCATCAACTCCCACACTGGTGGCTGTCCATTGGGGATGCGTGACATGTGGTAAGCCAAGACATGTTGTGAGCTCTTCTGCATCGTAACAGTGGAGTCAAACTCCAGCAAGATTAGCAACCATCTAGTGATGCTACCAGTCGTGCATGGTTTGTTCATCACAAGATAAAGGAGGGCTTGATGGTCTACAAAGAAGATGAATTGAGTTGCTAGAAGGTAATGGCAGAACTTTTTGACTATGTAGACCATTACTAACCCCTCTCTTTCAATGGTGGTATAGTTGTGTTCTGCCTCGTTTGGCGAATAGAAAAACTAATAGGGAGATCCCTAATATGTTTGCTAGGTTGAGGTAGTACACACCTAATTGCAAAGGAAAAGGCATTGATGTGAACGTGAAATATGATGTGAACATCCCAATTGGGGACCTCAAGATGGGAGCACGCCAAGGCTTTATTCAGGGTGTTACATACATGTTGGCATTTCTCTATCCACTCATGGTACATAAAGGGGGCGAGAAATGTCGTTGTACATGAAGATGAAATGTCGATAGTAGCCAACATTTCCCATGAAACGCTGGACTCCTTTGAAGTGGCAGCTCAAGGGTGAGTTGCACCTTGCTGTCATCTGTGGAGATTCCTTATTTTGAGACAATGTGTTCCAAGATGATTCCATGCCAAACCTAGAATTGGCATTTGAGAGGGTTGAGGGAGATTCGGTAGAGCCGACATCTCTCTAGCACTTTCCGCAAACACTCTCGGTGTGATTTCCAATTAACACAAAGGTCTTCCATGAATAATTCAAGGAATTTTTGTAGATACTCCTTATAGCTTGTCCACACTAGAGGTTGGAAGGTGCCTGTGGCATTGGTTAGCCCAAAGGGCATAACACAATATGCATATGTGCCCCATTCAGTTTAGAAAGGTTGTCTTATGTTGATCCTTTGGATCGATCAACATTTGGTTATATCCCAAGAATCCATCAAGGAAGTTGTGGGCTTCCTTCCTTTTGAGTCTCTCTTAAGCACATGATAGGATAGTATTGTGACGGCATTGACATTTTTGAGATCTACGCACACTCACACTTTTCCATTCTTCTTGGGCACTATCACGTTGGTGAAACCCATTTTGTGTGCTTTATCTTTTGTAGATGAATTCGGCATCTATGAGTTTGTCAATTTCCTCTCGGACCATCTTCGAGTATTCAAGATTCATTGGGTATGCTCTCTACTTTACTGGTCTTGCTCCGTCTACCATAGGGATGGTATGTTTGACCACTTCGGTGGGTACAACCTTCATATCTATGACTTTCAAGTGGGCAAAGAAATCTTAGAATTCTATGACAAGAGCAATGAGATCTTTTTCTTCTTCAGCCGAGAGGTCATACCCTATGTATATAGGCCTTGGATCTTTTGCCCATGCCTGTCAAGTTAACTTCTTACTCTTGGTTGGACCATCATAAGAGGTCCCTGGTTCCCCGTTGTGGGTCCCTTGGGTCGTGTTATATTGCACAAAACGATTGGCCATCTTGAAGGTTCTAAAGTTCTTGGGGACTTGTTTAGTATCTTATGCTTTAGTGCTTTTATCTTATACCAATTTCTTGGCCTCTTTTTCTATGAACGCTAACTTTTTGTTTCGTGTGCCTTGCGCATGGAGCAGCAAAGCTTCTTAGGGGATTCACTTAAAAATATTTAAGTATACCACGTGAGTTCAAATGAAAGGGTTTTTTAATTCAAAATTTTAAGGTAAATTTACAGAAATACATTTACAAAAGGGGATTTTTTAATCAATTTTAAAGAAAAACCCATAAGTCCATAAGAAAAAGGGGTCACTTTATTCATGAAAAATTCACAGGTAAGGGATTTTTTAAATACCCCTTAATCGTACGTGATACATAGGGTTTCTTAATAGTGCACCCCCCGAGCAAATATTTTAGAGTTCAAGTTGGGGATCAACGCGTTCATTTCATTTAGAGGGGATCATTCAGACCAGGAAGGAGGTCTTGGTGAGCTCCTTTTGACAAACTTGATTGGCCATTCGAGTTGTGGGCATAGCTCCCTAGACTGGTGGATTATTCTACGTTACTTTTTCTTTTTGCTCCATTTCTGTTCCATGGTCTAGAAGGCAACATGGGCTCTCTTCTAGGCTAGCGTTCTATGCCTCTATCCCTGGGTTGTGGATTGTCTAATTGTGCGTTTTCCAGGATAAGGTTTTGGAGCCTCAAAGCAAGACTTGTTTGTGAATCTGGTTCCTGCTCTCCAAGGTAGGTGGTTTGTCCATACACTGAACCACCAATCCTCTTGTCTCTAAGTCAGGGGTAGCACACCTTGTGCACTAGGATGCCCCTCACTCTCACTGGTGTTGTCAAAGACCAACACCGTTTGTCTCCACACTGTGTTTTCCAAAGATCTGATCGTACAAGCGAGGGGGAGTCAAGAAGATCTATGTTGTCTAATAGAGGGTTTTTAGCACCAATTTCCCCGAGTGTAAGTGCATATATGTGGGAAATGGTAGTGCTAGATCTCCCTATAGACAATTTCCTTTTTTTTTGTTGGGGGGAATGTACAGCCATACATTGGTCACAGGACACTGGCGTACACTTAAAAGATGAAATGGGTGTACACTTTCGAAAAGACATGGATGTGGCTAATAGACGGGTACGAGTGTATGCTTAGAAGAAGGAAGACACGGGTGTGTGCTTGGAAGGAGGAAGACACAGGTGTACGCTTGTGAAAGACACAAGTGTACGCTTGTGATGAAAGACACGACCGAGGGGGGACGGGCATGTCTTGAAGAAGACATAGGCATACGCTTGAGGAAGACATGGGCGTACGCTTGAGGAGGACACGGGCATATGCTGAGGTGGTGGACATGGGTGTACACTGAGGAGGACATGGGCATACTCTTCTGAAGGTATGGCTGTACTCTTCTTGGGTCAGTTAATTGTGTAGAATAGACGTGTCTTTTAAAGGTATGACCATACTCTACTTGGGTCAATTAATTGTGCAAGGTAGACGTGTCTTCTGATAGCCATCCCCTCTGATATACCCTTGATAGTACAACAATACCTAATTTGTACCCCTTTTAATGCCCTTTTTACCTTGTTAATGCAATTTATTCCTCTTAATTGCTCTCTCTCATTTTAATTAAAGATTTGCTCAAGAGCAGCAAAGGAAGACATGGCCATGGCTCTGAGAAGGGTACGGCCATACGCTTCTCACAAAAAGCCACCAAAGTAAAAAATGTGCCTTTCCTCCTCCCCTGATTTCTAATGTTTTAGGTCCTTTCATATGATTTTTTTGTGTTTTTCGTTTTGTGGATGGCTAAATCTAGTCTCCAGCTACCCAATGATTCCTATAATGCTTAAGAAAACCTAATTACCTAAGATTAATTAAGGGATTAAGCTAATTGTGCACAGCTTGACAAATGTTGGTGAAACAAAAATTCATGAAATTTAAGAGAAAAGTTTAGGCACGTAGTTGTGTCTCCCACTTTCGATGAAGACTCCCAAGCTTCTTTAACTCCATTGAACTCCATGGTTGAAGTAGCCAAGATTAAACAACAAGAAAGCATATCAAACATACAACCACTGATGGATTTGCACTCCAACCAAGCTATGCAATGACTCTAGCAACAAGTGGTAAAGTGTGAAGAACCCTAAGCTAAATGCCCATCCCTAGCAATGGCGCTAAAGATGTTAACGAAATCAACATACTACCTTGCACAAGAGAGGGAGAGAAAAAGAGAAAGATGCCATGCAAGGGTTAGTTCAGAGACTAGCACACTTAGCCAACCCTAATGAGGGTTAACTCCCCAATGTGAGGCCGCTAGGGGCTCACTCCAACTCCACTTGTGTCACTCAAATGGAGCTTCCAAAAGCTAGGTAGAGAGCAAAGGGGAAGGGAGCTATGGAAAGCTCTACCTTTACTCCATGCCTTTGTGTATGCAAGAGGGATCTTGAGCAAGATACGAGAAGAAGGCGGAGGGAAGACAAAGCAAGAATCATCTCCTATATGTGCACACCACAATCAAAAAAAGCATGCATCAACCAATATAAGCTTACCACCATATCCACAAAAGAGTGAGAGAGAGAGAGAGAGAGAGGAAAGACTCAATTGTGATGATGGGATTGTCCCTTTTCATATTTCATAAATCACTTATATACACGAGCTCTCTTTTTACAATGTCCGGACTACCAATGCGTATGCTCGGTCATCCCATATATCTTTTTCATTAGTGCTTAGCATGGTTACATAACAATGGATTACAAGAAGCATAACCACACTTGAAAATGATGTTAACCAATGTGCTTAACAGAGAGAAACAATTGATCATAGACTCTATCCATGCCTCAGCATCTTTGGAAACATCTTTCCTTCTCCTAGTAAACAAGAGTGGTGTATCTCTTAAGCAAGAGTTTACTTTCAGCTTCACGATCCTATTGGTGTGAAAATAATAGAGAATAGGATTAAACCCCAAATTCGAGGAAAGCTAATGAGGTGAAAAAGATAATATACACTTTTTATTACATTTTGTGAACAATGTTACATGCTCAATTACACTACTTTCTTGGAGATTGTTTATCCTTAAGACAAACTTGGGAGGTTATTTGGTAAGATCCAAGGCATAGATTTTTGTGGAATCAAGGATCTCAGCAGAGAATCTCATGTGAAACCTACCACAACAATGAATCCTACACTCAGGGATGAATTGAGTGATCTGATTATAGATGTGTTGGGATGCGTAATGAGTCTTCCCATTCATTACTATGGTTTGATCTCGGAGAAGAGTCTCATAGAATATGAATATTTT
This sequence comes from Cibotium barometz, assembly GCF_041138505.1. Lineage (NCBI taxonomy): Eukaryota > Viridiplantae > Streptophyta > Polypodiopsida > Cyatheales > Cibotiaceae > Cibotium > Cibotium barometz. The sequence continues at coordinate 38,678,433 of NC_141096.1, forward strand.
AGTACCCTAAGCTTCTCTAAAATTCGGAGGATGCTTAGCTCGGCATCTATGAGTTTTGAATCTACTAGCAAATACATTCTCGTGTGAGTAGAGGGAAATTCTATAAACTTCATCCTCGATGTGAAGATTGATAGAAGTCTAAAAAGTAGTTGCCAAGTTCTCCGTTCATCAATTGGTTTGACCGCTACGTGGTCAAATGCTAACTTGAGTATTTCTACTATTCGATCAATATCCATTTGAGGTCGTACTTGTAATTCAATTATCAAATTTAAACTCTCTCTCAACTTAAACATGGCTCCAATACCACTTATAAGATACCTCCTACACCCTTCCTAATTTCGAGGTAGGGAGGGATCTCATTGGTAAGTAACACCCCAAGATTTCCACAAAGATCGCCTAATTGAGCCAATCCTTAACTATCTAACGTACAAATACATTCATGGTCTTGGGATTCTTACCTAATATTTACCTATATTTTGTTCAGAAAGTACCCGACTATTACCACCCACTTTCCAAATCTGAAATACAATAATCTGTGAGGTTTTTTAATTACTAAGCACATTGTTAATATAGATGCATCACCTAACAAAATTCTTTAATTTAATTTTCTTTATCCCTTAATTCCAAAAGTTCATTTAAAAAATTAATGAATTTATAATCATGAACTTGAACTATAACATAATCTAGAAATCATCCCTCGGCGCACCAAGTTACATACAATCTAGGCATTGTGACCATCGTGGCGATAAATTATCATATATTAGTAAGTTGAAATGTCTATTCACTCACCTACACCAACATAAAACCTATCAAGCTTTGGTTTGCAATCCTATAAGGAGCCCTTCCCATACCATAACCATCATAGGCAGTTACCCTAACCATATAGTTAAGAGTTGGTTGCCTTGAGTGGGGGAATACCGAGTTGCCGAACGATCACTTTAGAATACCGAGTTGCCACCGAACGATCACTTTAGAATGGTTAAACCCAAGAGAACACATCCCTTGTTTTATTTTACAACAATTTTAGAATATATTACCGGTCTTTTGGTAATCTTGCATCTGTATTTCATGGAGAAGTCCATCCAATAAACATTCTCATATAGGAAAAATATCCTTTTCTTTCTTTTCTTTATTTAGTCAACCATTCCCTAGTTGCATCACAATATCCTTTCATGATAAAAAAAACTTCAAGGGTTTGGTCCCATTTACACAATGAGGTGGAGGCCCAATAATCGTAGTACAGAGGGGAGGTGAGCCAGGTCCTTCACTTCCTTAGGAATGATTCATAGCTACTGTTACTTGAGGTCCCGTTGTCACCTCACATGATCATATGTTTTAGATGGCCTCTCCTGCCTCGCTCCGTACGTCCACCAGAGCCATACTCCTCTTATAGACAATAAAGTTTGCGCTAGATTTGGTGGGAACCCTCTCACTTTTGTGAGGTACGAATAAAATCTTTGAGTAACCTTGGAGCAATCTAGTTTAAAGGGGAGGAGTATTATATAAAATATGTTAACTTGACAAATGGATTCCTCTTTTGCTAGTGAGAAACTCATCTTAGGAAGAGGTATAGAAAAAAAAAGAAATGACTTGGTACTTATATGGGTTTTGAGCTAAGAACCTCAAAATTATCAAAAGAAAATTCAACCGCTAGGCCAAGAAGCTTTACTGGATATTTTAGTGAACATAAAATTATTAACTTTATCTTTTTGGAATAATAGGAAACAAAAAGTTAAAGGAAAAATAGAGAGAGAGAGAGAGAGAGAGAGAGAGAGAGAGAGAGAGAGAGAGAGAGAGAGAGAGAGAGAGAGAGAGAGAGAGAGAGAGAGGGGGGGTGAGAGGGAGATAATGAGAGAGGGTTGAGAGAAGGAGTGAGGAAGAGAGAAGGAGAGGTGGGGTGAGAGGGAGAGGGAGAGAATGAGAAGGGGTTGAGAGAGTGGGTGAACAAGAGAGAAGGAGAGCAGGTGAGGAAGCGAGAGGGAGAGGTTATGAGGAGGTTGACATGAGGGTGGGTGACGGAGAGGGAAAGGCTACAAGGGGGTTGATGGAGGGGTGAGTGAGCGAGAGGGAGTGAGAGAGGGTGGGTGAGGTTGCAAGGGAGTTGATAGGGGGTGAATGAGGGAGAGGGAGAGTGAGGGAGAGGGAGAGGCTATGAGGGGGTTGATGAGAGGGTGAGTGAGGGAGGGGGAGAGGTTGCGAGGGGATTGGTGGAAGAGACTAAAGAGGGGTTCTAAATAGGGGAGAAGGGGGAGGGTTGGTACCCGTGTGCATGAGTGAGTAAGAGAGGAAGTCAATGAAGAAGAAGAGGGAAGGGGGAGATCAATAGTGGTGCTGTGGAGATAAGGGAGGTGAGGAGGAAAGTCCACATGAGGGAGGGAGGGCGGTGGGGAAAGAGACGAGAGAGGGATAATTAACACAGGGGGGTGGTTGGCAGGGTGCTGATGACTGCCTCCTCCAATTTTATATATATATATATATATACAAAGGTGGGGAGGAGAGGTTCCTAGACAAGAAGCCAGGGAGAATAAAAAATAGGATTTCACACAAGCTTACATGAAAAACATAGTAAACTTTAATACTTTTTGGCACATCCAATAGGTAAGCCAATTTTCCATATCTATTGAGAATCTTAAATGAGCTAGCAAATCTGTGAGGTTTAGATTACTTTTTTTGGAGATACTCTCAACAACAACACCATTTCACCCTTTAAATTCTCTTGGTGTTCTCTTCTTATCTTGGTAACTCTTTTGTCTATCTTGAGAACTCCTCATGCAATTCCTAAATATCGTTTTTTATCGTCTCTGAAATTTCACGAGACACCTCTACTCAATTAGTAAGATGGGAAAATTTTATGGGTGTCCCGCTTGACCAGCTATGCTAAGAAATACTATACGCGAATTCAAGAAAGGTTAAAAATTTAGTCCAATTGGTTTTTTTCCATTTACATACATTCTATGCATGTCATTCTAGTATGTGATTCACTCTCTCATTCTCTCCATCAGTCTGAGGGTGGAATGCAGTCATTCTCAACTAAGTTGTTCTTCGAATTACCTTGAAGGGAGCCTAAAAAATGTTTGAGACCTATAATGTCCCATCTTAGTAAAAAATATAATGCTTGTAGGCATTCCATTATAGGCAAATTCAACAAAGGTTAAGAATTTAGTCCAATTGGTTTTTTTTTCATTTACATACATTCTATGCATGCCTTCTAGTACGTGATTCGAGTCTCTCATTCTCTCCATCAGTTTGAGGGTGGAATGCATTCATGTTGTTCCGATTACCTTGAAGGTAGCCTAAAAAAAGTTCAAAACCTACAACGTCCCATCTTAGTCAGAAATATAATGCTTGTAGCATTTCATGAAGCCTAAATATCTCCTTTACAAAGGGTTTTGTGACCTCTAGTGCTCCAGCTATCTTCTTTAAAGAAAAGAAGCGAGTCATCTTTGTGAGGTGATCAACCACCACATAGATATTGTCATAACCCCAACTAGTAGGGATTTTTGTGATAAAGTCCATAGAAATAGATTCCCATTTCCTATGAGGTATACCTAATGGTTCTAACTCTCTAGGCCTCCACTTCTGCCTTATTTTGCTCTTCCTTTACCCTCTTAAAATGTAGCACTCTAACTCTTTGAGGGATAACTCTCTAAGCACGCTCTTTTACTCTTCTTTTATCCTCTTGAAATGTAGCACTCTCTAATATATTGAATGCTATCCTTTTATAGACCTGGCCAAAAGAAAGATTTTTAGACTATCGTATAAGCCTTGTTTACTGAACATGACTCTAACATGACTTGAATAAGGAACACCATGGCACTCTCTTAGGATCTTGGTCTAGATTTTTGGAACATTTGGTAGACGAAGGTTTTGCCTTAATTAAACTTTTACTATTTTCAATAGTACTTCCCCTCGAGCATTTCACTAGGATTCACCACCAATTATCAAATTGAATAGCAACCTTCATCTCATTATTGAATTCAAATCTTACCACAAGTAGTGCATTAAAAATGGGTCTAGATTTCTAGAACATTTGGCAAACAAAGGTGTTTGCTAAATTAAATATTACCATTTTAAATGGCACTTCTCCTTAAGATTTGCACTAGCATTCTGCCATTAGAGTTTTTTCAAAGAAAGGATCATTTTCAATAGCACCGTTAATCTTAGCATTCAATTTGGATCTTACCACAAGTAGTGCATTACAAAGTGGTCTTCTAAGAAGAGGACACAAACTTTATTTGAATATTTCTAAGTGTTTCTTTGTAAAATAGTGCATTACAAAGTGGTCTTCTATGAAGAGGACCACAAACTTATGAATATTTCTTAGTGTTTCTTTGGTAAAGGACAATTGTTTAATTTCTAAAGGTGGTATTCACATGGACCTAGACGAAGTGTAGGATATCCTTGAATGGCCAACTCCCAAGGGTGTTAGAGATGTGCCAAACTTTCTAGGCTTAGCACAATATAAAAGAAGGCACATTAGAGACTTTTCAAAGCTATCCAATCCCTTGATAGATTTGGCCAAACATGATTCTAATTTTTTTTGGAGTGAGAAATCTCAAGAAGCTTTCTGAGCTAGCCATAGTAGTACATGCCCTTAAACATTGGAGACACTTCCTTCTTGGTGTGAAGTTTGAGTTACAAACCAATCACCAAAGCCTCAAGTATTTGTTCATGCAGCCATTGTCAAACAATTGGCAAAGGAAGCGGGTGGAGTGTCTATGTGAATATGATTTTGATATCACATATGTTGTTGAAGGGAAAGACAATAAAAGCGATGAATCTCATAATATGTTGAAGGGAAGGACAACAAGGCTCTCCTTAAATGAATCGCATGATGAATCTCATAATATGTTGAAGGGAAGGACAACAAGGCTCTCCTTAAATGAATTGCATGATCACCCTCATTATTTGAATAGACAAAAATATCATCTAAGAGATAAAGAATCGAGCATCTAGATACTCATGAATAAACATTATTCATGCGACACATGAATATCATAGGGGCATTAGTTAAACCTAAAGGTAAGATCATAAACTCATAATGGCCATAGTGAGTTTGAAGCAAATATCCTTATATTTAATTTTGATTTAATGATAATCAAATCTTAGATCATCTATCTAAGAGAAGATTCATGATGCTCAGTATTCACTAGATACTAATGATACTCATTAGTATTCACTATATGATGATACTCATTATTCATGTGAGAAACATGAATGTGAGAGGGGCATTAGTCAAATCAAAAGGTAAGACCACGAATCCAGTATGCCATAGCAAGTCCTGAATAAAGTTTTGAAAATATCCTCATCTAAGCTCTATGACATGATCCACTATATACTATGATACTCATTATTCATGTGAGAAACATGAATGTGAGAGGGGCATTGGTCAAATCAAAAGGTAAGACCACAAATCCAGTATGCCATAGCAAGTCCTGAATAAAGTTTTGAAAATATCCTCATCTAAGCTCTCTGACATGATCTAGAGGAGGGAGTCCAAGAAGGTCATCCAAAAATGCATTTACATATTCCTCTAAGAATTCCTTAGAGTTTCTTCACATACAACGTGTGCTTTTCCTCTTTTTTATCATTGTCTTGTTCTGCTTCAAACGGAGTTCATAAGGTTTTACGTCCTTATCTAGTTCCTTAAATTAGTTTCATGGCTAAAATTTGCTTAGCATAGCATTTAATCTTCTCCTCTCTTAGCACAGCATTTAATCATCTCCTCTCTTGCTAAAAGTCAAAAATCTAGAAAGAGTATGTTGGTCATGTAGCCAATTCATACCAAGGCTTGCATCATATTTTCTAAGATTCAAAATTCGAGAAAAGTGGTCTTAACTAGTAGACATCACCTAATAAAAAATCCTAAGACTCTATCACTCCACTAGTAAATCTCTTTCTTTCACTAGCCATCTCAATAGGTTTCTTGGTTTTCTCATTTGGTTCTAATTTCATATTCCCTACTATTCTATGGTTGTAGCCTTTGCCTTTATCTCTACATTGGTCTTCCAAAAAGCTACGTTATTATTACATTTAAAGGTCCTTGCTCTCCACATGGGTACCGCATGGGTAACACGAGCCAAGTCCAAGAATTCTAGATCATTGTGCAATTCGGTCTTCCCCGCATCTCTTCTCGGTTGATTTTGGTTGGCATTCATGGGTTGCATGCTTCTTTGTTTGGGGTTGGTTATTAAACTACATACCACTTTGAAAACGGCCTTGACCACCCTGTACTCCCTACATATTGCCATATTTGAAAAATACCTTCTTCTTTTGTATATATATATATATATACTATGATAGAAAATACCTTCTCTTTGTGTGCCTTCTTTCCATGCACCAAACTTTCACCATAGTTTCGATGATCCTCTAATTGTTTGCTGAATGCAACTCGAAATAATCATCAAGCTTCTCAATCCACGCTTTTACCTTCTCTTCAGATTTATGAGACCCATCAAATTGTTGCACTCTTTTCTACCTTCAATTCCAACAATGATGGTGTATCCACACACTAGACCTTCACAAGTCATTTTAATTTTCCCCTTTTTGCATATCTAAAAATCAAAGATTTGCTCGTTCTAATGGTTGGCTAGACGATAAGTGTACCTTTTTAGCACTCTGTGTGCTCCCTTAACTAAGTTGTATGGTAACCCACATTAACCTACTAAATTTCCCATAGGCACCCATTGGCCATCCCTATCTTAGATATTTCTTATGACCATATAACTATTGATGGCTTTGAACCTTCTACTAATAGTAGGTGGAGACATTACGGAAGCTATTGTCAAGTGAATCAGGGATTAGTGTACGTTCTTACCACTCTGTGTGCTCCCTTAATTCATAGTTGCATGGTAACCCACATTAGCTTGCTAAGTGCCATATGTACCCATTGTCCATCCCCTATCTTAGGTATTGTTAAAGAGAATAAAACTTATGATGGCTTTGGACCTTCCACTAGTATGGATGCTTTTGTCAAGTTAATAGGGGAAAGAGGTGAAAGAGAAAGAAAGGATGTTTTTTGTCAAGTAAGGGAAAGAGGTAAAATAGAAGGAGAGGAAGCTAGGTAGCTTCTAGGAAGGAGATAGAGTACACAAGGGAGTACTATTTTCCACTAGAGAAAGAAAAAAGAGAGGCATTACATACGAAAGGAAAACCTAAGAGAAGAGATGTGAGTAAGAGAGGGATGTTGAAGGGCTTTGAAGGGTGTTATAGAGCTTAGAGAAGCGATAGAAAACTCAAAGGGGTGTTGTAGCTCAAAGTATGTTGTACATCTTGAGGGGAATATGGGACCAAAACTTTTGTTTCCCATTATTAATTACTCGAGAGAAAAGAACCTTAGAAAAAACTAAAGTGGCCAAAACCTTCCAGTGGATATGGTTTGACGCATGGCAGTGAGTGAATTAAAAGAATTTAATTAATAATCAAATAAAGGAATTTAATTGATTATTATTAACGAATTTTCTAGAATTGAAGAGAAGGGTGTGTAAGAGAGGGAGAGCGGGAAGAAACTTCAGATGCGGAGTCTGAGAGAGGGAGGAGGTGGGAAGGAGAGCTGGCTTGTAAGACTGATAGAGAGGGAGGAGGTAGGATGGAGGTCGCATGTAAGACTTAGACAGACCCGTAGGTGAGCCAGACCTAGGTTGTCTTTACTCTGCAGCACGTACACGGCCTCTCTCTCTCTCTCGTGCCCGCTGTGTTCATGGACGCGCTCTGTCTGCTCGGGCTCTCTCTCTCTCTCTCGCCCGCTGTGCTTATCTTGACGGCAAGGTTCACTAAGGTTTGAACCTTAGTATAGATATTAATTAGTGCCCGCTTGCGGCCACTAATTATAATATCTATATGGCAGTATCCCGCTTTGCGAGATATTGTAGAGCTCAAAGGTGTGCTGTAACTATTTAAGAGGTGTTGCAAACCTTAAGGTTGTGTTACAAGAGCTTAGAAGCGTGGTGTATATCTAAGAGGTGGGTTGACGGGTGTTGTGCTCAAGGTTAGATTGAGGGGTGCACATAAAGCTGAGAACTTTATGTGATATGTTGTGTTGTGTACGAGGGTTCCTTTTTTTTTTTTCAAATAAAGGCTACTTATATTAAGAGATTAGAAAGAGAGAGGTTACAACATATAGAGAGCTCTAATGAGTACAATGTCCTTGAACATGACATTCTCTTCTTATCAACCACAGTTCCTGAAATGCATGCCACAGCTGCTCCACAAGCTTGCCTTTGACTTTATTGAGAAGTTTCTCTAGCTGTGTATCCTGCTCTTTTCGCTTTTTCTGAGTGTGTCTTTCACAAAACATAGAGTGCTTTAATGAGCAACACATCCTTCGAGATGAGACTCTCTCATCTTCAATAGATCCTGAATTTGTTGTAACACCTGGTCCACTTGCTTTCCTTTAGCTTTCTTATGCAAACGAAGAAGCTTGGTGTCCAGGTCTTTCATCCGTCTTTGTATGAATCTTTCACCTACATGTATCAAGTTCTCTTTCAGCCTGAAACTGTTAGTAGGCATATTGTTAAAAATGGCATCAATTCTATGTAACCACAAGCACCATAATAGTTAAGTTCTCAAGACAGTCCATAGTTCCAAGGTGCAACCTATGCCTTCTCCAAATAACAAGTTTTTCCAGCCAAGGGTGTAGCCATTCCATAACTGAATGCATTTGGCCAATGACTCGAAGCATTCCTTTGCAATAGGGCACTGCATGAATATGTGCAGGTCATCCTCAACCTCCTTGCGTCTATGGCACTTCCCATCCCCAATGTTAAGTCTGAGGGCTTTAAGCTGAGTCCAAATAGCTCTGAACATAACCAACCAAGCTAGGCACGCTTTTTTTGGTTCCACATATTTATTCCATAACTTACCAAACAGAAAATACCGTTGTGATCTATCCAGAAGGATTCCCCATCTCTTGTTTAAAGTGCAATGGATAGGATTAGTCCTCTGTTTGGGGGGAATAGGAAGTAGTCCTTTTTGACTCTTCCATTGGAAAGCTTTGTGAGCTGGCTTATCTTTAATCAAAAGCAGCCAGGTGTCCGATTGGTGCCATAAGCTGATTCTTACCCCAATAAGCTCTAATTCTGCATATGAGACATTATAGTCTCTGATCAAATCAGCTCTGGACAACCAAGAATTGATGTCTCTGTCCCAGATATCCCACCAGCAGTAGATTCCTTTCCTATGCATCCTCAAAGCCGCTTCAGCCTGGGCATTATCGATTGGGAGGAGGGGAATACTTGGCCACCAGATGGAGTCTCTCCCATGTATACCCCATGTGTAGCTAGGTTTCTTAGAAAGGATAAGGTCAGTCTTGATAGCATTCCAAGCCGACCAAAGCGAATAGACCAGTTGGCTGGCAACTAGTTTCACCAAGTATTTGCTTGCCATAATTGTAAGCGGGAGGAGCTTCTTCCACTTGGGAAATTGTTTGAGCTGGAATTGATCAAGATTTCTAGTGACCAACCACGCCTAGTCTTCAGAGGGGTAGAGAAAGCTTCTTAGCACACCCATTTGGCAGCCATTCTATTAGCCAGGTTGGACACATCTTTGATTCCAAGGCTCCCTTTACCTGTTTCCAAACAGCACCAAACCCACTTTAGGGATTTTCCTAATCCAAGGGTCCCCTCCCCATAGATAGTTCCTGCATAACCTTATGAATTGCATTAGATCAGAGTCTAGAGGTCTCCACCAGCAGCTCAGAAAGTAGATGATAGAAGGGATAATGAAATGATTGATTACCATCTTTTTGTCCCCCAGGTTCAGATGCATTTTTTGCCATCTAGCAAGTTTTCCTTCCATCTTATTTAGCACCCAAAGCCATCTCTACTTAAGGGTGACCTTGAATCCCATGGGAATGCCCAATAATCTGAAAATCACGCCTTCTTCGAGGACCTTACAGCCAGCTTGGATCAGTCACTCTCAGGAGGCTTATCAATGAAGGTCTTAATACATGTTTTCCAGAAGCCCTGCAATAAATGTCCAAGCAATCCCAAAAGCACTTAATGCCTAGTTCATTATTGGCAACCATGGCACTAGTATCATCAGCAAACATTTGGGTGCATAGCTGCTTATTGTTGGGAAGAGAGATGCCATTCATTTTCCCTTTGTCCATCCTATCTTTAATCAACTAGTTTAGGGCAGCCTTGTCTGATAGATTTGGTAAGGGAAAAAGCACCAGAGAGCACATCATTGACATTCACCCTAGCCCCGTGAGGCATTCCCAAAAAGAGTACTCACCATCTGGATGAAATGTTGACCTGCACCCATATGTTTAAGGGATTCTAGTGCATAATGCCAACTGAGCCTATCATAGGCTTGATCAAAGTCAATTTTGAAAAAGATAGTCCTATTCAGATTCTTTTGCATACTCCATACCCTCCCACAATGTGATAATGGCATCCAGAATGTACCTTTCTTAGAGAAATCCCTTACAATATCTCCAAAGAGGAGATTGGTAAGACCATAGACTGCCTAAAGGTGAGGATGGCATGCCCACTGAATTCTACAAGACGTTCAAGGATCTCTTATTGTCTTCCTTACTAGCGGTGTGGCAGGAGGCTGTCTCTTTTGGCGCGTTGCCCCGCCCAATCAATGAAGGTTGGATAAAACTTATCCATAAGAAAGGGAAGAAGAATGACTTGAGCAATTGGCGACCTATTACCATGTTAAACTGTGCTTACAAAATATTTGCCAAGGCCTTAGCTCTGAGGCTGTCTAGTTAGCTAAAGAATTGGATGAGGGTTGCTTTTTTATACAGACTTATAAAATTTCGTTTAAAATTTTGCGTATGTGAGTACATACATTTATGTAACTTTATCCCCCCCAAAAAAAAAGTGAATAAAAAAATATATTCTTTAAATTTTACACGATACATACATATATTTTTGGGATTTGGCCCTCAAGAGAGAGAGAGAGAGAGATGCCACATAACCAAGTGACGATGAGTTACTGAGTTACTTGAAAATCAATGATACATAACCAACAATTAATTATATTTAATATAATCACCGATTTACGTTTCTTAATTTCTCCGGAGACGTGATTACAAAAACGATCAGCTGATGGGCGTTTTACAGTCGCTCCTGCCACGCCCTCAGCAAAGAGGAGACACTGTGCGGGGGATTACAGGTAGTTTTGTGTACAGTACGGTTACCGTAATGAGGGGGGACTTGAAGGGTTTGCCAAGAAGGTTGTCGAAGCTCAGTTCAGCTGGACAAACACTTGCCGCATGAGGACCTGCAGGACGTCATCCCGTGCCACTGCATCTGCGGGGGTTGGCTGAGTTGTCGACGGGGCATTGGTCGGGGCCGAGCTTGGCGGGAGCGTTGTAGCCGAAGGATGCGATATACTAGGTGGGCGATGACTACCACCACCACCACCACTACTTCGACTACAGCTACTACTGGTTATCACGAGAGTCTCTGGTTTCTTCGACAGAGCCCTCAACATGTTGGGGACGGCAGCACTCAGGCGATCCATTAGTTTGTTTAAAATAGGCGGGATTCTAAATAGCAGGCAAAGCGAGGCTTTCTACCAGAAGCAGGAGGAGAATTGAGGATGATGGAAGTGGGTGCAGTGCAGGGTTTTTTAAAAAAAGGGAAGCCATGGTTCCTGATATCAAAACAATGCTCTTGAAATCTAGGGGCTAGCAGGCTAGCAGCCCAGCTGGGGTCTCTCTAGAATTCCCAGCCGCCGACCCCACACACAAAACCACGTTCGAGCTACGGAATCCGGGCCATCGGTGTCGTCACTGTCGTGTACACGTGAGCTGTGTCCCCCTCTTTTTTTTTTCAATAAAGGCATTTTTATTTTTGATGCCAGCTGGATCGACAGAAGAAGTATGCTAATAAGAAGAGGACAGACATAAATTTTGAAGAAGCAGATATGGTCTTCATTAGAGTACGGCCCAAAAGAAGTTCTCTATCTCTTGGGAAGTACAAGAAGTTATCTCCCAGATATTGTGGGCCATATCTGATTACAAAGAAATTAGGTGACTTAGCCTACGAGCTTCTTCTGCCTCCTCATCTCAAAGTTCATAATGTATTTCATGTAAGCCTTCTAAAGAAATATGTGCCGAGCCCAAATCATGTACTTGATGATGAAATCCTAACCTCTTCAACCCAAGGGAAGATGGAACTCCAACCTGAAGAAATTCTTGATGTTCGAGAAAAGATTCTCAGGAACAGAATTCTCAGAGAATTATTGGTAAAATGGAGGTTCTATCCTTTTGAAGATGCCACTTGGGAGAATGAAGCCGATTTGTTGAGGGCATCTCGCATTTTTCAAGTGGGAGAGAATGTAAGATTCCTCCCCAGCCTCTCAAGGTCCAGCATCTTCCCCTGTAATCAAATCCCTCTTCAGAAATATAAAAGATCTTGTTTCTACCAGAGCTTTGGTCTAGAGAGAGAAAATCTTCTAGAGAGTGGTAATTCAGTTTTTAAATATTTTTGGATAGAAAAATATCTCATCTTATTAAAATAAGTTCCCCTGAAACAGAAGTTCAAAAATATTTTCAGAAGGTGCAATAGAAATTAAGTATAATCTGTTCAAGAGGCATTATCCTAGGGGTGAAGATCTTTTCGAAATTAAGGTTCCTATGGACCAATAAGATTCATCCTAATGTAGGGAGGAGCTAAATAGAAGACTAAAAGAAAAATCCCCCAAAAATGAGTAAATACTCACATCAGATGAAGAGTTGACTAAGGACAAGGTTAATAGTTAAAAAAGAGAGATATTTAGGTGAAATGATGTATTTTTGACACCTCAGTATGGGGAAATTCCCCTCATGAAGGAGGCACCTATTTCACATGCTTGAATGAGTTTTAAACTCCCAAATAATGAGATATTTTTATCTCTTCTCTCTCCTGTTTCAACTAGATCCAAAAAGTGAGCAAAACTGACCCAAAAATGGTCAAAAATTGACCAAACTGATCTGGAAAATTCTAGAATCAGTTGGCTTGGTTAGAAGCTCACTTTTTCCTATAAATAGAAGCCTTCCCCTTTGTTGAAACTCAATAGTGTTTTGCACTGTTACCCTGCCTCTCCCAAGTGCCAAAAACAGTGAATTTTACTCATAATTCATTAGTTTTTGACCTTCCCTCTTCCAAAAGATTGGTGGCCACTCTTGTTTCCAAACAAGAGGGCTACAATACAAGGCGTTTAAAACGTCTATTCAAAATGTAGTTAATGTTATGTTTGGAAATGATGTAGCAGCATGTAAGGATGATGTATGGTATATTGATTCAAGTGCTTCCAAGCACATGACAAGTCATGGTGAGTGGTTCAAGGAAATCAAGAGTCTTGAAAGACCAGGTTTTGTTAAAACAGGGGGGATGATACTGCTCATCCGATTGCCCATGTTGGAGATGTGCCATTATCTATACAGAATGGTAAGGTGAAGTACCTTGTAGATGTACTTCATGTTCCAAACATTACAAAGAATCTTGTAAGATTCCTCCCCAGCCTCTCAGGATGTCCAGTATCCAGTATCTTCCCTTGTAATCAAATCCCTCTTCAAAAATATAAAAGATCTTGTTTCTACCTGTTCTAGCTTAGAGAGAGAAAATATTCTAGAGAGAGATTATTCAGATTTTGGATATTTTTGGATGAAAAAATATCTCTTCTTATTAAAATAATTTTCCCTGAAATAGAAGTTCAAAAAGATTTTCAGAAGGTGCATTAGAAATCAATTATAATCTATTCAAACTTATCCTGGGGGTCCAGATTTTTGAAAAATTTTAAATTAAGGTTGAGAGGGGCCAATCAGATTCATCCAAATGTATGGAGGAGATTAATGAAGAAATAAAGAAAATCCCCCTAAAAATGAGTTAATACTCACATAAGATGAATAGTTGACTAAGGACAAGGATATTAGTTAAAAAAGAAGAGATATTTAGTGAAATGATGCATTTTTTGACATCTCAGTGTGGGGGGATTCCCCTCATGAAGGAGGCACCTATTTCACATGTGTGGTTGAGTTTCAAACTCACAAATAATGAGATATTTCATCTCTCCTCTCTCTTGCTTCAACTAGATCTAAAAAGTGAGCTAAACTGACCTAAAAATGGTCAAAATTGACCAAACTGATCTGGAAAATTCTAGAATCAGTTTGTTTGGTTATAGGCTCACTTTTTCCTATAAATAGAAGCCTCCCCCTTTGTTAAAGCTTACTAGTGTTTTATGCACTGTTACTCTGCTCCACCCCAGAGCCAAGAACTATGAATTTCTTAATAATTCATTAGTTTTTGACCTTTCCCTCTTCTAAAGAATTGGTGGCCACACTTGTTGCAAACAAGAGTAGATCCCTCAAACCATCAAGCTAAAGGAAAGCTCTCAGAAATTTATGTAAGTTAGAGATCTTACTTTTTCTTTATTCTTTTAATGATTTTCTAATTTTTGTTATCTTTAAAATGATAATCTGAAGCTATGCCTTGCTCTGGAAAGACTTTCCCCCTCTCTCATTCTTAAATTCAGCCCTTCTTTATCCTAGTTAAGTAATCTAATTGTTGCATATTGTTTCTCTTTTAAAAGTAAAATTTGATTAGTTTAGAGTGCTTAAAACCAATTGGGGATAATTTTTAAGTAATTTTAAGTTAGAAAAATTAAAAAATGGTCAGCTATACAAAGGAGTTTATGGCAAAAATTGTTAAAAATTGGTGAAATAAGTTTTATCTTTTATTATCCAAAAAGAGTAATCCCCACCAATTGTGTATTCTAAAAGTGTAATTTTGATTTTATGCATAGAAAGATGCATAAAGAAATTTATTTTTATTTCAAAAGAGTTATTCTCATCAATTCTCATTTTATGCATAGGAAGATGCATAAAGAAATTTATTTTTATTTCAAAAGAGTTATTCTCATCAATTCTCATTTTATGCATAGGAAGATGCATAAAGAAATTTATTTTTATTTCAAAAGAGTTATTCTCATCAATTCTCATTTTATGCATAGGAAGATGCATAAAGAAATTTATTTTTATTTCAAAAGAGTTATTTTCATTAATTTTGATTTTATGCATAAATAGATGCATAAAGAATTTATTTTTATTCCAAAAGAGTTATTCTCATCAATTTTGATTTTATGCATAGAAAGATGCATAAAGAAAATTATTTTTAATTCAAAAGAGTTATTCTTCTTAAAATTGAAATTATGCATAAATAGATGTGTAAAGAATCTTTATATAGAAAATAAGGATTCTTTTGCATTCTAAGAATAGATGTGAGGAGATGTGATGCGAATCAAATAGATGAGAATGAATGGATGGATAGATGTGATGAGAATGAGAGGTAAATAGATGCAATGAGATGGGATGCGAATCACATAGATGGGAGTCAATGGATGGATGGATGTGATGAGAATAGGAGTGACGAGAATGTGAGGTGAATAGATGTGATGAGAAGTAATGTGAATTTGATAGATGGGAATGAATGGATGGATGGATGTGGATGTATGTTAAAGAATGGATGTGGATGTATGTATGTGAAAGGATAAATGTGGATGTATATGTGATAAGTATGGATGTGGATGTATGTGAAGAATAGAAGTGGATGTATGTTAAAGAATGGATGTGGATGAGTGTATGTGAAAGGATAGATGTGGATGTGTATGTGATAAGTATGGATGTGGATGTATGTGAAAGGATAGATGTGGATGTGTATGTGATAAGTATGGATGTGGATGTATGTGAAAGGATAGAAGTGGATGTGTATGTGATAAGTATGGATGTGGATGTATGTGGGAGAATATATGTGCATGTAAATGTGATGGATATGAACGAGAATTGAAGTGATGTAAATTGGATAGATATGAATGATATAGGATGTGAATGAATGATAAGGGATGTGAATGGATGTGATGTGATGTGAATCGAGATGTGAATGAATGATAAGGGATGTGAATGGATGTGATGTGATGTGAATCACGATATGAATGAATGATATAGGATGTGAATGAATGATAAGGGATGTGAATGGATGTGATGTGATGTGAATCGGGATGTGAATGAACGTAAGGGACATGAATGAATGTGTTAGCATGTGAGTCAGGATGTGAATGAATGAGATGTGATGTGAAATGAATGTGATAAGATTCGATGTAAACTAGATAGATGTTAATGTATGTGAAGAAGTGATGAGATACATGGGTAGATGCAAGTGGGTGAGATCTGATGAGGATAAATGAGCAAATAAGTGATGAGATAGAAAAAGATGTGATTAGATGAGAATGGGAGTGCTTATGAAATGAGATGGATTGATGTGTGGATAATGTGGATTGATGTGCATGGATGTTTGGATGATGTGGATTGATGTGGATGGATGTATGGAAGATATGGATGGATGTGTCGATAATGTGGATGATGTGGATTGATGTGGATGGATGTATGGAAGATATGGATGGATGTGGATGGATGTATGGAAGATATGGATGGATGTGTCGATAATGTGGATTGATGTGGATGATGTGGATTGGTGTGTGTATGATGAGTGAATGATGTGGATGGATGTATGGATGAGGTGGATTGATGTGTGGATAATGTCAATTGATGTACATGGATGTTTGAATGATGTGGATGGATGTATGGATGATGTGGATTGATGTGTGGATGATGCGATTGGATGTGATTTGATGTAGGAATGATGTGATGTGATAGGGATCAATGATGAAAATAAAATTGTGTGGTAAAATGAAAAAAAGATGGGGTCTAATGTGAAAGGATGTGGAGTAATGAGAAAAGATGGAAATATTGTTGGAACTGTATTTGTTTGTGAAATCTGTTTTTAAATGACTGTTTTATGTCAAGAATGCTGGGGAGGCATTTTGACCGTCTTGTGAATGAGGTCGTGGAGACCTATCTGTTAAAGTTGCAACTGCTGAGACGGAGAGTCGTCGAAGGACGTCTCACATAGCAAGGTCGGCCGAGGTCTTGACCAGCCTCGGTTTGATTAAATGGTGAGCTTCCGGTACAGTGATGAGGGACCAAGGAAGCGGCCTATGAGTGAAGCGCTAGGTGACCTACGAATGATCCTAGAGGGTGCTGACCATACGGTGCTCGGGCTTTGGGTCTCGCCGAAGATACCCACGAGTACGTCGGGGAAGATATTGGAACAAGGAGTAAGAGTTGTTTTCTGAATTTGGGCATGGATCTAGTTGATTAACCTTGCGGGTCCTCAAAACGGATGAGTCCATGGCTCTTTTATATGGATCTGTTGGTATTGATCTTGCTGATCTTCAACGGAGATTCCATTGGATATTTTTATGTGATTATATTGTCGGGTACTATGAGCTAGGAACTATTGAAAAGGCCCCTGAGTGAACAGGTGGTGAGCGTTCTGGTTGCCAATGATGCCATAGGTACACCGATAAAGGAAGGAATTGGAAACTAGGATTCAACTAGATAATTAGGATTCAACTGGATAATTAGGATTCAACTAGATAATTAGGATTCAACTGGATAATTAGAGGATTATGATCAGTAACACTATGGTTTGTTGAATCTGTGAAAAAGGCAAGTTCATATTGGGTGTGTAATTGGTGTGACTAGTTTTATGTTTGCATGAATATCCGGCTAGGGAGGCCTGGGAATTCTTTTTCATGGTACCTGGGACAAAACCTAACCAAATTCCTAATTGGATCCCATCACTACAGTGGTTGGGCGGTTGGCTAACCCATGGGCTAGATGGGGTAGGCTGGACTGATGGATCCGTAAATCGAGACTCAATTTCTGTATAGTACGATAGATGAGGTAAATCCTGGATAAAAATTGTTCTATGGAAAAGAATCAACGGCTGTGCCTCTCAACAATGAGGAAAAAAGCGTTGGTCTCTATGATCCAAGTACAATCTTTTCCCTGATCTAATTATGGGACTTACGGGTTCGGTCAGATCAGTTCAGTTAGTTCAGGATTTTGACTACGTTAGAGAAAAGTTATCCTGGAGGAATCGCCCGTGCTTTCCGGGCAAGCGAAGTTTTTCCAAGTTCAGTTTTGAAAGAATCGATGGATTAGTCTCTTGTTTGAATATCCGTGGGGCTGGGCGAGGCCCCGAGTGTGGGACCCTACCCCGTGCAAGAAGTACCACTTCCGTTGCTAGCACCCCTAAATTTGTTGCGCAGTGGGGTCAGGGATCTTACAAATCTGGTTTCAGTTGGCTAGATGATTGAGCAAGGTTTGCAGGTTCGGTTTAGCCTTGATGGCTGTTATGTAGAAGATTTTAAAGATAAGTGTAGGTTGGTTGCAAAGGGCAACAGAGTGGGTAGAATGTTTACATTGAATGTAAATATGCCTGAAGTGAGTGCTGCAATGTTTACAAATGGTTCAGGAGTTGTTGCAGATACAAACATTTTGCATAAGAGAATTAGGCATGTAAATGTGCAAAGAATGAAGTCTATGCAGACTAAAGAAATTGTGATAGGGCTGCCTAAGTTAAAGTTGAAGGTATGCAGAAAGTATGTGAAGCATATCAATTTGGAAAGAAAACAAAGCATGTACTTCCACATCACAGAAATGTGAGCAAGAATTTACTAGATGTGCATTCATATGTATGGAGTCCTGAAGACTATGTCCATGGGTGACTATAGGTACTACGTAACATTCATTGATGACCACATGAGGAAAGTGTGGGTGTATTTCATGAAGGAGAAGAGTGAAGTATTCACTCATTTTCAGAATTTTAGAGTTATGGCTGAAAAATAGATAGGAAAGCATGTGAAGTGCCTAAGGTCAGATGGAGGGGGAGAATACTTCTCCAATGAGCTCTGAATTCTTGCAAAAGAATGGCATTCAGAGACAATTTACATGTAGATACACTCCGCAACAAAATGGAGTTGCTGAGCGAAAAAACAAGCACATTGCAGAGATAGCACAGGTATTGAAGACATAGAAGAATATTCCGCATAGCTATTGGGCTGAGGCTGTGTCTACAGCAGTTTATATCATGAACAGGACTCCTACTGTAGCCATACATGATGTAACGCCAGAGGAGAAGTTTACTAGTAAGAAACCTAATTTGTCTCACTTAAAAGTTTTTGGATGTATTGCATATGTGCATGTGCCTGATGAGTTGCGTACCAAGCTATGTGAAGGCATATGGGGTTATATGAATGGGAATGTGGAAATGGATGTATGTATGTGGTTGTGTGGATGTAGAGATGGGAGTGTGGATGTGTGGATGTGGAGATGGGAGTGTGGATGTATGAATGTGGAAAGGGATGTATGCATGAAGATGTTTATGCATAGATGTGAATGTGGATGTAGATGTGGCTGTATAGATGTGAATGTGGAATGTGGATGTGGATGTGGATGTATGTATGTGGATGTAGATGTGGATGTATAGATGTGAATGGGAAGGTGGATGTGGATGTATGTATGTATGTGGATGTAGATGTGGATGTATAGATGTGAATGGGAAGGTGGATGTGGATGTATGTGAATGTGGATGTAGATGTGGATGTATAGATGTGAATGTGGATGTAGAT
This sequence comes from Cibotium barometz, assembly GCF_041138505.1. NCBI lineage: Eukaryota > Viridiplantae > Streptophyta > Polypodiopsida > Cyatheales > Cibotiaceae > Cibotium > Cibotium barometz. The sequence goes on from NC_141096.1 coordinate 38,697,900, forward strand.
GTGGCTGTATAGATGTGAATGTGGAATGTGGATGTGGATGTATGTATGTAGGTGGATGTAGATGTGGATGTATAGATGTGAATGGGAATGTGGATGTGGATGTATGTATGTATGTGGATGTGGATGTATGAATGAGGACGTGATAGTAGATGTATGCATGTGGATGTGGATGTATGGATGTGGATATGGATGTGTATGTATGAATGTGGATGTATAAATGAGGATGTGAAAATGGAGGTAAGCATGTAGATGTGGATGTATGGATGTGAATGTGGATGTGGATGTGTATATATGAATGTGGATATGGGATGTGGCTGTATAAATGAGGATGTGAAAATGGAGGTAAGCATGTAGATGTGGATGTATGGATGTGAATGTGGATGTGGATGTGAATGTGGATGTGGATGTATGGATGTGGATATGGATGTATGGATGTGAATGTGGATGTAGATGTGTATGTGGATGTATGGATGTGGATATGGATGTGAATATATGATATGTGATGTGAAGGAATCTGAAGTGAAGAGATGGAAAATGATGTGATTGGATGAGTACACATATAAATGAAATGTGGAATAAGTAATGTGGATTAATGAGGGATAATGTGGAAAATGATGTGATTGGATGAGTACACATATAAATGGAATGTGGAATAAGTAATGTGGATTAATGAGGGATAATGTGGAAAAATGAGAGTTAATATAGAAATTGTATTTGTAAACTGTTTGTAAATGCTGTTTGTAAATGGCTGTTTTATGTCAAGAATGCTGGGAAAGCATTTTGACCGTCTTGTGATTAAGGTCGTGGAGACTTAACTGATAAAGTTGCAACTGCTGACGGAGAGTCAATGGAGGACGTCTCGCGTAGCAAGGTCGACCGAGGTCTTGACCAGCCTCGGTTCGATTAAAATGGTGAGCTTCCGGTACGGTGGATGAGGGACCAAGGAAGCGGCCTATGAGTGAAGCGCTAGGTCACCTGCGAAGGATCCTAGAGGGTGCTGACCATACGGTGCTCGGGCTCTGGGTCGCCTAGGATACCCACGCGTGCGTCGAGGAAGATATTGGAACAAGGAGTAAGAGTTGTTTTGTGAAACCGGGCATGGATCTGGTTGATTGACCTTGCTGGTCTTCAATGGATGAGTCCATGGCTCTTTATATGGATCTGTTGGTTGATCTTGCTGATCTTCAACGAGAGTCCATCTTGATTTTTATAAGTGATTATATTGCCGAGTATTATGGGCTAGGAACTATTGAAAAGGCCCCTGTGTGGACAGGTGGTGAGCGTTCTAGTTGCCAATGATGCCATAGATACTCTGATGAAGGAATGATGGGAAATTATGAATCAACCGGATAAATTGGAAGATTGTGATCAGTGGTACTATGGTTTCATTAAAGGATTGTTTTAAAGTTAGCTGATGCTAAGAAAAAGGCAATTTCATATTGGGTGTGTAAGTGGTGTGGCTAGTTTTATGTTTGCATGAACTTCTGGCTAGGGGGCCTTGGAACTCTTTTCCTTGGTACCCGGGACAAAACCTAACCAAATTCCAAATTGGATCCCATCACTACAGTGGTTGGGCGGTTGGCTAACCCATGGGATCGGATGGGGTTAGGCTGGACTGATGGATCCGTAAATCGAGATCTAAATTCTATTATTACGATAGATGAAGCAAATCCCGGATAGTAAATTGTTCTATGGATAGGAATCAACGGCTGTGCCTCTTGATGGGGAAAAAAGCGTTGATCCCAATGATCCAAGTGCAAGTTTCTTCCTTGATCTGACCAAGTACCGTTAGAGGTGCAGTCGGATCGGTTTGATCAGTAACGATCTTGACTACGTTAGAGTAAAGAGTTATCCTGGTGGAATCGCCCATGCTTTCCGGGTAAGGGAAGTTTTTTTGGGTTCGGTTTTTGAAAAACCGACGAATTAGTCTCTTGTCCGGATATCCGTGGACAAGGCCCCGAGTGTGGGTCCCTCCCCCGCACATGAAGTGCTACTTCCGCTGCTAGTACCCCGAATCCGTCGCATGGTGGGGACAGGGATCTCACACTATAGATCTTGACTCTCCTCCTCTAGGAGATCAGCCTCATAGAAAAGGGAAGGAGAAGAAGCTGAAAAGACATAAAGGCAAAGGCAAGGGTTTGCCAATGCATTCTCCTTTAAAATTTGAGAAGATGCAAAAAGCCTCAAAGGAGACTACTGCAAAGAATTCCTTTCAAAGAAGATATTACAGCCAAAGAGGACCTCACAAAAGAAATCTCATGCAAAGAAGCCCTCTGCTTAGAAGCCCCTCAACTTCAGTGTTGTTCCTGCTCAAGGACAAGAGGAAGCAAAGTCTGGGAGTCCAAAAAAACCAAGTGAAGCCCAAGAGCAAGCAAAGTCTGGGAGCCCAAATAAGCAAAGTGAAGATCAAGAGCAGGCAAAGTCTCGGAGCCCAAATAAACAAAGTGAAGATCAAGAGCATTAGAATATTTTGTAACTTCACACATACGTAATGACATTTTGTAATTCGCAAGATGTATTTGTACCATTTATTGTATATAAATCACAATTCCTTTATAAAAGATGTAGTTATCTACTAAATTTTTGTTCACAAATGGAAGTGGTCAAGAAAAATGTCAATTGTCTATTCATCAATGGTTCAAAAATTACAACAGTTGGAGGTAAACAACTCATACAAGATATAGAGCATTCAGCTCTTCTTCCAATTGTAGTACCATTGACCTTGAATTTAGAACTAGGGGTGGTGTTGTCAAGAAACTCCAAGGTTTCCGTAACGTCTTTTAATGTCCACTACTGAGAGGTAACAATAACCTCCTTTCTTTCAGCATGTAGAATAACCAGCAACTCAAACCTAAATGACATGCAACAGAATCCAAAGGTTCCCAGATACCCAACTTAAGTTTGTATCTCCTATAATCATAACACATAGTAAGAGATTGTCGAGAGATATTGTAAGACAAAGCCAAACATTGAGGGCATGCATTGCACCTTATGTAGTCACCCTTATGGTCATACTCTCTATATTTCCAAAATAATCCTATAATGTTGTCCAAATACTGTACTAGAAAGTTTCTACTTAGCCATGATGCCTTGTCCCTCTGTAACTCTGCATCTTTGAAGCAAGCTACAAAGACATGTAGAGGCATGAACCATGATAGCTGTATCCTCCTCAAGATCCTTCCCGGAGGAGTCATGGCCTTTTGAATATCCTGGGATATTTTATGTTTGAAGCTTTGCACCATTGCTTTATCTGGAATGTCCCAATTAAGAGAAGAAAGGCTTGGCACTGCTAAATCCTCAACTTGCCCATACACACCTGGTTTTGGGGGAACATCGTACTGTGCGTAGTATAGAAAAAGATTACCCTTACTAAAAAAAGGCGCATTCTGGTCACCATACATGAGCTCTGCAAATTCTTTGTGAATGGCTTGGAAAGTACCACTGAAGCTCTCCACAAGCTGCCACTTAAAACTTGTTGATATCTGAAGAAATCTAAAGTTACAACTTGTATTAAAAGAAAAAACATATTTGCAAAATTGAACTACAACTTACAATGTGCATAGGAATATGTTGAGTTGGAGGTAAGTACATATCCCTTACCATGTAAACATGTTGGACCTGAGCAAACCAGCCTTCAAATGTAACCTTGAAAGCAGCAATGCGTCCCTTCCAATGGTATTTTGTATCCTCTCTTTTCATTTTTTTCACCTTGTGAGATCCCTTGCATGAGGGCAACATAGTAACCCAGTCGTTTACAGTGAAACTCTTGGGTTCCCAAGTTCCATCGTCCCTTTTGTTGTGTACGACACAAGAGTTTATTGAACGAGAAGGATGTCTTGTGGATTCCATATATAATAGAAGCAAGAGAATGAGACAATGGAACTCAGTGAGGTTGAAAAGGAGATGAGAGAGAGCTAGAAGATGCAATGAAGCTCAATGAGGTCAAAAAAGAGAGAAGAGAGAGCTAGAAGATGAGAGCGTCTAGATGTTGACAAGAAGAATGAAAATGGTATGGGCGCCAAAAGGAATATTGGAGGTAGTTTGTCCAAACTTCAAAAATTTTGGAATTAACTACATGCCATCTTTTTTCAAATCTTTTGACAGCTTTTGTCAGTATAACGGATCCTAGGGACCACCACAATCCATCTGAATTTGGAGATTTTGGCTAAATTAGAGGAAACAAACTCAAAATGGACTCTACTACCTCCAAAGTAGAGGAGACAAGAATACCATATTCTTGTGCACGTGGCACACTCTCTTTGGCTCTTTTCTTAATCATGAGATTAGTAAAGGGCCCTTTTTTAGGCATTTTTGGCTCTAATGTGTAAGGTCACACACCTGCAATATCATATCAATCATGTAATTACAAACTTACATAATGTATTCTTGCAATGACAATGCAAAGACTCCAAGAAATATAACCTCCTCGAGTGTGACAGGATGTCTATAGCCACCATCACACATGAGAGTCCATGTATGATGAGCACGCAAACCACCTTTCCCTACATACTTTGTCACCTTGCCAATGTGTTCGGCAAGGCATGAGTGACCAAAAATCCTTCATCCGCAAGAAACTCGGCTGCAATATCCATCTGCCCTTGACAAGGGAAGTGGAGAAAACATTCGAATCTGGCACATCTATTGAAAAACAGCGTTGCAACCATCAAGAGACTAAACAATAGAGTATACTCTGTCTAATGGTTTCAAACGAAGTAGTACAATTAAAGCACTCACCTCCATGACCAAGCCCATCCACCAACAAAGACGAAAAATCGGCAAATATGAGCCGTTCTACTTCTTTATATGGAGGCTCATGATAGCTATAATTATATGGAGGCCCATGATAGCTATAATTATATTTCGTTTTCATGCTCAAGAAACTTTTAATTCTATGAAATCAATTACATACATAAATGAAGTGTTATAAAGAGTAAACATTACTGTACTTAAAAAGCCCAATATTTTACCACTCTCAAAACTGGGGATCAAAAGAACCACCTCTGTCAGAGCAAAATCATCAATACACTGAATATCCACCAAAAGAGAGTCCACCATAGTGGTGTACTGGAAGCCTTCAAAAGATACCATTTGAATACCATGAAATCAAGAACATCTTTGTCCAAAGTCATTGTATAGAAAAGATAGCATCCCATACCTGTTTGTCAAGTAGGGGGACGCCTTTTTGAGGGTTCAAGATTGGAGTCATTCACACATGACAACCCCTCACGAACCATGCAAGACTTAGGTACACTTGACAGGTCTCCTAACATTGTACTATCCTCCCCCCCTTCATGTACCTGCTTGCCTTTATCATGTTTCTTTTTGGATGCTTCTTTAGAGGTTGTAGTTTCCACATATTTCTTGCCCTTCTTTTCATTCTTTGCACCCCCCTCTGTATCCACACCCATCTTCTTTGCAATGAGTAATTCCCCAAGGGCAAGAAACCCTAGTTCCACATATCATGTCATTCATAAATACTAATTGAAATCATTAAGAACACATAAATGCTATAGTCCAAAAGACCCAAAACATGAGAAGTACTCACTGTCATGCAACTCATGCTCTTGTTTGGGGATCATGTCAATGGGATAATCTATCCACCAAGGACAATTTTCACACTCCCTTTGCATGATTCCTCTCTCAAAAATTGTGGGAGAGAACATGGTAGCCGTGTCTGAAGGCTGCACCCACTCTTGAGTAGCCAATGGCATGGCTTCAATTTCATTCTTAGCCATGCAGTCATGGACCCATCTACAACATATAGAGATTTCATTCAAGATACACCCTTTATGTCTCTATGACAAGAACTCAATATGAAATGGATTATGGTGGGAGAAAAAATATTTTTAATACTTGTACAACACTAGTCTTTTTACTTGATGGTTGTGAATTCGGGCATAGATATGGAGTCTCCCGAACTCTTGATTTCCGCAAGCAAATGACAATAGGCTTGTTGGATGTGGTTTTTGCTTTGCAATTTGAAGAAGACCTCCAAGGTTTTTGGCAATTCCATGCCCTACATCTCCAATATCCGAACAAGAAGGAAACACTCACCATACATGTGGGCCCAATATGCTTCCTTTCTCATGGAGTCTCTGAATTTTTTATAGTTAGCAAAATATGTTGCTTGTGGATCCTTTGCCTTTGTCAAGCACATGGCGAGGAGAATTTCCTTTTTCCTATGTATCAAAACTTAGAGAGAAAATGCAATTAATCCACATGAACACGTCACAAGACCATAATCAAGCTCAAGCTAAAAAAATCACATTGTAAATTGTACAGATTCGGGAGTAATTATCCACATGCTTTAAAACAAAGAGGATAAATGGGTACCACTTGAACAGTCTAAGAAGACTATAATCTATTGCTAGCTAAGAGGACTTGAAAGAGTAGATACCTCTCTAGTGCTACCTTTGATGTGCAAAAGCAATAGAGCTTGTCTTTTGTAATTCCCATCATGCTTTTATCATCCCATTTGAGCTCATATAGTAAGGAAAAAACTCCTCACCATTGGTGGGATTTGCAATGGCAAGGTATTTCCAACCTTTATCTTTCAACTTTTCTTGTTCCTTTTTAGATGCAAAATCCATGGCCACCTCCAATTCAGCTCCAACCTTTCGCAATAACTTTAGGTGAGCCTCTTCTTTTAAAAGAGAAAGACTAAGGTCCTCCTACATAGTGATATTTAAAGAATGTTTACAAAGCCAAAATAACTCGATATTTATTGAAAGAATGTTTACAAGGTCCTCCTACATAGTGATATTTAAAGAATGTTTACAAAGCCAAAATAACTCGATATTTATTGAAAGATAATAGAGAGAATAATTACGTTCCACACGAATTGAGAGATGAGGCCACAAGGCAAATTATACCATGGCCGCACTGCACAATTGGCCCTTGTCTCAATCTCATACTCAATCTCCGCCCAACATCCTTGCTCGGGTGTCATGTATGCAAGAATTCTCGCTTTTTTATCTATCCCCAATCTTTTGACACATCTATATCTCATGGGCAAGATTTAGTTTCACATGCCTTCTTGTGATGCTAAAAACAAATGAATAACCAAGTCAAATAGCATCATCTACTATACAAGAATAGAAAGAATCAAATAGCATACATACAAGAATAGAAAGAAACCCACATGTTTGTAGAATCTAGAGCTAGCAAGAGATCTTCTTCATTTTTTTTCTCATAATTGATAAAGATACATCGAACCTGCACTTGATAATAAATTTGATCAAACCATGCTTAACTCAAAAATAAACACAATGTTTAGGTTCACTTGAAACTACAAACTCAAAATAGAGGTACATGTTCCAATACTAACCATCTTTCACTCTTTCATCCATTTCTTGCAGCGGTGGTTTCCATCCCAAATAAGAAACTTCATACCTTTCGAATCTTCCCACTCTTCAAGTAGTTCTGCTTTAAAATCATTATTGACTTGTCTTCACAAAGGCCCCCTCAGGGGGTTCACCTCAAAAAATGTTAGTGTACCACGTGAGTTCAACAGGAGGGGTTTTTTAATTCAACTTTAGAAAAAAATCCGTTAGTTCATAAGTAAAGAGGGGTTGTTTTATTGGGGAAAAAAATTTAGTTAAGGGGTTTTTTAAATACCTCTTGAACGCACGTGATACCTAGGGTTTTCTCGTAGTGCACCCCCCGAGAAAGGTCCCCAACTATCCAAGTCTTGGGGAGTAACTGGTATACGCTCCCCAAATCTTCCATTGAGAGAGACCGTAAAGGATCCCATGTTTTTCATGTAGGCGGCATTGTCAAATGTGGAAACAAGCCATGTAACATCACTTGAGGCTTTCCTAATTACTTCGTTTGATACAAGCCGACAAAGAGGCACAACGGTGGCTCCACCTTACACTTATCATAAAAGGATGAAAGCACTTGACTCATCACACCAAAGGAAATTTTCTTAGGTACCCAACACCCTTGAATGAGATTCTTGATTTTCCATAGTTGCATTTGCCCCATCCTGAGACTCCAAAAGAGAGGCCGATTTTGTCACTAATGGAACTGTCTCCTCATCACTCACCACATTAGAGCCATTCTCTTGAGCCTCATCATCTACAAAAATGCATCGTTGGGAAGATCCTCGTCTCTTGATTTGTGTGGCCACATGTACTCTAGATGAGGCCTCTTGTTCAATAGACCTTCCACTAGTGGATCCTGACCATTAAGAGCATGCCACCTGTATATAGAAAAGAACCTTGAAATCACCCACATCATACTATCATACAATGAACCATCCACATCATTACTATATTACCATCCACAATGAACCATCCACATCATTACTATACTACCATCCACAATGAACCATAAAACCATCAATCATAAAATCTCCACCTCCACCATGGTTAGACCTCTTGCCTCCTTGTTTTCTTGCATTACGTTTTGAAGCCATAGTGCAAAGCCTGCAAACCCAAAGTGAGCCAACATGAGGCACATAGAATTTAGTATCACATAGTATTTAAATAAATGAGTATACCTTCATATAGGAGGAAACTTACACTCCCATACACATGTCTCCCACACATAGACTCTACCTATACACTTACACACCTACTTAAGACATACACACATACACACCTACTTAAGACATACGCACATATGTAATTGTCCTCTCTCTCTCCCTCACCCATGGTACATCTTTTGCAACTCCTTTGCTCCTCCTCTATGCCATCATATCTCCTCCCTCACCCATGGTACATCTTTTGCTCCTCCTCTATGCCATCATATCTCCTTATCTCTATCCTCAACTAGTGTTCAATTCGGAGGTAGCCCGATTTTTTACAAGATTTATGAATCTCTCTCTCTCTCTCTCTCTCTCTCTCTCTCTCTCTCTCTCTCTCTCTCGCAAGCTCTCAAGCTCTTTGTGCATCACAAGTGAAGTATTTATGGAGTGCATCACAAGCTCATTGCACTTAAGTATTTATGGATTGCATTGTTTTTAGATTGGGATGCATTTTTTTATTGCATCAATTTTAGTGAGTCATCATCAAATAATAAGTTGTTTACACAAAATCCAAAAAAAACTCTAATTTTTTTTTATCTGGTCTAAAAAGCTTAAATAATGACACTCTGTGAAGGTATCTATGTGGTACCACTTAATTTCAGTATTAGTATGTTGAAGGTATACCACCTAATTTCATGAGCTAATATGGCAAGACAATGTTTCACAAAGGCAAGAAGATCCTTGATTATCCATGACCCATTATGCTTGTGCTTTCCACACACGTGTTTGTGAGCTCGGCTTGGAGCATGCAAATCTTTGTTCTATATTCCTACACGATCAAAGTGGCATTCTTTCTTTCCATATAGGGATCATCACCATCCTCTCTTTCTCATATGCTCAAATTTTTCTAATAATGAAGTCATGAAGCCACATAATAAGGGGACTGTGCATTTTGTTATTTTAATGTTTAAACTTAGACTTATATTCTCTTTAGAATATTTACCCTTGCTCCATGTTGGGATTATTCCTTGTCCCATTATTTAAACCATCCCTCCTCATCTCTATATCCTTTAATTTTTAATTATCATCCTTTTCTAAAAATTACTTCCTCATCGCCATATCCTTTGTTTTTTTAGTTCTTAGATCCTTTATCTAGTATTAATAATTAAACAACTTTATGGAAATATCTTAAGCGATAATTTTATCTTTCTTCTGGCTACATTAAGAGAAGATACATATAAGAATTACTCTCTATTCTTTTTGTCTTTCCATGTTAATATGGGATCCTCAATAATACTTCAAATAGTTACATTAAGAGAAGATACCTAACAATTACTATTTAGTATTCCCCCATTAATATGGAATCCTCACCCATACTTTATGTAAATAGTTTATCATGATTTTAGTATCCATTAGGTAAATTACGGCATCCTATGAAGGGTGTCAAGTTTAGGCTGACTACCTTGATTAAGGGTTCAAACATAACATGCAAGCAATTTAAATTGAGTCCAAATACCTCAATTGAGGTATTTGAACTCACGCCACATTGCCAACACTTGGGTGATGCAGACTATGCCATGGTCTCAAATACCTCCATCACATTCCACATTAGTTATCATCTTGACGATGTGGAAATTGATGTGGTGGTGAATACCTCAACCAAGGTATACAATCAAACCTATGTATCCTCAATACCTTAGCTCAAGTTTTGCATGTCTTATAGTAGATCAGATTCATTCACAATCATAATGTCTTTACATGCATCATGCATGTCTTATAGTAGATCAGATTCATTCACAATCAAACTCACACAACCTTTACACACATCACACGTGTCTTAGAGTTGATCGGATTCACTCACAATCTAACTGTCACATTGGATTCACTCACAATGTATTCATGTGCATCACACATATTCACAAAGTTGATCAAACTCACACCACACATCTCACACATGTCACAACTGGTTGGATTCACTCACAAATAACTTGGGTCACCCTGTAAAGAATTAATCAGATTCGCTCTAGTAATTCTTATACCACACTTGGGTCACCTTCTCAAGAATTAACCAGAAGAGTTGATTAGATTCACTCACAATCAAACTCACACATTTCTTACACGCCTTACACGTGTCATAGCTGGTTGGATTCACTCACAACCAACTTGGGTCACCCTTTCAACACTTAATTGTGATAAGTTATCCGTCACAAATAAATATCACCAAGTATTCGTCATAGACATTTAAAAGAGACAATGTATCAAGGACTTCTATGCGTAATAAATTCTAGTGTCCCATACCACCAGAAATCCAACACAAATCTAGAGATAAGTATGCATCACAATACTTCACACAGGATTAATCTCGTGTCCCATACCACAAAACTAATACATAGTGACATAAAGTATAGTTTAAGATGAAAGGGCCCGTTTCTCCAAGAAGTTCTACTTTTGATGCACAAGAACTCTCCTTGAAATTTACAAAAAGTCTTAAATAAAATTTATTATAAAGATAATAAAAGGAAATGAATATGTTACTTCACAAACTTTAAATTCAAACAAGACTAATAGGTTTTGAAACAGTTTAAATAAACAAGTCTAAATCTATATAATTAGCTTAATGTCCAACGAGATGATGATGAAAAGTTTAAATTGTACTTGGAGTTAAAATAAACTTAAAAATATGAAACTTGGCAATGTAAAACAGAATGCAATGTAAAACTTAAAAATATGAAACTTGGCAATGTAAAACAGAATGCAAAAGTTAGAAGGTCTTACCTTGATGTATTGTTGACTACAAAAATGAAAAAATTAAGAAAAATAGAGAACTTAAAATAGTTTGTAAATAACTCAAAATATAATCATTTGACAAAGATGAGGACTTATCAAGAATAAGTTGAGCTAAAAGTTGTCAGAAACTCAATCCGGATCTATGGTAGCAATCATGAGTATAACCTAAGTCAAGAGTCCCGGCAAAGTCGATAAAATTTCTAAAATCATTAAGTCCAAACAATGAGAGCATAACAATAATCGTTTTTTTTTAATTTCTTTATTTCTTTCTTTCTCTTCTTACTTTATTCTTCTCCTTCTCTATTTTCTTCTTCTTCTTATCCCTCTTCTTTCTCTTCTTCTTCTTCTTCTTCTCCTTCTTCTTCTCCTTATCATCATCCTCCTCCTCCTCCCCCCCCCGGGCGGCTCACCAAACAAAGTGGTCACTTGTTTTCATGGCTTGGCAGTTTGATATTAGGGAGAAAATGCTTTGCTCTTTAGTCTTATCTCCTAGGAGACATTCGCGCAGCGCATCGCTCCTCTTGTCATTGTGTTGTACCATCGCTGCCTATCGGGTCGATGGTCGTGTTTTGTGTCAGCCCGCCCACCTTGTAACAGGTCGATCGGTTTGCCGCGGCTACGAAACCATCGGTTCTACCGGCCGATTGTAGGGACTTTGCGGGTGTTGAAACCGATGCGCGCGGATCCTCGGGGTTCATGCCACCGCATTGATACCTACGAAGTGCACCTTCGGATATAGGACCCTTGTGTGAGTGCCCCAACAAACACACCCCTTTTTGATGAAGCGTAACTTGGGCTCTGATACCACTAGAGCGGGAAACCGCAGACCTCGGGAAACGTAACGAACATAAAATACAGATGCGGAAGAGAAACACCAGATTAGGTCCCAACTGCCCACCAAGCGTGTGCCAAAAGCATCTCTGCTTGAGTATTTATAGATTTTATTACTTCAAAAATAAGTTACATGGCTATTTTAGCCCTCACTTGCTCTATAGGCTTTTCTTTTACAAAAATTGGATAGTAAAATATCTGAGAATTCCTTGCTTCCTCCACAAGTTTTCTTTTACAAAAATAAAATATCTGAAAAATCTCACTCCCGTGATATTAGCGAGGTCTCATTATCGAGCATTTAGTTCTTTCGTTTGTTTCTCCTTGACACTACTCTTGTCATATGTCACTATAGCTAGTCTTCATTTTACAAATGTATTATTTGCACCCTCGTCTATAAGGCTCATTCTACCTCCCCCCCCTTCTTCTTCCCTTCCCCTTTCCTTGTAGTTGCATTTTCCTTGGCTCTTGCCCCATCCCGTTTTCCTTATTTCTGGTATTTTCCCATATATCCACATCATCCTTGCCCTTTCCACTTGTCCACCATATCCTTTAGGCATGGAGTCTTGCACTTCAATCGTCAAGCTCATTGATTCCATCAACTAAGAGCTCTCTAGTGTTCACACTAGTGTGGCCACACTCCACATAATGGCGAATCTAGAGCTAGCACAACTACATAGCCTCAAGTGTCCGTTGTTGTGGAGGATTGGATTGCACATTTGTGATCAATCCAATACAAGGTTTAAAGTATCATGATGTGATGGGGCTCCGTACAATTAAGGATGCCATTTTGGACTTGTTTGTAGAAAATCATGATCCGAATCCCAAGAAGATGCAAGGCAATTACTATCTCTAGCTATTGGTAGCTTCACATATCTATAGCCGATATGTAGCTACCTATGAGAGGATGTATTAGATACCCATTAACTTTGTGATATAGTTGATGTAGTTATATGATGTTAGTTTGTATTGGATTAGTCGATGGATTAGACTAGATACTGACATGACACTGGTGCTAGTATGATGATGAGCGTGATCCATTATTCCTACTCCTGCTTCATTACTGATATGGTGGTGGTTCTGGTAGGGGCATGAGCCTAGAGCTAGGGATGCATGACTCGTTAATCCTACTCCTACTGCTGCTCCATACCTAGGGGAGTTTATTCCCATGAATTCTATCCCAACCACATGTAGCTAGATTGCATGATGTTTTGTGATTAGGTAGTGAGAGCACTCAATATGCTCTCACTATCTTTTCTTAATCCTTCTTTTCGAGTGTGTTAGTAGATAAGTGTCTAAATGTATGTTGAGATTACATAAAAGGGTAATGATTTTGAATTGTCTTTTTTGTTTCATCCAAGCAGCTTCACTGGCCTCACTTATTGCTAAGCTAATCGTAGACCCCGCATTACCTTCTTAGAAAGTTATAGAGCCTACACCACCTACACAACCATTTAAAAGCCTTCCTTACCTACAGAGATAGTTCTAGACTATCCACAGATGTTGAGAGACTTACTCCAGAGCTGGTAAATATAATTGTATAAGGAGATGTGTATGAGGAGATAACAAGGCACATGATTATAGAGCACAAGGCGGAGCACCTCTATAAGCAATACAGTAAGGTAATACATGCATGTGACATGTCAAGGTGGCACGCAAACCTATCCATGCATAGCCCTCTACCTACTACAATCTATTTTAGAGATCATGGGACATTCATCGTTGGCCCCATCGTCCCGACCATGCATGTGAGGGCCCCTGCTTGGTTCATCTCTATGTCATCAACACCAACAAGCTTTTATGTACTTGGATGCATCCACTTCTTCCACCTCAATGTCATTACCCAGCAACGGCGTGATGTTGGAAATGCCCATTCCATAACACCAAGGTTGAAATTCTCCCCACGTATTAATGATATTTTATATTTATATGTTCTAGATTTATTATTTATATTTTATATTTAAATTATTTACATATATGTGATAAGTTTATATGGATATATCCATCATTGCATAAAGTTGATGATAGGGAGCCACACAATGATGTGGTAACTCACTGACATGGCATATTATTATGTGATTTGTTGATGTGGCATATACACGCATGGTAATGTTATCGATGACATGGCATGTCGACATAGTGGATGATTCTAATGACATGGATTGATGACATGGCACCATATGAGGTGGCACGCCATGCCACCGACATGAGTGGAATGTGAAGGTGGGAAAGATGATGTTGATGTAGTGCGTGGGTGCTTGGATGTAGTGCTGACTAGGAAGTCAAAGGGTTGACCGATGTTGATGTGGTGATGTGTGGAGTATAGTCTAGATGACAAGGTGATGTGGCATGTTGATGATGTGAGACTCCCTAGTAGGGGGTTAGTGATGATGTGGTATGACACACTCCTAACATGTTTAAGAATATTTATGAACTCCTAACACATTTAAGACTAGATTGACAATCACCATTTAGAGTATACAAATATTTGTGCAAACAATAGGAAAGTCTAAACATTCAATATAAAGAAAAAACAAGCACACTCACATAGATAAAGATGGAATAATTTATGATGATAAGATGTTTGCATAATTAACATAAGTTTTAGAAGTAAAGGAGATAGAAAAATGATCCCTCTTTTATTGCGTATAACCACTCAGCATCCACTCTAACAAATTCTAGTAATAATAGGCTACTTTCAAACCCTATAGTACAACTTTTAGCTTGTGCCTCAAAATGTAATATCAAACTTATAATGTCCCCATAAGGATTTTTAATAATAATAGGCTACTTTGAGACCCTATACAACTTTTAGCTTGTGCCTCAAAATGTAATATCAAACTCATAATGCCTCCATAAGGATTTTCAATATTGATTGGTGCTTCTATGATATGCATCCCTCCCTCACCTACCCTTATGCTCACATGTGTATAAGGAGGCTTGCATGATGGCGAAGAATGTTAGCACAACTAGTTGTACGTATGCACACATGCACAAGCATCAATATATGCATGTTTGCACGCACATGCTCTCTCTCTCTCTCTCTCTCTCTCACACACACACACACACACACACACACACACACACACAACACAGACACACACACACACACACACACACACACACACACATACACACATGGGCATGCATATGCACACGTACGTATGCATGCACATGCATACACACGTACGTATGCATGCACATGCATACACACATAGAGACATAAATGTATGCATACCATTCTCAGTAATCTACTCTCAAACCAGACGAGAATGTCATACTTTAATCGATATCCCACACTTATATGAATGACAAAATATGAATTATATAATAATTTCCTCTACCACAATCATTTAATTTTCCTATTGTATTGTGATAATGATATAGTAATCTACATCTTTTTGGGTGAAACTTTTTACAATAAAGTTAACCACACCAACATTGTTTCAATGAGTTTAAGGTGGCTATTTTTTTTTTATGTGACGGTATCGTAGAAATTTTATGAGTTTTTTATTTCAAATGATTAGTTAGCCTTCATAAGAGCTTTGTTTATACTTATCATGAACTTGTCTTTTGTCATTTATTAAATGATTATATAATGAGATTGATAGTTGTAATTTGAAAAAAGAAAAGTCTTCTAAGAAGGAACAAGCTCATGATCTTTCAACTTTTCAAAAACATGTGCTATATTCTAGATATGTGGAAATTCTTATAAGTCCTTTATATATTTAGTTAAATGTCAATTTATTCAGGTTCACATCACTTTCAAAATGATCATTCATTTTAATTAAGATGATATGCATGTTAGTATTATCTAGACATGCATTGGTTTTTTAAATTTTTTGGGAAGTACAAATCTTCATGGTGATTTGTTCCTTAACATATGTTGAGAATGCAACATGAACATTTTTTATGCATAACATAGGAGTTATTTCAAGCATATGAGTACATAAGCTCAATGAGGTGCCATTGTAAGAATATTGTTTTTGTGACAAATTTATTATTTGGAAAATAGGTTATGATCTTAGTTTATACAAAGGTGGTAGTTAGAAGTTTGGAAGGTAAATCTTACTTGTGATTTAATCATTTGTTTAAGTGTACGACTTTCAAATGGCCTTCAACTTGCAAGTGGAAAGAAGTCCCTTAACTATACACAACTTGCAATTTTTAAAGAGAACTTGGAAAATCGGTTACATGCAGTATGCTACCTGCACGCAAACTTAGAAAGTCATAGGAGGGTTGGGAGTTATGTCATGTCATGTGATCCTTTAAAAAATAAAGGTCTTACAATTTTGTTGACTTAGAGGATTGGTTGGAAGTTTAGAGGATTGGTCGGAAGTTTAGGAGTTACGTTTTTGTTGATCATGTTAACTTCTCTTTTTGGCAATTATGTAACGTGCAGCTAGCTCAAATTTTAAAGGCTTTAATCATTTAACTAAGGAGGTGATTGTAGAAGGAGTTCAATCATACAACTGGCAACTAAATGTGCCAAATCCATGGGGAATGGGGAAGTGTAGTGCATTATCCACAATCAACGTTGAAGATGGTAACCTTGGACAGCTATCATCGATGGCATCATTTTTGGATTCTTAAGTAAGAAGTTATGGGGAAAGCCAGGAAGAATGGAAACTTGAAAATTGGTGTGGATGATGGGCGCCTATCAGAGGATTCTTAAGTAACAAGTTAGAGGATTCTTAAGTAACAAGTTATGGGGGAGCCAGGAAGGATGGAAACTTAAAAATTGGTGTGGATGGTGGGTGGGCGCCTATCAAAGGAGGGCAAGTCTCAAGAGAAGGGTTTTATAATGTCGGGAGGCCTTGTATCACCACATGGACGATGGGATGACTCGCCATTTTGGTACGTGCAGCGTGATGCGGGGAACGTGTTGAAGAAAGGGTCGTTTGGTGCGCCACGTCGGGCTACAACCCTGGCTTTGCCAGCCAGCTGGAAAGTGCACGTGATCAAGCCGCGGGGCAGCCGGTCACGCGCACGTTCGTACCCTTTCCTCAGATTCAGACTCAAAGGCTGAGAGTGCAGACCATTTTTGTCAAACTAAGTACCGCGTGCCACGTATGCAGGTGCCATTCACATGCATGATATCAGGAGCTGAATTTCGTGCCACGTCAGCGTCAGAACCCAGTACGGGGCAACTCTTTTATGCAGTCGATGTCCGCCATGGCGTCATCAATCAGCATCAGCTTGCTTGGGCAAGCGTCTCTATATATATAGCTAATAGATAGATATAATATAATATTTAAAGACCTATAGCCTCGTCGCGGACTGAGTCCAGATTCCCTTGCTGCCACGTTGGCCAATAACGTAGCTCCGAATGTCTCTGCATGCCGAAGTTGGCCAATAGCGTAGCTCCAAATGTCCGTGTCATTGACAAGACACGCAAATAGTGCCACGTCAGTAGTTTCTCGATTTGAGATACTTTGCCACATCATCGTACTGGGCGATTGACGTAGTCACGTTACTCACGTAGGTTTTGCGATGGTGCTGTCGCCAGACAACACGTATAACAGAGACAGTCCGGAACACCCTGGCAACCCCCCTCCGACTACGCCATCAACATCCACCACGTCTCTCCAAGTTGAAAACAAAAAGGAAAGACAGCCAGAGCCAGGACAGGCCAGCCTCTCTCTCTCTCTCTCCTCTCTCTCTACTTGTTCTCGTCTATCACCGTTCACGTACAACATCAGGTGAGGGCCGGCACACTTAACAGTTTTTTGAACAGCCCCGCATACTGCCACAGTGCTCAAGCCTCTGCTAGAACCTGCTAGGTATCCACTAGAGTCTACACCATACATGATACGCTGCAAATTGCCGCCCACACCACCTTTTAATCTGTCCCACTCCTTACCGAAACCCCCTCTCTCGCTCTCTTTAAGCCTTGGCTCTTGCTACATGTACGTACCATTACAAAGTAATACTGTGCTAACACTCTCTCTCTCTCTCTCTCTCTCACACACACACACACACACACACCCGCCCCCCCTGCCACACATAACACAAAATCACCTAATTTTCACCCAATTGTTGACAAATCTATAATCTCTCTCTCTCTCTCTCTGCGCTTCGCTCGCAGCTTCACCAGCAAATAGAACCTTGTGATCACCCTACTGTCAACCCACCCATGCTTGTCGTTACCCTGCATCCATCCTCCTCTCATCGTACCCCAATCTTCTCATCTCATTCAACAACAGTCGAAGATTAGCTCTAGATTAGCTAATTTGTTGGCAACCGAAAATTAGCTATGGATCACAGAAACCGATGTGGTAGACGGCACCATAATGTCTTCATCAAACAGATCATCATTCCAATGGCCCTTTACATCCTTATTGGTGTGATGGCAGAAAGCTCAGATAATGCAGATGGCAGTGCCGCGTTGAGTCCTAGTAATAGGAGATTGGGATGGAGCAACCTTGCAGAGACTAGAGATTCTGGTGTTGAGATTTTAACACCACCAAAAATCAGTCAGGTGGGCATCAGAAAGCTCCAAGAAGAAGGGGCTGCAGGAGGCACCTTGAAGCTCAGAATGGTACACAGAAATGCAGTGGAGTCACCTGCAAGGAGGGAGTTTTCTAGCAGAGACGAAGAGATCAAGGACTTCATTCAGATGGATGAGATGAGGGTAAGAGGGTTCTATGCTTCTGTGAAGAATGCAAGGGGTGATGGTGGTGGTGGGTACACAGCTGATGATGAGAGTTATAAAACTGATGTTTTGGCAATTACCCCATCTCCATCTCCTGCACAGTTTGATGATGCAGCTCCAGCCCCATCACCAGAGGGTTCAATTTATGAAGAGTTTCAAGGGAGAGTTGTCTCAGGAGCTTCTTTTCCGGGCAACATAGGGCAATATTTTGTTGAGATTTACATTGGCACCCCAGGCCAGCCCTTCCTCTTCATTGCAGACACTGGGAGCGACCTTTTGTGGGTGCCATGCTCTCTGTGCAGAGATTGCAATGCCACAGCTGCAGGCAATAGCTCAAATTTTCTTGCACAAAACTCATCCACATTTACCCCCATCACATGCTCATCTGAAGAATGTGAACTGGTTCCACCCCCAATAGGGGCCTCCTCATGCAGCTTAAAGCTCCCCACAAGCTGCACATATGCATATGGGTACAGTGATTCCTCCCAAACTACCGGTGTCTTCGCCTATGATACAGTCACCATGAGCTCTAGCTCTGGCAAGAGTGTTAGGATCAAGAATGTTGCCTTCGGCTGTGGCACCAACAACACAGCTCCCAGCATAACTAGAGTAGGGGGAGTCATAGGCCTTGGCCAAGGCCCCATCTCCTTCACAAGCCAAGTTGGGTACATGTATGGCAGCAAATTCTCCTACTGTTTTACCAGCTTTTTCCACAGAAGGTCAAGCAGTGCACTTATTTTCGGGGATGATCTGGGCATAGAGCTGAAGAGCCCTCTTCAATACACACCCTTTGTGCCAAACCCATTATCAGAGACATTTTACTATGTTGGGATAGAGGCTATTGAGGTTGAAGGTGTGATCTTACCCATACTTTCTGATGTGTGGGACATAGATAAGGATGGCAGTGGGGGTGCAGTCATTGACTCAGGCACCACCCTCTCTTTCTTTGTGCAACCTGCATATGATATAATAGTCGAAGCCTTCAAGAAGGCCATAGACTACCCTCTTGCCCCCCCCACTGCTGGCCTTCCTCTGTGTTACAATGTATCAGGCATCAGCAATCCATTGCTTCCAAGGCTCTCTATTGTGTTTAAAGGCGATGCGGTGTTCAAGCCTCCATCAAAGAACTATTTCTTGAGCCCAACAGATGACCTCAGATGCTTGGGCTTCATGGCGAGCCCAGCACATGGAGGTCTCTCAGTGCTGGGCAACTTGTTACAGCAAAACTATCATGTGGAGTATGACAGCCTACACAACAGGCTTGGCTTTGCCAAAGCACATTGCGAGGTCCCATGAGTAGCAAGCACCATAGCGGGTAGAATCTCACAAAGGTTTTGCCCACAAAACCAGAAAGAGATCAAACACAAAAAATGCAATAGTAGGGAGCTTGATCTACCTTCAATTTGTGTGATTGTTTTACCCTGTTCATTGCAATAAGGAAGCAACAAAATTACACAATCTCTCTTCGCCCAGGCCAAGCTGATTACTAGTGGCCTCTGCGCCCCCAACCATGCTACACACCCAGTTGTAATAGCTGGGCCTCGTGTATGGCTCGTCTCTCCTCCATATTCAAACTCTATATTTTATCACTCTGGTTGCCATGGCAAAATGGCATGGAGTGTACATTGCAATAATTGACCCTCTTCCATCCGTATTATATGATACTAAGATTTTTTTTTTCATCCAAAATTCTCCACCCGAGTTCAAGTCCCACCGTTGGTCGTATATGCGCTTGTGTTGCATTTTACCGACGTTAATACCCCCCCCCCTCTCTCTCTCTCTCTCGCACACCACTCGCACCAACTTTCTCTCTCTCTCTCTCTCTCTCTCTCACTCAGCGTGTGTGTGTGGGGGGTTGGATGGGTGTGATATTCGTGGCTTTTGATGGTTTATGTATAGGTTTGTTGCTTTTCATTTGTGGCAAGCTCGACCCTAGGGGGATTGAGCAAAGTTATTTTCACTTGTGTCAACTTAGTGCCGAAATGAGGGGTGGAGCATAGGCCATCTTGGCTAGTGGTGAACATTCTAGGCAAAGATGGTGGGAGTTCGAATCTCCTCCTCCCCTCGCTCCACAAGACGAGGTGGTGTGAGTAATGTCTCTTCAAAAAAGAAACTTAGTGCCAAAGGGGTATCGTTTCACTAGATATTTTTACCCCTCAACCCTCCTCCACAAGATGGGGTGGTCTGAGTAATGTCTCTTCAAAAAAAAAAAATTTAGTGCTGAAATATAGGCCAAAGGGGTACCATTTCCTCTTCAACGTTACAATAAAGTTGTCGAAATGTCCATGCTACTCTCCTGTTCTGGTGTGATTACCACGTCACTAAAGGTGCTCGGTACAACCCTACCCAGGCCCTAAAGGTGTTGGGTGGCTTGATATATCACTTTGTAGTATATGGGTTAAAAAAACAAGCATTTAGTTATTTTGCACATGTTGAAACTTAAAGAAAAAACCCCACCTAAATTTGACCATTTCCTTTTTTAAAAATTCAATCTATAGACATTTTTTACATTTTTAAAATCATAAAACCAGCAAACCAAAAAATTAAGTTTGTATTATGCATTGATTTTGATTCTACAAGGACATTGTGGAGACCAAGATAAGCAAGCCGTAAGGATGACCTGCTCATAAAGGCAGCTCCAAATTTTAGCAAACTTCATGTGTCCCTATACTCATCTCCCTAATAAATTGACCCTCTATTATAAGACACTAGACCTTCCTCTCTTATAGTATAACCTATTTACTAAAAACCCTCTTAACTCACATCATTTTTGCTCTGTATTATCCCACCTTCATAGATCATTCTCTTACCCACCATTGCTATGCTTTTTTTTAAATCATCTATCGTTTTCTTCTTGTCACACTAGCAACATCTATATCTTGCAAGTTGCTTCTCCACAACTTTCACACATTGTACTGAGTGCTTCAAAACTCAATCAAGGTTTATGACAATGACGGGTTTCTTGAACTATCTTAATCATAACACTCAAGAGCCTTTGGTAGGTCCAGGGGCTCTCTAAAGTAGTCTAACATGGCTACACGTCAACCGGGTCATTTACGAGTGTCAGTGCAAGGGTTGTGAATTTACCGAAGTTTATGGAGATGTAAGGCCACGCTATTCCAATCTCCTTCCTCCTCCTCCCTTTAGGACAATGCTCCCTTATGTCTACATGTGCGCTTTTGCCGCACAGGTCGTAGCTGGGGACTTGCCAGACACCGTACGCGAGCCACGAATGGCTACAAGCATACAACCAGGGAAGGAAGCTCAAACAGAATGCCAAAGGGTGTGTCACTCACCGCTTAACTGCTGCCTTGAAGGATTCCCGCGTCGCAGCCGTGAAGGAGGAGCCGCCGTCGCCGCTCTACCGCCTCTCCGCCGTCTCGCCGTGCCGCTACACAGTGCGCTCGATCGCTCTCTCACTCTCTCTCTCTCTCTCTCTCACACACGCAGGAGAAGGAAAACAAGGAGATAAGGCAAGGGCACTCTTCTATTCACAACACATGAGAATGAGGATTTTAGGGTTACATTTGACTCATATAGGTGACTTGGCCGTTCACACTTGGGCGCCCATACATGGCCGGCCGACCCTAACCCTTATCCTACTGATATCCAAGGTGCGCCTCTCATCGGCGATCACCCAATCCCTTCATCCTTAACATATGGTGCCGACAAGCCCGGCCCATGACTCAGAATATTTAAATTAATGACGTAAAATATAATATGTCGCAATATCCGCCATGGGTTAACATGCCCCCCTTCCTGATGTAGATTCCGTCCTCGGAAGCTATGGTATGGTAAGCTCGAGAGGGTTGTTGTGGTAGACCGTCTGCAAAACAGGGAAGTAGAGTGAAGGTATGCTGGAATTCAAAAGATATAAAGTGTATAAATTCAAGCGTGTGAGACCACAATGGATGATGCTATTAGAACTTAGTTTAAGGGTACATGAGTGAGCTAGTGTAGCAAATTAATAGGAGTTTAAAATTATTGAAAGGAATTCAAGAGTTAGCAAGGTGTCAAAGGTTAATCAAGGTTTATAACTGGCCTAAGTCAAGGAAAATAACCAAGCTTAATAAATAAACAGATGACCATACTATGTCTACTCTAAGAACAAGTAGTTACCACGAGCCTAGGGACACAAGAAACATCAGAGTTACAGGAGCCTTTTGCCTTTATTTATTTATTATTATTTTTTTTTTTGCACATGACAATTTTTATACACAATGGCGACCTTCCTAAGGCAAAACTAACATCGATCCTGGTACCATGTTTAACACAAGGCATTATCCAGGAATCTATTAGCTCACTTTAGGCAAGGCTACCCCCTACCAACCAAGGCATCGGTCTGGAGTAGAATACTCCTCGCCTACCAAGTATCAATAAGGCGATAGGCCAACATTAAAGCACATCATAGACTTGTCTTGCCATTTATTGTAGGCTTTTTTTTTTAAAAAAGTTTGTTTTGATCTTCGCTCCTGAACTAAAATGTGTTCTTACATCTTTTCGACAAGGGGTAAAATCTATGTCCTAGAGGTCAACACACACACAGCCAGGTGTTCAAACATTAAGATGGTTTGACCCTAGACCTAAGACAATCGTATTCCAAGGTTAACTAAAGACGTCATGCTGCCTAGGAATATTTCCAATAAAGTTAAGCTCATTAATGATTTACACTAGCATGCAAGCAACTTCAAAAACTAAGTAGTACATTGATAATTTCCATGTGGTCATGCATTATAGTTTATGCAATTGATTGAACAGTAAAAACGAAAGAGAGTGGGTATGGAAGAATTACACCTGTAATTGGAGATCTCCTTGATTTGACGAGACAGCTTGCAATTTGATGTAGATATATTTTGATGAACGTTGCGGCAGTCTCTGGACTTGGAAGCGAACCCACCTCAAACTTTTTAACCTGTACAATCAACTAACAAGCACTATACCTCGAGAGGCACATCAGTGTGAAAATTTCAAGACTTGTTTAAGGAATCTAAACTAGAAAAAACTTGGAAACGCTAACCTACCTACCAGTCACCACACTACTACTGAGGATACGGTAAGAGGATGTTGTAGAGTCCTGGCTCTAGCCCTAAGGCTAAGCCTCTATCCGCATCATCCAAATAAATAAAATCAACCTCAGTAGTGCCATGAGTTTCATCCGTCCATTCATCATTGTCAGATATTTCCTTTTCATTTTCCCATCCACATAAACTCATCAAAAATGTAACCATGCGAGGATAGTCATCTTGTGGAAAAGGAAAGCATTGGGCTATCGGGGATATGTCCTCTACGGAGTAGGGGTCGGTCATGGTCAATAGGCGAATTAGCCATTCTAATTCCTCAATATTTTCCTCTCTGGCTAGTACATCTATATGATCCCATTCAGTTTCAATTACAGGATAGCACATGTGGAATATCTGAGAAAGGTACAGATGATACCTCTCACCAAAGGTAGGAGTGGATGAAGTGTATGATGATCGGGCATCTGCCATATCTGCAAACACAGATATAGCATCAGTAGGTTTATGACAGGATAATCTAGTTCTTGATTGTATACGGATATCTCTGCTCTTAACGTGCTCTTGCTCTTTTTACTATTTTTTTATTTTCTTTTCTTTGTTTTGTTTATGTATGAAGCTATATATATACATCCCCTTGAATTTGGCAATTACATGGTCAGGGGAGAAGGTTAAGGAGGAAGCATTAGAATGTCGAGCGTGAGTACATGCTCCCCCTTTCCTTGGGTAGATCATATTATTTGCAATGATGTTGCAGCCTCTTGGAACCAATTTGTCCAGCGGGTCATAGGTTGTGATGTGGGCAAATAGCTTTTTATGACCCTTGTGGCCACATCCAATTGTAGAGATGGTAGTGTACGCTCCCATTGACGAATGGAGGAAATGGTTTCCGACGATACTATTACAAGGGGAGACGTAGACTCATCGGTTTTTTGTTGGGTGTTGACAAGAGTAGGTGTAGAGCATGTAGAAACTTCTATATGATTGTGTGCCTGGCATGAGGAGCTAGAAGCTTCATGTGGCTCCCCCCTTCCTGAGCTAGGTGGTAATGATCGATATCGTTTGGGAATCCAAACTAACTCTGGAAGTGGTGCGGAGCACTCTGTTACCTTTCCCTTACCACGGTCTTGAATTGTCATTGGGGTGGCAACAATTGGTTTGCAAGGTTTTATAGGTGATGTAGAGGGATTCACCTTATGTTTAGGAACCCAAATCTGGTCATTCCCCTCGTAGTACCCTTGGGCTACTAATAATTTTTTAGGGATCCACCGCAATGTTACATTGCCCTTTCTCGGGTGGGTAGCTACTTTCCTTTTACGAGGCTTCTTGGTGGCTGAACGAGATTGAGCAGGGGAAGTAGCTGTTAACGAAGCTTTGGGGACCCATTTGTATATACTCTTTGGCATAGTAAGTGAAGCTTTAGGGACCACCTTGCCTGTTTCCACTCTTGGCATTGAAGCGTTAGAGGGGTGGCCAACAATCGAAGATGGTTTTGCCACTGGACTTTGTGATTTTTCGTTATCTAATATTTGAGTGGATGACTTAGGTGCGGGATTTTGAGCGGTCAGACCTAGTGTTGGTTCTTGCGTTGTGACTTGTCTGGTTGCCCAATCGATATTGCACTTGGTGGCCATCATCCATTTGCGCCCTAAGATTACAGTCCCTCCCATGGTACCAGTAGGCATAACCAAAAAGCTTTGAATTATGGTTCCCTTGTCATAAGCAACCGGAGTGTGCAGAATTCCTGAGACAGGGGTTTTCTTCTTGTTGATTCCCTGGACTTGGATAGAACTCTTGGTTAAAGGTGGTTTT
Organism: Cibotium barometz; assembly: GCF_041138505.1. Taxonomy (NCBI): domain Eukaryota; kingdom Viridiplantae; phylum Streptophyta; class Polypodiopsida; order Cyatheales; family Cibotiaceae; genus Cibotium; species Cibotium barometz. The sequence goes on from NC_141096.1 coordinate 38,723,467, forward strand.
CCCAGTTGACACCACACGCCATATGATAGCAAATTGTGTTGAGCTCCTGTATCCAATAATGCATTATACAGCACCTCCCCGTAAGGACTCTGTAACTCAATTGGGTATCTTAGAGGTGGGTCAGATTCCAGTGCATCCTCCTCTGCTTCCTCGAAAAATACTTGCGTAATTCCCAAGTTGGCTTCTCGTTGTCTCCTAGCACGCTGTTGACGTTCTTTGGCTTCGACTCTTGCTTGTATCTTTTTAAGCTCAGCATGTTCTTTAGCTGCCTTCTTTTGATGGATTGCGTGTAACTCCTCCTGGCTCAGGGGGTCATAGTATCTTTTGAATTTACTCCCATTAAGGAATCCAATGGTTTCAACTCCGTCGAGAGTCTCCACTCTGATGGTACCTTGCGGTGTAATTTCACATACTCTATACGGTCCCTTACCAGCATATTTGAGCTTCTTCTTTTCATTTCGCACTCCATACATCAGGACTTTATCCCCAACCTTGATGTCCTTGTCCTTTAGATGGCGATCAAACCATTTTTTCCTTCTATCCTTCTCCACAAGGGCATTGTATACAGCCAATTGTCTTTCTTCGTTTAGTCGCTCAAGGATATACAGACGCTCTGCTAAGGGATTACCATCCCAACCCTCTTGAGTAGCAACACGAAGACTAGGAATGACAAATTCCCACGGCATGACGGCTTCTTGGCCATATACCATTTTGAATGGTGTGCAATTAATAGCCACTTTGTACGCAGTACGATAGGCCCATAAAGCTGTCGTGAGCTTTAGATCCCAATCCGTGCGATGAGCTTCAACTGTCTTTGTCAAAACAGAGATTAATGTCTTGTTTGTACTCTCGGCTTGGCCATTCGCTTGCGGATAATAAGGAGTAGATTTGTGATGGGATATCATGAAATTTGTTGTGAGCTCCTTAATCACGTCATTTATAAAATGCGTTCCATTGTCGCTCACAAGTTCAAAAGGACAACCGAAGCGTGTGATTATATTTTCAAAGAGGAACTTGGCTGTTGTCCTCGCATCTGCCTTACGTGTCGCTTTCGCTTCAGCCCATTTGGTCATATAGTCAGTGGCCACAATAATATAGCGAGATTGTGTGTTTCGGGCCGCTGGGCTAATTGGACCTACAAAGTCTAAACCCCACTTTTCAAATGGTTGGTTTACTTTGATTGGATGTAGGGGCATCTGATCTTTCCTCTGGGGTTTCTTATATCGTTGGCATTCATCGCAACCCTTCACAAAGAGTGATGCATCTTGGAACATAGTGGGCCACCAATACCCTGATTGTAAGATCTTTCGCGCAGTTAAGTCTCCTGAGAAGTGACCACCGGCTACACCCATATGTGCCTCTTGCAAAATGTATAGATACTCATCTTCTCGGGCACAACGCCTAAGAACGTCATCCTTTCCTCTTTTATAAAGAGTCCCGGCTATCAGGCAATAGGGTTCGCATTCTTTGATCAGCTTTCGAGCTAGATCTTTACGAAGCTCCTTGGGTGGAAAGCCATTAACCAAAAAGTTAACAATCTTCTCACTCCATTCAGGCATTGTCTCCACCATAAACAAGGAAGTGTCCGGTAAGTCATCATCAACCCCCGTAGGAGCTTCACCATTAGGTATGCGAGACAAATGATCAGCCATAACATGTTTCTTGCCAGGTCTCACAATAACCGTGAAATCAAATTCAAGAAGAATCAATAGCCATCGTGTGATTCTTCCTGTGGAGCATGGTTTGTTTACCAGATATAACAATGCTTGATGATCCACATAGAAAACAAACTTGGTGGCAAGGAGGTAATAACGAAATTTCCTTACTGCATATATCATTGCCAACCCTTCTCGCTCCGTAGTGGTGTAGTTCATCTCAGCATCGTTCAACTGGCGACTGGCAAAGCTAATGGGGTAGTCTAGCTTGTGTTCTCCAGGTTGAGTTAACACACACCCAATAGCAAAGTTTGATGCATCAATATGCACATGGAAGAGTAAATCCCAGTTAGGCATTCTCAAGATTGGAGCACTCGCCAAGGCCTTCTTTAATAGCTCATAGGCACGGTCACATTCTTCGGTCCAAATAAACTCGATGAGAAGCTTATACAATGGTCGAGCTATCTCGGCGAAGAAGAGAATAAACCTTCGATAATAACCAACATGGCCCATAAAGCGTTGGACTCCCTTGTAGTTGGTGGGTGGGGGTAATTCCAGAATGACCTTGATTTTACTCTCGTCAGTGGAAATCCCATTTTTGGACACTATATGCCCTAAGATAACTCCGTGTTTAACCCAGAATTGGCATTTGAAAGGATTCAAGGAGATGCGATATAATCTACACCTTTCAAATATTTTTCGTAAACACATCAAGTGCTCGTCCCAAGAGGAATGAACACAAAGATCATCTAAGAAAGCTTCACAGAAGTCCCTTAGATATTCCTTAAAGGCCGTGTTTATCAATCGTTGGAATGTTGCAGGTGCATTGGTCAAGCCGAAAGCCATGACGCGAAAGGCAAACACTCCAAACTCCGTGATAAATGCTGTTTTAGCTTGGTCCTCGACTGCAATTGTGATCTGATTGTAACCCGAGTACCCATCTAAAAAGCTATATGCCTCCTTGCCTGCCACTCTTTCAAGAACATGTTCAGAATATGGCAAGGGGTAATGATCCCTTCTGGTGGCTGCATTAACCTTTTTGAGATCAACGCACACTCTGAGTTTCCCATTCTTCTTTGGTACGATGACTATCGGAGAAACCCATTCTGAGTGCTCAATAGGATATATGAATCCACATTTTACCAGCTTTTCAATTTCCTCTTGTACAATCTTTGCGTACTTAGGATTCATTGGGTAGGGACGTTGCTGGACTGGTTTAGCAGTGCTAATCATTGGAATCGTGTGTTGCACCACCGAGGGTGGAACACCCTTCATATCATGATATGTCCAAGCAAATATGTCCTTGAATTCTTTAAGAAGCTTCGTAAGTGCAGCTTCTTCCGCCTTGGTGAGGTCTTGAGCAATATAAACTGGTTTAGACTCCTCACCCGGATCTGCTAAGTCTATCTCCTTAACTACTGCAGGGCCATCGTAGACACCGCTACTCCCATTGGTAGGCGTTCGTTGGGCTTTTGTGTAGACTACTTTACGTTCCCCTGTGGTGAATGATTTGAAATGCTCGGGTGCGGGGTGTAAGTCTACTGGTTCCTGTTGTGCCAGACTTTTTTCTTTCAATTCCGCTTCCTTTTGCTGCTGAGCCAACTCTTGGTTTTGTCGCCTTCTTGCAGTACGACTTAGTTTTGGCTTCTCTTCGATTTCTAATTGGGCGCCGTCATGAGGTTGCGGAATACACCACATGACACTTTGGAGGTATTGTCCCCAATTATCCGCTATCTTCCGATGAGCATCAATGGCTCCTACATAACTAAGCCATTCTGCAGTGGATCTTTCCTTGTTTATTGCAGTTCGTACATTAGCTCGATAGCGTTGGCGCTTATGTCTCGTTTTCTTCTTACCAAGTTTTTGATTTTTGTTTCTATCCGATTCGGACTCACTTGGTCGATCTTCACTTTCGGATGAACTGCAGGAGGCCACTGTCCTAGGCCTTGAGCACCTTGCTTCCACATTTGGGTGAATATTTGATTCATTTCCCCCCCCATCAGGCTCAGGGTCAGTTTCTTCTTGAGATTCATACTCAGAGTTACATGGGTCAGAGTCTTCGTTACTTTCAGTGTCGGTGGAGTTTGCCACGTTCTCGCCATCAGGAGTCAACTGCATAACACCTATCATGTTTATTGGCACTAACGGTGGCATATCTTGCCCCTCAGGTGTTACCCAGCTTGTGCCTCTATTTCCCCATGTGTCTATGGTTGCCGCTAGGTGTACCCAATCCACGTTATCTGACTCAGTCATACCCGGTAGAACATCCATATAAGGAGAATCTTTCCCATCATCAGTCTCTTTTTTGCATGTATAGCAATACCTTAATGGGGCGGAGTGAACAGTGGTATCCGATCGATTATCAATGATAACCTTGCTCCCTAAAGGATGCGCACGACCATTCTCAAGATCAACTCGAATGACAGAGTCCTGGAATTGTAGGTAGACATGGTTTTTCGACCAGTCATGTACCATTTGTGCTTCCCTCATGAAAGGACGTCCTAAGATCATTTGATATGACATAGGATGCTTGGAGAAATCCATTACAATGAAGGTATGTTTTACCTTGTATCCTAGGACCTTGATCTTAAGGTCCCTTAACATCCCAATAGGTTTAGCTATGGTTCCGTTTGCCATCTTAACCACTATGTTTGTGACTTCGAGGTGAGGTCTTCCCATGGATTCCCAACAGTTTTTAGTCACAATGCTCACTCCAGCACCACCATCAAGGATTCCCTTTAGAGTTAATCCCTTGGTAGTAATGGGGAGGGTGGCATTAGATTCGTCCCCTTCAAAGTACTGTCCCAACTTGTTCACAGGTATTTCCACGACCGAATCTTCATCAAAGTTGGGTTGTAGATCCCAATGTTCACCTTCATCTTGCAGTGTGTCGGGTCTATCCATATTTGCAAATTGGGGTAACCCTGCCTTTAGTTCTCCATTGAGAAATGCCCGAAGAGCTAAGAATAGCTCAGGATCTCCGTATAATTTGGATATGATCGTGGTTCTGATCTCAGAGGACATGAAATCCATTAGCTTAGACACATTCAACGGTACTTTTCGAGACATCGCCCCTTGACTAGGGACTGGTGAAGATGGAATCACTTCCTCTTCGATGGGGTCAGGCATTCCCTCACTAAACATTCTTTCCAGCAAGAAGGGTGTTTGCCCACTTCCAGATGTCCTATCCTCACTTTCTTCCCGAATGATACTAGGTATAGCTAACGGTTTATGGTTCCGGTGAGGCTGAACTTGCGTAGGAAACACTGTGTCTGGAATTTTGATTTTTCTCGGGTTTGGCTCCAGTTCTCTTTGTGTTTCTTCCACCAAACCCCTTAAGTGTTGCACTTGTTCAATCTCCTCAACTGGGTTTGGGTAAGTTCCAATCTTTTTCTTGAGGGTTTTTGGCCCACGTGGCTTGTCTTGGGGAGTCTCAGTCAGTTTGGGTGGTCGAGGGGGCATTAACTGACTTGGTTGTGGGGCCGAGGAAGTTTCCTTCCGTTTCCCCTTATTTTTGTACTCGCTTGATTCTCCTTCATTGAGCTCCCGAGTGGGTTCCTCCCTTAAGGTAGTGGCTTTGGTCCCCATGGTTTCTATTGAATCGGAATCATCTTCAGGATCATTCATATACACGGGGTCGTCTCCTGTCCCTATGTTAGTCTTTGAACTAGGCTTGGAGCTCGTGGCATTAAGCGATCTCTTCCGCCGTGTTTTCTTTTTCTTTGCCTGAGCGATTGATGCAGTATCCCTTTCTTCAAGAATGTAGTTTTGATTTTGAAGCATTGACCGTGTAACTACATTCGCGGGTACAACGGGTGTGGTTCTTCGTGCTTGGTTGGTGACCTCAACCAAATTCAATGGCGTAATCTTGGGTGCATTAGGATTATGTGGACATTGAGCGATCAAATGATCTATGCCACAACGATTACATGTAAGTACCGGCATTCCCGATGTGCTCCCTTGATTTGGTTGCATCTGAGTAGCGATCTTTTGTAACCTATTAGGGCACTCCGCTACACGATGCGGTCCACCACACTCGTAACATTGAAGAGGTGGTCTCCTCGCCATGGTATTAAGGTTTTGCCCTCTTGTGGCAAGAGCAGCCGCTTGATATACAGGCTTGACTTGCCCGAAATGATCCTCCATGTAGTACTGGGGAATCATTTCAAACGTATCAATCCCGTATGGAGCAGTGGGGTCTATCTCCTCTTCATACTCCCCACATGCACTATGTGACTCACAACCCATCTGGTTTACAGGGGTAATCCTTGGATGTGGAGGTTGTGGTCCTAGCACTGGCGGTGGTAACGGCACAGACTGGACTACATTCGGATTCCTTGGAACTATGTGCTGTGACGGTTGCTCGATAGGTTGTGCAGGCATTAGCGCGGGTACTTGAGGTGTGTTTGACCAAGCTAGTGGTGCCTGGTTTGCCAACATTCGCTTAAGTGTTAGGCAATCTTTAGATTGATGGCCATACTTACCACATGCATTGCAATTCCCATTGAATTTGACTCTGAATGTGGGACATTCACTCGTGCTATGTGGTCCTAAGCACACCGAACACCATTGTTGCTCTCTCCTTGGGTACATATGGCTATTCTGAGGAGCTCGATTACCCCTGAAGTATTCTTGGAGAGCCTTAGTAAGGTCGGTCACAGACATTTCAGATATCTTGGGCTCCTTGGCAATTGGTTTTACCGTCATTGGCTCGTGCCCAGATACTTGCGAACTAATGGATTTTGTTTCTGAAGACACCTTTTTACCTGCAATCATCAAGTTGTCTTCTAACTGGATTGCATTGGCAGTGACTGCTTCCCACGTTGTAAGACCTCTAATGACTAGGCCATTGTAAATGTCCTCGTGGCGCAATCCTCGGATGAATCTATCGAGGAGTTGGTTGTTATTGAAGCGTTCATCGGGAGTGCAACGAGAATTTAGATGCTTCAATCGACTTATAAAGTCTCTCACTGACTCCCCTTCCTCGCGTTCAGCTTTTTGGAGTTGAGATGCTACTCCCCAAAGCACACCCTCACGTATGTATTCTTTCAAGAACAATCTCTTGAGAGTGGGGTAGTGAGTGCGCTCTTCAACCCTTAAGGTTCGATACCAATCTCCGGCCTTCCCACTCAAGGTTAAGCCTAAGGCTTTACACTTGTGCAGCTCATTGTGCTCTTCCAAGGAATCACACACGTGTTCAAAGACTTCAATGTGCTTCCTAACATCCTCGTTACCACTGAAGTTTTGAGTGAGCTTAGCCACTTGTACTGCCTTGCTTCTAGGTTCTCTCTCAGGCATACCCCGCATGTTTTCTGCAATGGATCGTCTGATCGTCTGAGCAAATGTTGCGAGATCACCTAAGTGAGCAGGCATAGTTGGTGGAGGCACTTCTGGGATAGCCTGGCTGATAGGAGTTGGCGTTGGTCTGAGTAAGTTGGCAAATGACGTAGGATATGATATGTGGCTAGGCCTAGCTCCCCTTGGATAATGGTTATGATAAGGCAGTCTTGGAGCATACGCCATTGGCATACTAGGAGGCGTAGGAGCTACATGAGCATGAGTAGCAATAGGTACATAAGGCCGATAGGCACTGCCACGCACTGTTGTAGGTACTGTTCCACTAGGTAGTGGTGTCGTACTAACTACAGTGGTAACAGGTGCGCTTTCTGTCATGCTCATCATTGGGGTAGGCATTGCGGATTCCTTAATGGAAAGTTGAGCCAAGGTTGGAAAACTAAAGTTACTACTCGTGGGCTCAACCTGCATTGAGACTCCAGGCGAAACAACATATGAAGGGTCTATGGGACTCACCGAGGGAGTCTCCAATTGTGATAGGGTTGGTTGTTTGGCCTTGCCCGTATCCAAAAACCTCATAGGGCCAGTGGAAACTAGGTCCACTCCCCTATTTTGCCTCTCAATTTGGATAATTCTATGAATCACCTCACATATCATGTATTGTTGCTCCTCTAGATTAGTGGCGCTAGATGTAGATCGTAGGACTTCTAACCAACCTACATGGTATGTGTAACCCGTGTATAGGTCCGTTAGAGTCTCTGTGTGTAGATCATATTCCCAATTTTCATTGAGAAATATCCCATCTAGACTTGGTGTGCCAAACGGTTCTCTTGAAGTGGACGCAATGTCACTTCTTATGGGTTGGCTTCTAGGGACCTCTACTTTAGGAAGAGCATCGGAAGTTGGTAGCTCAGTAGGGCCCTCATTAAACGAAGTAGGTAGAATATCCACATGGACACTCTTTGGGAGGGTAGGGTCTACATAAGATGTGAATGGTGAATCTACTACCCCTCCTTCCTCATTTACTTCGCTTGTCGCATGTTCAGAGCGTGTAGCTCTACTAAAGGTCTCTATTAGACGACTAAACATGCTAGATCCGGGTTGTGGGGCCCACATTGGCATGTTTTGGCTTGTCTCCTCAGGGTTCTTGGTAGGGTGTCCTTCCATGGCTTCTGAGTCAGAGGACGAGTCACTATCCACTATTCGTGGATCTTGGGTTGCACTCCCTCGGGTTCCAGCCGAAGGCCAAGATGCCAACGTGGAGGGATGGTGTGAGCCTGCGTAGACTGAAACGCTTTCTAGTGGTTCAGGCTCTAGCACCCGACCAGAGCGTAGATGCATGTGACGTGGGTACCCTACGTGCGTTGGTAACTACCCTTGAAACTCACACAAGTGGTTTCTTAGGTGTTTCGCACCCCGTTTTTACTTGTTTTTGTGTTGTTTTTAACCCGTTTTTGACCCCCTTACTTACGGTCGAACTTGGACTAGGGCGTGTGATAGCTCGAAACGAGCGTATCGTTTAAAGGGTCCTAGTGTGCTTTACAGCACCGTGTTCGCCTATCTAGAGCTCCTGTAATCCTCAAAATAGTCCGTTTCCTTTGGGGGGAAAGGGGCAAAAGCCTATTTGCTTGTGGAGGAAAGGGTGAGGGCTTTATCCCACATGCTCACTTTACTCCTTGGGGAGTGGGCTACATATAGGGCACGACTTCCCATAAGCTCTCACTTGAGAGAAAGCTATGGAGGCTCACTCTCCTATATATATATATCAAAAGACCGAGACCGAGGCCGGGGCCGGGGTCGTGGGTCGTGGGTCGTGGGTCAATTGGGGTTCTTTCTTTTCAAAATTTTTTTCTCCAATTAGAAGAGCTTTCCTCTCCACACGGTTGGTTCTTTCTTTGAAAATAAAATTTAATTTTTTCTTTTTTCTTTTTTATAATTTTCTTATTTTTTATTTTCTGTTTTTTTTGTGGGATAAGTTTTCCAGGGTTTCCTTACGGTTCAACCTTGGCCGCGGCGCAGTTCGCACACACAGCACAGATCTGGGGATTCAGAAATCCCTCTCACACGCAGAAACCAGATAACAGAACGTATGCCCACACGCGGAGCAAAAATATAACAAAAGCAACAGGAATACAGAAGACAAATTGCAGAAACAGAGACTGAAAACCACAGAAACACCTCAACAGCAACACAGACGCCTTTCCTACAGTGTAGATTAAACTTCACGCAGTAGCCGAGCTGCAAACTGGAGCTTGGTGCAGGGCAACTCCCCGGCAGCGGCGCCAAAAATGTGCGCTTTTGCCGCACAGGTCGTAGCTGGGGACTTGCCAGACACCGTACGCGAGCCACGAATGGCTACAAGCATACAACCAGGGAAGGAAGCTCAAACAGAATGCCAAAGGGTGTGTCACTCACCGCTTAACTGCTGCCTTGAAGGATTCCCGCGTCGCAGCCGTGAAGGAGGAGCCGCCGTCGCCGCTCTACCGCCTCTCCGCCGTCTCGCCGTGCCGCTACACAGTGCGCTCGATCGCTCTCTCACTCTCTCTCTCTCTCTCTCTCTCTCACACACACACACGCAGGAGAAGGAAAACAAGGAGATAAGGCAAGAGCACTCTTCTATTCACAACACATGAGAATGAGGATTTTAGGGTTACATTTGACTCATATAGGTGACTTGGCCGTTCACACTTGGGCGCCCATACATGGCCGGCCGACCCTAACCCTTATCCTACTGATATCCAAGGTGCGCCTCTCATCGGCGATCACCCAATCCCTTCATCCTTAACATATGGTGCCGACAAGCCCGGCCCATGACTCAGAATATTTAAATTAATGACGTAAAATATAATATGTCGCAATATCCGCCATGGGTTAACACTACACCTCCACAAGGAATAAAGTATTGGAAAAACCCTTCTTTCCCAATGGACTCCTATAAGCTTCTCTCCTCTCAGGTCCACTCTCCCTTTCTATATCTTCTCTTATTGGCTTCTTGTTCTCTCTTATGGATCACTTCCTTCATCTCTCATGCTTCATTCACTTTCTACCCCTAGCTTTACGTCAGCCCAATGTGAGATTTCATTCCTAAATGTGTTCACCTACTCAAGAGAAAATGGAAGCTTCCTAGGTAACACTCATGCTAGCCTTTATCTTTAGCTGGTATCACTTCCCTCAAGGAAGAAACCACAAACACATGAGCTATAATGAATCCCTAGAAGCTCGCAAGTTCCAAGAACACATGAGAGAATAAGAAAGATCACACAAGCAAGAAAACAAGAATGTTAACTAATAAGATAGAAGAAAGAAAGAGAGTGCCTCAGTTTAAAATAACATTTAAAGGGTTATTGAGCCTTGACATTCTGACTTATTTACAACCTCATTCACAACTAAATTTATCGATATTCACGCTTGTCCACTACCTATAACTCACTTATTTACTAGTTTAGCCTCTAGTAGCTCCTTATTCTATAAGCTCCTAATATAGCAAATAAGGCCTAGGAATATCTTTGGGCATACCCTAGCGCCCTTATGGGCATCTATATATACATTTATGCATTTTCATGAAGCTCTGAGCCAAAAATGGCATGTTGTTAAATTTTGATCTTTGAGCATTGGAAACCCATCTTTGGTCGATGTATACTATTGCAAATATTACAGAATATGCTTATCATAGAGTTATTGCCCAGGGTTTTGAGTAGTAGAGAATATGCTTATCAAGCCTATAGGCTACTGAGGGTGTCATGCCTTCTATAGATTTTACAGGGTTGCACCCATTAAAATTAAAGTTACCGTTTAATTAATTATTATTACATTTAATCTCACATTTCCCCTCTTGTAAAAGTATTGTTACATTTAATCTCACATTTCTGGTCTTGTAGAAGAAAGAGATTTTTTAATATATATTTTTTATTTTGTTTAATTTTGTTCATTGATTAAATTTCTCAAAGATTTTGTATCTTTTATATTTTATTTATTTATTGAGAACCTCATTTATTGCCATTCTTAAGCAAGGCCATTCTCGCATAGGTGGAGGATACTTTGTCGGGGACATGACTTCAGGTTGGATTGTGGTAGCCTACACTCTTTGGAGACTTGTCAAATGCTGTGAAAAATACCAAAGGTCTACCATAGTCTAAGAGAAGGGCTGAATACCCCTAACCCTTGTAATTTCAGAACAACCATTTGAAAAATGGGGTTTAGACTTTGAAGGTCCCATTAGCCCAGTCACTAAAGGAACCAAGACACATTTCATTATAGTTGCCACACTAATTACATCACGAGGTAAAGCCAAGGCCACGTAGAAGACCAAGTCAAAGTGCTAGAAGCCCAAGGTTTCTATAAGGGGAATGCTTCTTTTTAGATTCCCAAAACAGAAGGGGAACACTTATTTTTGGGTCCTCAAAACCTGATCGTCCGCATATCTCCTTAAGCCAAAAAGATTCAAGCGAGGGACACAGCACCCGATATCCCCCCAATAATCGGCACATCGATGGGTCTTGACAAAATTACCGGAAGCACAAGGATTCTACCAAGGGAACTAGATTTGGGTCCCATCTTCAAAGAAAAATGTGCCCCGCGCCTCCGCAAGCACACCCTTGAATGTCAAATGTGCTCACTACCGCTCAGACTCCGCAACAAAAGGGTGTTACAAAGAGCACAAGAATCGTTCTATTGCTGAGACGGCAAGGAGCATGCTTAATGACAAGAATCTACCTACATTCTTTTGGGCTGAATCAGTTAACATAGCTATGTGTATTCTTAATAGGAGTGCAATAAAATCCGTCAAAGGGATGACTCCATTACATGCCTACTCGAGTAAGAAACCTTTCGCTGCACACTTAGAAGTTTTTGGGTGTGAATATTATGTACATGTTTTAGATGCTCAGAGAACCAAATTGCATGCCAAAGGCTAGAAATCTATCTTCTTAGGTTATAGCATGGAGTCGAAGGTATATTGGTTCTATGATCCTTAGCAAAGAAGATCATAGTCAGCCATGATGTGGTATTCTAAGAACAACTACGTCATACGGAGGAGGAGCTTCCTAATTTCATCATGCAAGAAGGAGCTTCCTTTCATCATGCAAGAAGGAAATCATCAAAGTAACATAACCTCCACATACAGCATGGGCTTCCTTGAATTCTAATGGAGAGCAGCCCGCCCCATTTCCTATGGACATGGATTTTGACATGGACAAGAGCACGATCTGCCACAAAAAGGTAAGCCATATCTATTTCCTATGGACATGGATTTTGAAGACGAAGAACAAGAGCACGATGTGCCACAAAAAGGTAAGCCATTTCCTAAGTAGTGAAGGTAGCAAAGGGAAACATGCCTCTATAGCACTCTCTACTCCCTCACTGAAAGGCAATAAGCTATAAGCATGTGTAGGTGGCCCAAAACCCTACATCCTGGATATCGTTTTACAACCAGTTTGGCTACTAGTAAAAAAGGGGGAAAGAAAGGATTTCAATTAAAGAAATTAAATATGCATTGTAGGTGTGATTTCGTGAACGAGGGTATTTGTAATGATATTTAAATATGCCTTGTTCATTAAATCCATGTGTGATTTTTACAATTGTGTATTTGCAATAGCTTGTTTGTTAAATACAAGCATGATTTTTTGGAGCTAGTGTATTTGTAATGATTTTTTGGAGCTAGTGTATTTGTAATGATGCTTACACATCCCTTTGAATTTGCGCACACAAAATCTTGCAACCTTTCTCGCCTCTCTCTCTCTCTCTCTGTGCTAGGCTACTCTAGAGCTAGTTGAATCCACAACTCTCCCCCCCCCCCCCTTCTCTCTCTTTGTGGCTGAAGCTCCTCTCCCCCTAATGGATTCATAGGAATTTGAAGCCAACAATGACTCCAAAGCCATTTCTACGGTATGCAGATGTTCTCTACCTAACTGTGAAGCACATGCCAGGTTTGCTCGTGATGCAATCAAAGATTACAATGAAAAAAGAAAGAGGGAGCAACGTGCTGCTTTAAACCTACAAATGAAAGAGGCAGAGGAAGAGAATGCAAGTGTTGGAAGTGATGAGAACAAGTGTCAAAAAATCTACAACAAAGTTGTTGAATGTTCCATACAAAAGCACTGGATGTGAGCATCAATGTGGCTAATATACTTCGCCAAGTTATCAATCATTCTTCTATGAAGGATTTTCCAGTCTTTGCAACAAGAAGTCACATCTTTGAACTTATTTGAAGACATATGCAATACGCTTAATGCACTCAGAGTACCAAAAACCTCAGAGGAGCTCTTTATAAAATGATATACTATTATAATGCTCATGAATGTCGCAACTACAAATACATCCACACCAAGCATTGTTGCTGCTCTGCAAGATTACTCAACATACACAAAAGAAATTGCTACTTAGCCAAGTCTCGCTTGGAAGAAAGTTGACAGAAAATGGTGAATTACGATTGTCTTTTTGCCGACGGCGACAGCAACCTATCCAGGAAGTGCAGCTGATGTCACGGAGTTAATATTTTCCTTTTGGGTGGGTCAAACTCCTGTGTCTCCGAATAAAAAGGTGTGTGCTGAAAGCGCATTGAAAGAAAGTTTTATGTCAAGCATCGTGTGCACCTCCTTGAACAATCTTAGGTAACAACCACAACATCTTGGAGTACTATGTAAAATAGTGACTATAATATTGCTATATATTGGAAATTTCATAGAGATTAGATTATTTTCTAGTTTAATCATGGTGTACCTTCATGTACATTTTTATGCCGCTAATATTCATTGTTGGTTATTTGATGGCTTATTCAAGTAGTTGAAACCTCTCTTATATAGTGGTTGTAACTTGTCTAACTCCCACTTGCATTATACCTCTCTCATAGTGGTTTCCCTAATGCTTTGTGGTTTCCCTAATGCTTTGAACCTCCCTTGTAGTATGAGCCCATCCATATGAAGCTAGTTTATAATATGTCCATCTAATTTTAAACCTGCTCTAGACCTCTCTTGTAGTGGCTTTGAACTAGCTTTGGACCAGTTCTAATCTTTCTATGTAAGTATATAACTTACTGAAACATCTCTTATGCTGGTTTATAACTAGTTTTACTTTTTCTATGTAAGTTTATAACTTTCTCTAAATCCCTCTTTTACTAGTTTATAACTAGTACACCTCTCTTATCGTGGTTTCATTCTTGCTTTGAACCTCCCTGTTAGTTACGAGCCCATTTGAAGTTGGTTGATAAACCAATTTACAACTGGTTGTAAATTGGTTGATAACTTTCTCTAAATCTCTCTTTTACTAGTTTATAACTAGTACACCTCTCTTATCGTGGTTTCATTCTTGCTTTGAACCTCCCTGTTAGTTACGAGCCCATTTGAAGTTGGTTGATAAACCATTGGTTGATAACTTTGAAATTGGTTGATAAACCAATTTACAACTGGTTGTAAATTGGTTGATAACTTTCTCTAAATCTCTCTTTTACTAGTTTATAACTAGTACACCTCTCTTATTGTGGTTTCATTCTTGCTTTGAACCTCCCTGTTAGTTACGAGCCCATTTGAAGTTGGTTGATAAACCAATTTACAACTGGTTGTATCTAGTTTACAACCGGTTTGAAATTGGTTGTATTTGCTCTACAACTAGTTTGCAGTCGGTTTCCCATTTACAAGCTGGTTTATAACCAACTTTAATCTTTCTATGTAAGCTTATAATCTGCTCTAAACCTCTCTGATATTGTTTTATAATCAGTTTTAATCTTTTTGTGCACGTCTATAACCTCCTCTAAGTCCCTCTTTTATTGGTTTTAACTAGTTCTAAACTGGTCTAAACTTCTTTTATACTAGTTAAACTTCTCTTCTACTGGTTTATAACCAGTTTTAATCTTTCTATGTAAGGTTGTAACCTGCTCTTTAAACCCCTACTTTCCTGGTCGATGACTAGTTTTAATCTTTCTATAAGTAAGTTTATAACCTACTATGAACTTCTCTTATATTGGTTTAAAAACTTTTTTAATCTTTCTATGTACATTTATAGCCTGCTATAAACCTCTCTTTTTACAGTAGTGGCCCTATAGCTTATAACTTGCTCTAAACATAATGTCATAACTTCAGAACACTTCGTTACAACCGGTTTTATGACCTTGTGTATTAATTACATGCTTGTTGGCATGCAAGTTGAGCTATATCATGTTGTGGATGTTTGACAGTGATCATTTGAGACTTGAAGCCATATTTTGTGCACAAGCTCAAGGATTACTACACTTGTTTTTTCATTTCACATGTTCAGATGTACTTCCTTAAGGATGCTTTGAAATGCGAGTGCATGTCAGTGCAATTGTGACATATGTAAGGCAAGATTACAGGAAGTGGATGCTAGGCTATAGAGAAGTCCTACAAGAGTGTGACATATGCTTGGGAGTCTATCATGTGTCCAAAACCACCAAAATCTACCTTCCATGCTCTAAAGTGTGTCATGGGAAACTATAGTAATTGTGGTTCTCAATAGCTAGCGAGGTGCTCTATTGAGTACGCCTTTTAGGATCGTAAGTTGATTGTGAAGGACAGAGCAAGGAACTACGGAGATGTCATGTGGAGTGTGATTTTTTAGGGTGCTTGGTGAAGGGAGCTTTTTTTGGATGCCCTCTCTTTCTACTTGAACAATCTCTCTCAATTATTGCCACCACCGTCTCCGCCCACCACTGCCCAACCCAGCCGAGCCCAGTCGAGCCCACACCACCAACCTTGCTCCTTCCTTTCTCTCTCTATCTATTACCACCGTACCTTCCTCTCCCTCCCTCCCTTTCACTCTCCCACCCTCCCTCTTGCTCCTTCCTTCACCCTCTCTCACTCTCCATCTTCCTCTCCCTGCCTCCCTTTCACTCTCCCCCTCTCACTCTCTCTATCCTTCTCTTTACTCACTCTCTCTATCCTCCCCCCCTCTCTCTCCTTCATTTCCCTCTCCCTCCCTTCCTTTCACTCTCCCACCCTCCCTCTGTCTCTCCTTCTCCCACCTTCTTCCCTCCCCCTCTCTCACTATCCTTCATCTCCCTCTCCCTCCCTCTCTTTGACTCCCCCCTCTCACTCTCTCTATCCTTCTCTTTACTCACTCTCTCTATCCCCCCTCTCTCTCTCTATCCTTATCTTGGCTCTCTCTCTCTCTCTCTCTCTCTCTCTCTCCTTCATTGCCCTCTCCCTCCCTCCCTTTCACTCTCCCACCCTCCTCCGTCGCTCTCCTTCTCCCAACCTCTTCTCTCCCCTTCTCTCTCTCTCTCTCTCTCTCTCTCTCTCTCTCTCTCTCTCTCTCTCGTTCATTTCCTTCTCCCTTGCTCCCTTTCACTCTCCCACCCACTCTCCCTCCCTATCCTCTCCCTCCCTTCATTTCAATCTCCCACCCACCCTCTCTCTCGTCTCCCACCCTCTTCCCTCTCTCTCTCTCTCTCCTTGTTCCACCCTCCCTATACATAATCTCTTCTTCCCTCCCTTTTTCTCCTGTCTCTCTTTTACCTTGTTTCTCTCTCTCTGTGTGCCTTATTTCACATGACTTTGCATAGCATTGCATGTGAGTTTATTTTTCTACATTTGTATTTTTATGGTTTCATGACTTTGCTTGCTCTTTATTGTCCTTTTGTATTTCAATGCATGTATTTGCCATTACAATACATTACATTGCATGGCATTGCATTTGGATGTTATTACATGTGCATGTCATTACATGGTACTTGTCCTTTGCATAGTGTTGCATGTCATTGCATGTCGTTGCATGTGATTGTATGTCATTTGAAGCCTTTGCATGTGACCATATATCATTGCATGCAAGTACAATTGGCAAGGTGAATAATGTATACAATTATGCATACAAGATAATTTTATTCTAGGCATGATATCTAGTATGCCTTGTGTACTATTTCATAAGAAACAGTGAAGAATGTAAATTTATTAATGGGAAATCCCTGTCCCTACCGCGCAACGAATTCAGGGTTGCTAGCAGCGGAAGTAGCACTTCTTGCACGGAGCAGGGTCCCACACTCAGGGCCTTGCCCACGGATAACTGGACAAGAGACTAATCCATCGATTCTAGCCCGAAAAAACTTTCCTTGCCCGGAAAGCACTGGCGATTCCTCCAGGATAACTTTTCTCTAACGTAGTCAAAAGCCTTAACTAACTGAACTGATTTGAACGAACCCGTAAGTCCCATATTCAGATCAGGGAAAAGATTGCACTTGGATCATAGAGACGAATGTTTTTTCCTCATTGAGAGGCACAGCCATTGATTCTTTTCCATAGAATAAATTTTTTCTGGGATTTACTTCATCTATCATACTATAACATAATTGAGTCTCAATTGAGGGATCCATCAGTCCAGCCTACCCCATCCAGTCCCATGGGTTAGTCAACCGCCCAACCACTGTAGTGATGGGATCCAATTAGGAATTTGGTTAGGTTTTGTCTCGGGTATTAGGGAAAAGAGTTCCCAGGCCCCTTAGCTGAATTTTCATGCAAACTTAAACTAGTCACACCATTTACACACCCAATATGAAATTACCTTTGTCACAGACTCAGCTATCTTTAAAAACAATCATTTAATGAAACCATGGTGTCACTAATCATAATCCTCAAAATATCTGGTTAAATCCTTATTTTCAACTTCATCGGTGTACCTATGGCATCACTGGCAACCAGAACGCTCACCACCTGTCCACTCAGGGGTCTTTTCGATAGTTCCTAGCTCATAGTAATCGGCAATATATTCACATATCAAAATGGAATCTCCGTTGAAGATCAGCAAGATCAACCAACGGATCTATATAAAAGAGCCATGGACTCATCCGTTGAGGACCAGCAAGGTCAATCAACCAGATCCATGCCCGAATTCAGAAAACAACTCTTACTCCTTATTCAATATCTTCCCTGATGTACTTGTGGGTATCTTTGGTGGCGACCCAGAGCCCGAGCACCATATGGTCAGCACCCTCTAGGATCCTTCGTACGTCACCTAGCGCTTCACTCATAGGCCGCTTCCTTGGTCCCTCATCCACCATACCGGAAGCTCACCATTTAAATCAAACCGAGGCTGGTCAAGACCTCGGCTGACCTTGCTACGCGAGACGTCCTCCGTTGACTCTCCGTCAGCTGTTGCAACTTTATCAGCTAGGTCTCCACGACCTCAAGACGGTCAAAATGCTTTCCCAGCATTCTTGACATAAAACAGTCATTTAAATACAGGTCATAAATACAATTTCTATAACGAACTCTCGTCTTTCCACATTAATCAACATTACTTAATCCACATTCATTTCATATAAATTTCCATTCTCATCCAATCACATCATTTTTCATCTCATCACTTCTTTCCTCAATTATCCTCATCAGATCTCATCCACTCGCATTTACCCATATCCACATCTCATCCACTCGCATTTACCCATATCCACATCTCATCACATCACATTCATTCACATCTCATCCATTCAGACCACATCACATCTCATTCAGACCACCTCACATTCACTCACGTCACATCTCATTCAGACCACATCACATTCACTCGCATCACATCTTATTCAGACCACATCACATTCATTCACAACACATCTCATTCAGACCACATCACATTCATTCACATCTATCCCGATTCACATGACATCACAACCCATACCATTCATTCTCATCCCGATTCACATGACATCACAACCCATACCATTCATTCTCATCCTGATTCACATGCCATCACTTTCATTCACATCTCGATTCACAGGCTATCACATTCATTCATATCCCATATCATTCATTCACATCCCTTATCATTCATATCTATCCAATTTACATCACATCTCATCACCTCTATTCTCGTTCATATTCATCACATTCACATCCACATATATTCTTCCACATACATCCACATCCATACTTATCAAATACACATCAATATGTTCAATATGCATCGTTCTATGCATAGAAATTAATTCTAATGAAAATAACGCTTTTATAATAAAAATATTTCCAATATGCATCTTTCTATGCATAGAATGAAAATAATACTTTTAGAATACACAAACAGAGGTGATTACTCTTTTTGAATAACATAAAGATAAAACTTATTTCCACAAAATTTAAGAAAATTTTGCCATAACCTCCTTTGTATGGTTGACCATTTCTTAATTTTTACATTCTAAATTTACTTAGAATTTATCCCAAGATGAATTTAGCACTCTAATTTAATTAATTCTCATTTTTTTAAGAGAAAATAATACGAAAAGTTTAACTCTATTATTTTATTACACATCTTGGATAAAGAAGGGCTAAATTCAATGAAGAGAAGGGGGAAGCCTTTCCATCAAGACATAACATCCAATTTCAATTTAAAAGAAGCAAGAAATCATAAAACCATAGAATAGAATTAGAAAAAAGTAGAATTTCTAACTTACATGAAGTTTTGTGAGCTATCCTTTAGCTTGAGGGATTGAGGGTTCTACTCTTGCTTGGATCAAGAGTGGCCACTAATTCTTTGTAGAGGAAATAGTAAAAAACAAGTGAATTATTAATGAATTCAATGTTTTTGGCTCTGGGGAGTGGAGTAGAGTAACAGTGCATAAAACACTATTAAGATTTTACAAAGGGGGAGGCTTCTATTTATAGGAAAAAGTGAGCCTCTAACCAAGCAAAGTGATTCTAGAATTTTCCAGATCAGTTTGGTCACTTTTTGACCATTTTTAGGTCAGTTTAGCTTACTTTTTGGTTCTAGTTGAAACAGGAGAGAGGAGAGATGAAAATGTCTCATTATTTATGAGTTTAAAACTCATCCACACATGTGAAATAGGCGTCTCCTTCATGAGAGGAATTCCCCCACACTAAGGTGTCAAAAATGCATCATTTCCTCTAAATATCTCTTCTTTTTTAACTAATAACCTTGTCCTTAGTCAACTCTTCATCTTATGTGAGTATTTACTCATTTTTGGGAGGATTTTCTTTATTTCTTCAATTTATCTCCTCCCTACATTTGGATTAATCTAATTGGCCCCTCAGAACCTTAATCTAATTTTTTTCAAAAAATTTGGACCCTTAAGCAAGGCCTTTTGAACAGATTATAATTTATTTCTAATGCACCTTCTGAAATCCTTTTTGAACTTCTGTTTCGGGGGAATTTATTTTAATAAGAAGAGATATTTTTCCATCCAAAAATATCTAAAAATTGAATAACCTCTCTATAGAACATTTTCTCTCTCTAAGCCAAAATAGGTAGAAACAAGATCTGTTAATATTCTGACAAGGGGAATGATTATAGGGAGAGAGATTGGACATCTTGAGGGGCTGGGGGAGGAATCTTACAATTAAGGTCAATAATTTTTCAATTATGATTGAGGTCATGACATAATTATTTGACACGAAGAGGGAGGGAGAGAGAGAGAAAGAGGAAGTGAGAGAGAGAAGAACATGACGACATTAAATCCCTTAGGATCGAAAATGCCAGTTTCAATTACAAACAAAACCAAGTTCATTCACATATAACTTTGAAATACAACTCTTCTATCATAACTGGTATTCAAATCATGACAACAAACTTGAAATTTCATTTAATTAATCAAAACAACAACAAACTGAAAATTTAACACAAGGACATTAATACAGAAGACAAGGCGATCTATAGTTGAGACCACTTTATTCCATAGAAGTTATTACATCATCCTCTTGGGCTAAAGACAACTATGTACTTATAAGGGCTACTGCAATCAAGCATTGTTCCTACACCTATACACTTTTTTGGGCTACTCTATTCTTTAAATCCTCATAGGTGCTCCTCCGTCTCTTCAGCAATATATCTATTACTCCGCCAAGTGCCGATAGTGCTTCCAATATTTAAATTCCACACATACAAATCACCAAAATCAATAGGCTTATCCGCCAATATCTTGCTCCAAAGATTTTGGGCCTCTGTTGTGATTCTGAGATGTTCTATTGTATCTCCACCCATTTTGTTGCACAAATCTTTGCAAACCGTATCCAAGGTTTCCTTTAGAGTATAGCTCAAGCCATTAGAGGTCAACAAAGGTTACTTGATGATTGTGAGACCCCTTGCCCCCTCCGCGCACCGGAATCCGGGGAGCTAGTAGCGGAAGTAGCAACCTTGCGCGCAAGGTAGAGTTTCCCACTCGGGGCCTTGCCCACGAATGTCCGGACAAGAGACATCCCTTGGTTCTTCCAGAACTCAACCTAGAAAAAACTTCCCTCACCTAGAAAGCATAGGCAATTCCTCCAGGAGAAATTATTCTAACGTAGTCAAAGGGCCTTAACTTCCCTTTTTCATTCCGACCGAACCCACGGATCACATGGCCAGATCAAGGGAGGAACTTGCACTTGGATCATAAAGACCAATGCTTTTTTCCTTGTCAAAGAGGCAAAATCATTGATTCTTTTCCATAGAACACGGATTATCCGTGATTTACTTCAACTATCGTAACTTGAACACAATTGAATTTTAATTATAGGGATACATTAGTCCAGCCTAACCCCATCCCCATGGGTTAGCCAACCGCCCAACCATTGTATTGATAGGATCCATGATGAAAATTTGGTTATGTTTTGTCTCGGGTACCAGGGGAAAGAGTTCCCAGGCCCCCTAGCCGGCACTCATGCAAAATACAATTTAGACACACCACTTACGCACCCAATATGAAATTGCCTTTTAGAGATTCAGCTGTCTTTAAAGCATACTTGAAATGAAACAATAGTATTTCGAATCATAGTATCCAGATCCAATTTTCAACTTTTTCACTTTTTTCCAAGCATAAAATCCAATTTCAGTCATTCCTTAGCGTACCTATGGCATCATCAGCAACCTGAACGCTCACCACCTACTCACTCAGGGGCCTTTTCAATAGTTCTTAGCCCATAGTACCTAGGAGTTTAATCACATAAAATCCATATGGACTCTCAGTTGGAGATTAGCAAGATCAACTAATCAGATCCATGTAAAAGAGCCGTCAACTCATCCGTTGAAGACTCCAATCAACCAGATCCATGCCCGTGTTCAGAAAATAGCTCCACCTCATTTTTTCCTCGTCTCACGCGTGGGTATCCTAGGTGACCCAGAGCCCGAGCACCGTATGGTCAGCACCCTCTAGGTTTCTTCGCAGATCGCCTAGTGCTTCACTCATAGGCCGCTTCCTTGGTCCTTCATCCACTATACCAGAAGCTCACCATTTTAATCGAACCGAGGCTCGTCAAGACCTCGACCAACCTTGCCACGGGAGACGTTCTTCATTGACTCTCCGCCGTTAGCGTTGTAACTTTTTCACTTAGGTCCCCACATGAACTCAACACTTTCCTCATCATCCCACATCCTTTCACATTATTCCTCATCATATCTCATCATTCCACATCATTTCTCATCGTCTCATTCCACGTCATTTCTCATCATCCCATTCCATGTCATTTCTCATTATCCCACATTTTTTACATTAAGTCACATCCAATCACATCATTCCTATATCAACTCACATCCATTCACACCATTCCTACATCCACTCACATTCATTCTCATCCATTCACATCATTCTTACATCCATTCACATCATTCCTACATCCATTCACATCATTCCTATATCCATTCACTTTCATTCACATCATTCCTATATCCATTCACATTCATTCACATCCATTCACATCATTCCTATATCCATTCACATCATTCCTACATCCATTCACATCATTCCTATATCCATTCACTTCGTTTCTATATCTATTCACATCCATTCACATTCATTCACATCCATTCACATCATTCCTATATCCATTCACATTCAATCACATCATTCACATCATTCCTATATTCATTCACATCCATTCACTTCCATTCACATCATTCCTATGCCCATTCACATCCATTCACATCATTCCTACATCAATTCACATTCATTCACATCATTCCTATATCCATTCACATTCATTCAAATCCATTCACATCATTCCTATATCCATTCACATCATTCTTACATCCATTCACATTCATTCACATCCATTCAATATTTTCACATTCTTTCTCAAATTTCTCAAAATAAAATACACTCAATATTCTTCTTTTGAATAAAAGATTCATGGGATTTACAAAATCAATTATACTCATATTTTCTCTTTTAGTATAAACACTAGTCCATTTATCTAAATGAATCATTTCCATAATTCTCATAAATTGAATTATTATATAAAATTTATGCATAATCTTGTTTATTTTTTTGATTATTGAATAATGCTCAAAACTCCACTTTTAGCATTTATTTGAATATGAGTATATAATTTTTTAATACATTTATTTAAGATATTAGTCACTTTTCTCCCTTCATTAATTTCATTTCATGAAGGTAGTGTACAGTTTATATGAAAAAATTATATTTTTAATTTGATGAGCATGCGGTTTTTTAATATATTCATTTATGATATCGGTCATTTTTTGCCCTTCATGAATTTCATTTCAAATATGAAGAGTCATCGCTACATGTGTATAGTAGTTTGATTAAAAAAAAAACAAGAGAAAGTGTTGGCAATGTATGATAACTATCTACATGGCAATCATCACTACACTACATCCAATATGCACTACTGCCTATAAGTCGGTATGGTTGATGGCCTAAGTCTCCTAGCAAGTACTTTCAGAGTTTCAAAGCCGAAGAAAATCAAAAGTTTATCCAATGGTGCTTGCCATATGTCTTGTGTGTAGTGGAAGGCATTTCCGAACATCATAAAGACTTGAGTGTCTTATTGATTGATATTGCACATAGCTTTTACAACTTTAGCTGAGACAATGGATGGTCAAAAGAAAGTATGAAAGTTGTGAGGACTTTGCTACAATCATGGAGAGTCCGAAAAGAAGAGTATACAAAGCCAAATTCTTCTCCTTTGGAACATGTTGCAGGTATATCAATATCAAACATTTTTTATAGTTTTTGTATCTTTTGCATGTTAAGATTAAATCTAATTAATTTAATTATATCTTTATAGGTAATGGAGAGATCTTAGATGATGTTGTAAGGCATGGTCTACATGATCGCTTTTGGTGTTATACCTTTGAGCGTAATGTGTCTTCTTATGTTGCGATTAAAACTAATAATCTCAACAATGAGGTGACTTATGTACATCACTACAGCCATGTTCTTTTCACCAATGCGTATAAAGCCATGAAATTTGATAGGGATCATCTATTACCTAATGAAAGATTGCTACTAGAATTGCACGAGGTTCTAGTTACCCCAAGTGGTCTTGTGGTGGGCTGACCATGAATAACTTGTGTGTTTGCCATGGCATAAAGATGAAATTTTTGAGGTTTCATTAGCTATTAAGGCTAAAAAATTATAGTGATCTGAGAAAGTATAGACAATATTGTTATTTTTGCGAAAGTGTGATAAAGAATAAGGGCATTGGAATTATAAGACAGAGATGTGAAATTCGTGACACAAGCATAGATGAGATAAGATATGTAAGGCACTTTTGGAATATTATCAATGAAAGCTTAGATGCACTCCAAGTAACATGCTATAAAAGTGTATTTTACAATGGAGACCTATACAATATTGGCGACGATGATGTGGTGGTTAAGGTAGATGGAGAACAAACACCACAAGATAATGTAGGCCATTGGAAGGCATGCATTACTTCTTTATTCTCTATGCAACATAATGGAGAGAGAATACTCTTCTTTGGTGGAGAGTATTATAAGCAATGTGTGGTTGGAGATGGTGGTGATGAACACTTGCTTATAGATGCCATCACAGGAATGAGTATTTTGGAAAAGAATCATCTTGCATTTGATTGGGATAGCATTAGACCAATTTCTTCATTGTTACATAAGTTCTATTCTCTATCTTTGTGCTTAGAGCAAAAAGTAATTGCATTTGAGGTAAAGGATTTGCAACAACAAAGTAGATTACTTAGATATGGATTAGTAGTAAATGTTCCACCTTGGTTGGAATCCCATGACATTGTCAAAGTGCAAAAAAAAGTATTGAGAAAAATTGTAGTCTAGAATGTGTTGTGGTGACAGAAGTAAACCATAGTGGAGAAGAAGTGAAGTTAGCATTCTTGAAATGTGATGAAAAAAATGAAAAAATATGGAAGGTGCAAGTGGAAGAAAGATCTTGGAGGCATTGGAGTTGTGTAACAAGAATTTTGGGATGGATAGTTACAAAACGACAAAGAGTTATTCACTAAGGCCAAGTGAAATGGATTCCTATAACATGGGAGTCTTAAAATTTACTTTTTTTCTAGGTATGAATCTTTATCACAACTATTTTTCATTTATGAGGTCTTTTTCTTAACATATGAAGCTAGCATCTCTCCAAGTCGAGTCAATCTCTACAATCATTATTTGATACTAGTTTACTCTCTTTAATACTATGCATTCTTAAGTACACATAGAGATTGTCTATACTTAAAGAAGTCTCCACACACACACACAGATATTGTCTATACTTGTTAAGGTTTTTACGTAATCTTATATGTATGATTTTAGCTATATATGGCAAGGATGTCATATGAAGTTCCATAGAAATTGAAGGGTCTCATTCACAGGCCACTTTTAAAACCAACTCTTGTTTATAATTGTATCAACCCTTTCCTTTCTAGTGTACTAACATGTCCAAAGACCTTTCAAGACCATGTTCGAGAGCATATGGGTGGCAATCGAGTTATTGCACTAGATAAAAATGGAAAGAGGCATTCTATGACTTATAGTCAAGTGTTAGATGGTGGGGTAGGGGAGTCATGCCTTGCTACTCTTGGCCATTGCGTTCCAAAAGGCAATTCAATGCTTCAAGATCTAGAGGGATATCTAGAGTTTAGGGATGATATATATCTTGACTTCTTAGAATCTATTAAAAGAGGAAAGCATGATTCAAAAGCTTGCATCATTTACAGTGATAAAGGATTCTTTAGTGCATCACACACGTATAGATCCCATGTGCACTCTAGGTTGGATGGGATTAGTGGAAGGGAAAAAAACTTAGTATTTTTGGGACCCAAATGATGTTAACACTATGGCCATTTGGAAAAAATGTATGCAAGAAGGCAAGCATACATTACCTCCCGCACAATTCAGCTTTACAGCTGAGGTAGGTTTGCTTGTTTTCATTCCTCCAGGATGGCCACATGTTGTTTATACATTTGAGAAATCCTTATGGATTAGTGGATTCATGCTCACTTTCAAGAGTCTTCATCAAATCTCTAATCAAATCTCTAGGATGGCCACATGTTGTTTATACATTTGAGAAATCCTTATGGATTAGTGGATCCATGCTCACTTATAAGAGTCTTCATCAAATCTCTAATCGATGGAATTGGTTGGTGGATTTTTATCCTCAAGACAAAGTACCTATGTTTGAGGATATAAAGGGCATTCTTGGACGTTTACATGGCTTCTCCTCATTAGACCTTGACTCTGAGTTTTTAGTTTGTAATATATTCTTAGATGATTGATTAACAAAAGATAATGACCAAACACACAATGTTGTGGTACTTAGTAGTAAGAGAGAATGCAAGCCAGGAAAACAAAAGACATTGAGACCCAAGCTTATAACCACATTTGGAAAGAAGCCACATGGCAACAAACATTGCCAAGATTCTGAGCATGACCCTACAAAGAGCAAATATTGTAGAAGAAATTTATCTTCATATGCATATGGATTTCTATTATATCCCGTTTGTGGAGTGTTACAAGAGAAACCATGTAAACAAGTATTTTCATGCTCCATAAATCATAATAAAACTATTTTCTCAACTACTATAGTGTTTTTATTTAAAGTTTATTTCATTACTTATAGAAAATTGTTGTAGATGTTTTTCGCTTTACTACATCTTTTATTTTCTTTAATTTACAATCGTGAAAGTACTCTTTGTGCCTTATAAATTTTTATTATATTTCACTTTAACAAAAAAAAATATTCTTATTTTTTGGGATAATTATTTAATTACACACCATTCTTTGATTTGCACTTCGAAAAATTTGTCATTGTTCCTTATGGATTTTTCTCATGTTTCACTTAGGCAAAAAAAGTGTATTCTTATTTTTTGAGATAATTATTTAGCTACACTCGATTCTTTAATTTTCACTTAGGAAAGTTTGTTATTGTTCCTTATAGACTTCTCTCCTATTTCACTTAGGCAAAATACTTTTTTTTGGGATAATTATTCAACTACATTACACTTTTAAATTTGCACTATTAGAGTGTCTTTTTACCTTGTACACTTTTCTTGTGTTTCTCTTATGAAAAACTTTCCACTTCTTTGATTTGCACTCAAGAAAGAATGCCTTTGTACCTTATGGATTCCTCTTGTGTTTCACTTAAGAAAACTTTTGTATATGTTTTTTGGATAATTATTTGAACTACACCAACTCTTTAATTTTCACTTGTGAAAGTCATCTTTGTGCCTTATGGATTTGTCTTGTGTTTCACTTAGGAAAAATTATGCCTTATGGATTTATCTTGTGTTTCACTTAGAAAAAGTTATACCTTATGGATTTGTCTTCTATTTCACTTAGGAAACATTATGTAAACTTTTTCTTTTGGATAATTATTTAACTCCACTCCATCCTCTTATTTGCAGTCTTGAAAGTATGTCTTTGTGAATTATGAATTTTTCTTGTATTTCACTTAAGAAAAATTTTGTATAGTGATTTTGTGGATAATTATTTAACTTCATTACAGCCTTTAATTTTTATCCATTAAAATACATCTTTGCGCCTTACGGATTTTTATTATGTTTCACTTTAACAACAAAACAAAAATATTCTTATTTTTGGGATAATTATTTAACTCCACTCCATTCTTTAATTTAAACTTGGGAAAGTTTGTCATTATGGACTTCTCTTGTGTCTCACTTAGGCAAAATACATTTTTTTGGGATAATTATTAAACTACATTACACCCTTAAATTTGCACTTGTGAAAGTATGCCTTTTTGCCTTATAGATTTTCTTGTGTTTCACCCTAAAATTTACACTCGTGAAAGTTCATCATTGTGCCTTATGGACTTCTCTTGTGTTTCATTAGGCAAAATGCCTTTTTTGGATAATTATTAACTATATTACACCTTTAAATTTGCACTTGTGAAAGTATGTCTTTTTACCTTTTAGACTTTTCTTGTGTTTCACTTATGCAAAACTTTCCACTTCTTTGATTTGTACTCAAGAAAATAAGTCTTTGTACCTTATGGATTCCTCGTGTTTTACTCAAGAAAAACTTTGTATAATTTTTTTAACTACACCAATTCTTTAATTTGCACTTGTGAAAGTATGTCTTTGTGTCTTACGAATTTGTCTTGTGTTTCACTTAGGAAAGTCATGCCTTATGGATTTGTCTTGTATTTCACTTAGGAAACATTGTGTAAACTTATTTTTGGATAATTATTTAACTACACTCCATCCTCTTATTTACACTCTTGAAAGTATATTGTGTTTGTGGCTTATGAATTTATCTTGTGTTTCACTTAAGAAAAGAATTATATACTAATTTTGTAGATAAATATTTAACTGCATTCCACACTTTAATTTGTATCCATGAATTACATCTTTGTGTGTAATAGATTTATCTTGTGTTTCACTTATGCAAAATTTTGTATGCTTATTTTACTCGTATAAATTTATACTCATGAAAGTATGTCTTTATTCCTTATGGATTTCTATTGTGTTTTCCTTAAGAAAAATTTTATATACTTATTTTGTTTAGATAAAGTATGCCTTTAATAAGTTCATGCTATTAATAGCTTTATGCATATATCTATATATATATAAGCATAAAGGTCTTTACACATTAGATTTTGTGTATAAGTAATAGTGCCCTTACATATAGTGCTATGTATAAAGTTAATGGAGTTAGTTTATGGTTCTTATACATTATGTATAAGGGTATAAGGATAATAAGAGTATACATATGGTATTTGACTTTACATGTTTTATGACATTTTGTTTCATTAGGGATATTTGGTGATGGAATCCTTGAGAGGTGTTGAGATTGCCTCATATTTTCAATAAATGATGACATAAACTCCTGAAGAAGCAATAAAAATGCTTCATCAATTAAGAGATACGAGTAGAGTATCAAGCATCTCCAGTGATAGAATGACTTCTAAAGAGAGTGAACCTCTTTACATGAGTCCTCTTAGCATGCCTTGTAGCACTTTGGATACCCCAACATATGACCAAATATTTTGTGCTCCTAAGCTTTTCCAGAAAGACAGTGAGAAGTTATATGGGAGATCTTACCTTAAAAAGTTATATCCCGATCAACATCAATTATTACAAGCCAATTATCGCCTTGTGCGTGGTTAGTTTAAAGATATAAAGGGTATTTCTGATTTACGACACAACAAAGAGGGAAAAGCCTTAATACTTTCAATTATTAAGGATAATTATCATGAGATAAAGCCATTGGATTTTTGAGGTGCATCTTACTCATGGAAGACAGAAGATGTGTATGCATGGTATCTAAAGTCATTACAGTCCAGTCGAAAGAATATGAAGAAAATAATAGCTCAATCGAAATCCTTCTCAACCGTGGATGAGGTATGCTCCCTAAAGTTTTATTTAATTCAATGTTTTGTGTCTACTTTAGTAAATTTAAAGTCATTCTAATAATTATAATATTACATGTTAGGACAATATGAAACTAACAAAGGATGATCATATGAATGAGGAGAATACCAATGGTATTGGTACATTGTAGGTAATATAATTTATAAATACTTCTTTCATGTTTTATTTAAAAAAAGATTTAATATTATTTATGAAAAAATAATAATGCTAACATTATTACTTGTTTATTTATATTTATGATCTTAGAGTGACAATACAAGCTCAATTTCTACTCCAAAGATGAGGTAGGTATGTTTCAAGTTGTAGAAATATTATTTCATCCTTGAATCAGTTTATAAAGTCGTATGTGTATTTGATACTTTAACCTTGGTATTCATCATTTTTAAATATAGAAAAGTTTATGCAGCCATACGTGTATTTGATATTTTAACCTTGGTTTGATCATTTTTTAACTATAGAATGAAAATACAAGAGCTTATATTCCAGACATGAGACTTTTTAAAAATACCAATGTAGAGAAGGTTTGCAATATATTTGATACATCAATATTCATTTTTATGTTCATCTCTACTTATTTTAAAGGATTTTTTTGGTTATAATTATAGATTATGAAAGTATCTTGATTGATGATAGGTACAGAAACGATTTTGATGAAGTTTCTAAGTGTACAAAGAGTATAGAGAACATGTAAATGTCAATGAAGTTGACATATGCCATGATGAGAAAAGCTCAAGTATTCTCTACTAACAAAAATAGGGAACACAATTCTAAAGGGATGAGAGAAGACCTTATAGCTTAAACTATAGAAACTTTTATTTTTTAAACTATTGATATACAGTTAAGATCTCACACTAATGTATTGTTTTTCTCTATTTTTTAAAATTTTTAATCTCAAACTATTGTAAAATTTTTTTATCTAAAATTATTTAAAAGTTTTAGTAGTAGGTATTGATGATGAAACTTATGAAGTTTTACTTTATAAGTATTCTTAAAAATACTCCAAATCTCTTTCTCTCTCTCTCCCTCTTACACACACACACACACACAAAAAAAAAAAAAACTAAACATGGGTGTCTTTAGGTGTCCACATAATAGTGTAATATTCTCTAGTACATATAGTAAAAAAATACTTTAAATCTCTCTATCAAAGTTAATGTGTGTCTTACATATCTACATAATTGTACAACATTCTCTATGATATATAGAAATCATAAGAATAACAACACTTAGTAAAATAAAAAACTTGATTTTCAATGTATTTCTCTTTTAAAAAACTCATCTTCAACTTAAAAAATAAATAAATCTATAACCATTATTATATAATGAACTTTTACATATTAATTTGCTATATAGCAATATTTTACTATATAGTAACATTTAACTAGATAAATCACTATATAGTAATTTGTTGATTATTGATTACTATATAGCAATATTTTACTATATAGATTACTGTATAGGAACGTTTTCCTAGATCAATTACTATATAGTGAATGCTTCCATGACTTTTACTATATAGCAACTTTTTTTGCATAGTTTATTATATAGGGATTTTTGCTAGTTTATTTGCTATATAGCAAGTGTTTTCCTAGAATGAAGAACTAGGAAGTGTTCCACTTTTCCTAGATTCTAACTTTTACTAGATATGTTCATTTTTTCTACTAAACTATCTAGCAAAATGTTTTTTTAAAGGAATGTGTTAAAAGTCCCTTGTGTTAAGCACGGGATCCATAAGTGAATGCGAGCAGTGCTTTCAAAACATGGTGTAAGCCTGCAATCCTTTCCTTCTCCACAACCGTTGTTCTCAGAATTATCACCCTTGTAAACCAAAGCATCTATAATACCACAAACATGTCGATGAGAAATACCAGTTTTGCCATAACCATCAGATCTGTCCATTCATCACAGTGATCAGGGATAAGAAAAATATGCACATCCCTTGCATGAACTTCTTCCAGCACTTGTTTAACAACTCAACCGACAACTTCCGTAGACAAATCCTCTTCTGTAATTTCAATCTCGTGGCCATCTTAAATCAAGTATCCGGCACATTGGATATGTCGATGGCACTATCTTGGCTGGATTCAACATTTGGGTTGTCTTCTTCTTTAGGATCGGAAGCCGTTAGCAGAGACTTCTTGGGTCCTGCAATTTTATCAACGCCCTCTATTTCTGGGGTGACAATGCTACCCAACTCTGGAGTACCATGAGATTGGCCATTCTCACCAAACATAACCTTTTTTTGTGGTGCCAAAAGCATGCAGAAAGATGAATGATGCTGCTAGAAAGGGGGTGAGGGTGAAGATGCCATAGAAGAGTGCCTCCTCCTTCTCCTCCTGCTACTACTTGTCGGGGAAAAGGGCTGCGCCACACATTTTTCTTCTTGAAGAGAAAGAAGAAGAGCACATTTTTTTTGAAGAGACATGCTATCACATTTATTCACATCCCGAATCACATGCTAGCACATTCATTCACATACTATATCATTCATTCACATCCCGATTCAAATGCTAACACATTCATTCACATCCTATATCATTCATTTACATCCCGATTCACATGACATCACATCTCATCTATTTATTCACATTTATCTAATTCACATCACATCTCATCACATCTATTTACCTCTCATTCTCATCACTTCTATTCTCATCACATCCATCCATTCTTTCCCATCTATCTGATTCGCATCCCATCTCATCACATCTATTTACCTCTCATTCTCATCAAATCTATTCTCATCACATCCATCCATCCATTCATTCCCATCTATCTGACTCGCATTACATCTATTCACCTCACATTCTCATCACTCCTATTCTCATTGCATCCATCCATCCATTCATTCCCATCTATCTGATTCGCATGACATCTCATCACATCTATTCACCTCACATTCTCGTCACTTCTATTCTCATCGCATCCATCCATCCATTCATTTCCATCTATCTGATTTGCATCACATATCATCACATCTATTTACCTCTCATTCTCATCACATCTATTCTCATCACATCCATCCATCCATTTATTCCCATCTATCTGATTCGCATTACATCTCATCACATTTATTCACCTCACATTCTCCTCACTCCTATTCTCATCGCATCCATCCATCCATCCATCTATCTGATTCGCATCAAATATCATCACATCTATTTACCTCTCATTCTCATCACAACCATTCATCCATTCATTCCCATCTATCTGATTCGCATTACATATCATCACATCTATTCAAGAAAATCTTCCGACTCAGGATTATGTGAATGGAAACATACGAGGAATGTTGGTAAGGTTCATCCATTCGAATTGGGCGATTTGGACGGAACATCTTAAAGTAAAAGAATATAGAAATCACTTACAAGAGGATAAGATACATGGGATTTGCTTTTTGATAAGAGATTAAAAGGAATTAATCATTATTAAGAAGAAATAATGGCTAAAAGTCTGTAAAAACAGAGATACATAGAGAATTATAGTTTTAAATCCATAAGGACTATACAAAAGAGGATTACATAGGTACATAGAGCTTGAAGAAAGCTTCGCGCCTCTATAAAAACTTTCAAAAACAGGCAACTGAGTGAAAAGTTATGAGCACTTTACTACAAGACTATAAAACTGCCAAAATTCGCCTAGTTAGCAACTTTGGGAGACATTCTGATCATCAATGAAGTAAAGGATTAAGAAATTAGTTACATGAGTGGAAAGATCATATAAATAGCTTCCTATCCATATGATCAATTTTAGAAACCAATACCCGAGTGATGAGTAATTACTGATTGAAATTTGGGTATTAGACCACAAAAATTGCACTTCCCTCTCTTTGCATGAAACCTCAATTTTCACATAGCCTCTTGCCTTTCATCTCCTTCATGATTCTCAAGCTAGAGGGTAAGGGTTAACACTGCTCATCAGTAGACAATCGTAAAGATTTACCTATGGTCCCCAAAGTCTTTCCACATGCTCATTACCACTAAAACCATTGGTACCTCCAAAGGAGGGTGGCAATAAGGCAAGGGCTACCTTGAGAAGTCACAGGCCCACCAAGATAATAACTCCTTATCCCACTTATCATGAATCATCAAAGAGGTCCAAAATTGGGTTAAGAATGAGGAGCTAATGCTAAATGAGACATTCACATATGTAAAGGGAGTGTTTGAATAAGGGTTTGAAGATAAGAGAATGGCAATGACACAAAATGCTCAATTGAGGAGGCTTCATTCATTTTTTTGAAAGGGAGAGGAGGGCTTCTTTTATAGGTGGAGAATCACCCTCTCTTCCATTGTTACAAATTACAACATAAAAATCTTCAACCCTTCAGTGACATAAGGATAGATGTCACCATCAATTGTCCTCTTAGGCTAAGTCTTCTATTGATTATTAAATTGAAGACTTTTTGACTTTGAAAGTGTGATGAGATAATAGCCAAGTCTAAGTGGCATGTAGGTGGAGATCCCACTTACACATGGCGGAATTATCCTCTTCCATGTCTAGAAGAATCTTTCCCAATTATGCACCTACACACACTCCTCCACATGCCTTCCACACTCCCCAACTTGTAGCCTTATGGTGGTGAATACTATATTAATAATAGAATTAAAATCCATGTGAGCATGAAGGCCCACTTTTATTTTCCACATCACTAGCCTATCTACCATACCAAAGTATTTATCAAGCATACTTGTGGCATTTACAATGTGTGCACCCTAAATCAAGTAAAACCATTATATTTGAAGATAAAATGCTGTTATCAGGGTAGCCGCCAAGCCACCGCATCACTACGCCGTTATTCCATTGTGGTGGACGCCGTAATCTTCTTGGACAAGCTTCCACATTATAACCATTGAGAAACCATCAAAATATGTACAAAATTGAAAATGAAAGATATCAATTTTTCATGTCACAGCACCACTACCATTTCCCCTTACTTTTAGGGAAGAATGGCAGTGGCTTCCATTCTCAAGTCCTCCCATCACCTTGAAGGGGAGAATGGCACAATTGCCATTCTCCCTTGCATTCAAGGAAGAATGGCAGTGGTGCCATTCTCAAGGCCTCCTATTACTTCATGGGGAGAAGGGTAGTGGTGCCATTCTCCCTTACATTCAAGGAATGGGAGTGGTGCTATTCTTGAGTGCCATTCTTGAGAATGGCACCACTAACATTCTCCCTTACACCCACGGAATGGCAGTGGTGCCATTCTTAAGGCCTCCCAGGAGAATGGCACACTACCATTCTTCCTTGAATGCAAGGAATAATGGCAATGGTGCCATTTTCAAGGCCTCACATCCCATTATCTTGAGGGGGGGTAGAATGGCAGCACTTCCATTCCCCCCCTTACTTTCAGGGAAGAATGACAGTGGCTTCTATTCTCGAGTCCTCCTATTACCTTGAAGGGGAGAATGGCATGACATGCCGTTCTCCCTTACATTTAAGGAAGAATGACAGTGGTGCCATTCTCCCTCACATTTTAGGAAGAATGGCAATGGTGTCATTCACAAGGCCTCATATCACTTCATGGGGAGAATGGCACTAGTGCCATTCTCTCTTACATGCAAGGAATGGGAGTAGTGCCATTCTCAAGGCCTCACATCCCATCATCTTGATGGGATGGGTAGAATGGCACCATTGGCATTCCCTCTTACTTTAAAGGAAGAATGGCAGTGGTTGCCATCTTCAAGTCCATCCATCACCTTGAAGGGGAGAATGGCACGACATGCCATTCTCCCTTACATTCAAGGAAGAATGGCACTAGTGCCATTCTCTCTTACATGCAAGGAATGGGAGTAGTGCCATTCTCAAGGCCTCACATCCCATCATCTTGATGGGATGGGTAGAATGGCACCATTGGCATTCCCTCTTACTTTAAAGGAAGAATGGCAGTGGTTGCCATCTTCAAGTCCATCCATCACCTTGAAGGGGAGAATGGCACGACATGCCATTCTCCCTTACATTCAAGGAAGAATGGCGGTGGTGCCATTCTCCCTTACATTTTAGCAAGAATGGCAGTGGTGCCGTTCTCAAGGCCTCCTATGATTTCATGGGGAGAATGGCACTAGAGGGAGAATGGCACTAGTGCCATTCTCCCTTGCAATCAAGGGAGAGTGGCACTACTCCCATTCTCCTCAAGGTAGTGGTGACATTCTATCCTCCAAGAAATATATGCAAGGTAAATGGCAGTGGTGCCTCTCTCCCCCCTTACAAAAATTTGATTAATGAGGAGAATGGCACCACTTCCATTATCCCTTTTAATTTAATGAATTCTTGTCTTGAGAATGCTTATTGAATTTATTTGGGAAATATGAGTGTTTTATTGAATTTTAGTTTTCCTTACAAAATAAACAGGGACCATGGCATTTAGATGTGGGGAGATAATAAAGACTCTAGTGGGTGATGAAGTTGTTGCAATGGGTGCAATATGTGTAACTGACCTAGAGGGCTATTAGAGTGGTGTGAAAATAGGGAAAGACAATGTATCGCGGTGATAATGGAAAAGGGTATTAATAATGATGTGAGATTACCTTTCTCCACTATGGATGCAATGATAATTGGTCAAGCAATTTGGAGTGTTCTCAAATGGCCTAAGACCTCTCTCCAATGTGTTGGTGTAGCTTTGGATGAGGCCATGGGTGAAGAGACTATAGAAAATGAGTCCATGTCCCCTTATGTTGAGGGAATGTCTATTTCATCATTGGAAAATGATAACAAAATTCGTGAGTCCTGGAGATATAAAAATGTGGCCTTGTGGAATGAGAGCATGACAGAGACCATTGGGAAGGGTGTGATCTTATATGTTTATCCCTATGATTCCGTAAACTTTGTTGTAGGATTGTTTAGGTGTGAGAATAGAGAAGAACAACAAGAAACTAAGGACTACCTCAACAAGCACTACACAAGACATTGGTAGTGTAAGCTTAGTTAAGTGGCCAATCAAGCAAATTACCATGTTAGATGGAAGCCCATTGCAGAGATATGTGCCCATGGAACATGATGAGAGTATACATAATGTTGTGAATGGTGCATTGGCAAAAGATGTTTCATCTTCAAGGAAATGAAGGTACACTTTCATTAAAAGAAAGCCTAAGCAAAGAGAGCCACTGACATCAATGGTGGTCAGAATGTCAATGGAATCAGTGCTACAAGTTTCCTCAATTGATTGCTGTGAGTGCAAGTGTTGTCAGCATACGGATCGAGATATGTTAATGAAAATTCGAGAGAATTTTTGGGAAAACTCTCTAGAATCTCACACAAACTATGTGTATGACATGTTAACAATCTATGGCTTGGCATCATGACATGCATGGAAAGACAAGCTACAAATTTAGGGTGAATGGTGTGGAGGTATGCTGCATAGCATAGTATGGGATACATGGAGTACCAAAAACATCATTTTATAGATATAGGGAGTAGTTTGAGAATGGTGCACAACAATATGTGCATGGAAATACAAGAATTGTGAGGAGGACTAGGGAGCACACATGTATGGGAAGGGCTCTTATGCAAGAGTTCCTGGAAAATAACTTAGAGCATATGCCTCACAAAAGTAGAACCATGTTGGATGGTTCTAGAGAGACTCAATTGGTAATACCTGAAGTATATAAAAAGGTAGATATCCAATGTGAGATAAACAAAGGCCTATTCCATTTGGGTTTAGAAAATATGTCCAAATCTTCTTTTGGTAGGATATGGAATGAGGACTTCAAGAATGTTTCATTGGTCTCAAGAGTAGCGAGTTCTCCAAATGCAGTTTGTGTAGTGGGATAAAGTCACAGCTGGCAGCCACTAAGTGTTGAGAGGAGCATAATATACTGATGGAGGAAAGAAATAAGCATATGATACACCAACAGAGTTGTAGGAACCTTTATTATACATGGCGCAGGTACTTTGAGATGTATCCTACTAAATACTTATGTATAATTCATGACAAGAGGGACCAAAAGAAAACAACAATCCCAAGGTTTTGGGTGAAGTCAAAAGACACTGATTTTGCTTGGTAATTACAAGTGTCTCTAATTGGAATGATTACTCATGGGGGCATGGGCATGGTCATTATGGACACTTCATTGTAAATGGTTTGTGGCCCTCAGATCCAAATCTCACAGTTGGCTCCCTTGCATTGTGTTTGCTCAACTTGGAGAGGATGGACATGCATGCAATTGGGGACCTAGCCACTAATGGAGTCCAGGGGAAAGAAAAAAAATTCCATCACTAAATGCTCTAAACTCAAGAAGTGCCTTGGATTGTCATTATGCTCTTTAAGAAGGTAAGGAACCTCTCCATAGTGGTGCGTCTACAGGTTTACTATAGGAAAGTGTCACTAATGAAAACTTGGGGGATATAAATGCCACGACTTCTACTATAGATACTATAACAAGCACTGCCTCCTCGTTTCGTAAATTTCCAGAGAACTTGCTGCTATAACTAGATAACTTTGCATCAGATAACAAAAATTGGTACTTATTTACATACCTTTCGCTACTTGTTGCAAGAGGTGTCTTTAAGACAGTTCAATTAGGCTTCTTGATAGTAGGGCACACACATGAGGGGACATTGATGCAGTGTTTAGCATGTTATCTGAGAAATTGAGAGTGGGTCAAACATTCACGTTTCAACATCTAATGGATACATTTAGATGCTCTTTTGAATCCAAACCAACACCATTTCTTCTCAAAATGATCCCCAACTCTTCAAGAGTTTCGTTTTGAAGGTTATCTTAATGATGGGCAAGATATGCTTGTGGATCATTCTAAACCATTGCAGTTTCATTTCTTCATGCTTGAAGAAAAACCAATGATGCAATACAAAGTGCATCCCAATTCACCTGATTGGATGCCTAGAGAAGGAGGCATTGAGTTAAGGAAGAAAGATTCTCATGGGGATGACCGCTTATTTCAACAGGGTTTCTAGACATGCTACCAATTGCTGAATTTGTAAGGGATCACCTACAACTAATGGCAGGTATAAAGGACTACATTAGGTTTTGGGAGAAGTGTGCAGTGTGCGCGGGACACACATTATTGATGAGAAAAGAGGGTTTACGCAATCTGACACGTGGCTTCCTAAGTGTGGTGACATCAAATGTGGCAAGCTATGTGCTCAGTTTGATCAAGCTTCATCTTCATCTAATAAGGTAATCAACATTGTTTCCCTTAGGTCACAAGCTTTGTACCATTCTCATGTGGCAACAACACACACTACTTCCTTCATGATTTTTACTTCTTTCTTTTGTTTAGGGACCGAAAATTTAGAGCCTTACTAATGCTAAAAAGTGTTGTGAAAGGTCCTTGAAACTTAATGATATGGATACTAAAGGTGCAACATTACACATAAGAACTAGGGGTTCACATGCACAAAGGGAGATTTGATGAAAAAGGGATAAATTGAGCTAGACATTGACCTTGCATTTGTAAGTGTTATGAGATCTTGTTAATACACATTGACCTTGCATTTGAAATTGTCACTAGATCACATAGTTAGCCATTCCTCTACTTGTGGAAAATTTTAACAGGGAGGGCTTTCATATAAAACAAGTTTCTTCTCATGCTAGGGGGTACTTCCCCCCGAAAGTGAAACTAGAAGATATCTATCCAAGTGGTGATGAAAAAGACAATGTGAAGGGAAAGATAAGTCACCAAACATTATTTATCTTCTCAATTTGCCTATTTGATGCATTCATTTGTATCACATAGTCTCTAGAGCTATATCTTAGGGAGCATGAATTTATATGGATCATACACTATTTATGAGGTAAAATTTAAAAAAAATACAATTCTTTAGCTTGAGAAATGAGTTCCAATACATCATTAATATGCCACATAAATAACAACATAACACCTAGCAAGGCTAGGGTCTCTAGTTAACGATGAGAGATCCCTGCCCCCTCCATGCAACCGATTCGGGGGTGCTAGCAACGGAAGAAGCACTTCTTGCACACGGGGCAGGATCCCTCACTCGGAGCCTCGCCTGCGGATATCTGAACAAGAGACTAATCCCTTGGTTCTTAAAAAATTGAACCCGAAAAAACTTCCCCCTATCGGAAAGCACAGGCGATTCCTCTAGGATATTTGTACTCTAATGTAGTCAGGGTCATTACTACTGACCAAACTGATCCGACCGAACTATGAGTCACTTGGTCAGATCAAGGAAGAAACTTGCACTTGGATCATACAAACCAACGTTTTTTTCCCCATCGAGAGGCACAGCCGTTGATTCTTTTTCCATAGAACAATTACTATCCGGGATTTACTTCATCTATCGTACTATAACATAATTGAGTCTCATTTTACGGATCCATCAGTCCTCCAGCCTAACCCCATCCAGTCCCATGGGTTAGCCAACCCCCCAACCACTGTAGTGATCGGATCCAATTAGGAATTTAGTTAGGTTTTGTCCCAAGTACCAGGGAAAAGAGTTCCCAGGCCCTCTAGTCGGATATTCATGCAAATTTAATGCCACTCACACCACTTACACACCCAATATGAAATTGCCTTTTTCACAGATTCAACTATCTTTAAACAATCATTTAATGAAACCATAGTGTCACTGATCATAATCCTCCAAAATATCCGGTTGAATCCTAATTTTCAATCATTCAGGTTCATCGGTGTACCTATGGCATCATTGGCAACTAGAACGCTCACCACCTGTCCCTCAGGGGCCTTTTCGATAGTTCCTAGCTCATAGTACCCAACAATATATTCACTTATAAAAATCAAGATGGAATCTTCGTTGAAAATCTGCAAGATCAACCAACAGATCCATATAAAAGAGCCATGGACTCATCCGTTTGAGGACCAGCAAGGTCAATCAACCAGATCCATACCCGGTTTCAGAAAACAACTCTTACTCCTTGTTCCAATATCTTCCTCGTCAGAACCCTCTAGGATCCTTCGCAGGTCACCTAGCGCTTCACTCATAGGCCACTTCCTTGGTCCCTCATCCATCGTACCGGAAGCTCACCATTTAAATCGAACCGAGGCTGGTCAAGACCTCGGCCGACCTTGCTACATGAGACGTCCTCTGTTGACTCTCCGTCAGCTGTTACAACTTTATCAGTTAGGTCTCCACTACCTCATTCTCAAGACGATCAAAATGCTTCCCCAGCATTATTGACATAAAACAATCATTTAAAAACAGGTCATAAATACAATTTCTATAATGAACTCTCGTCTTTCACATTGTTCCACATCTGTCCACATTACTTAATCTATATCCAATTCATATGTATTCCTATTCTCATCCAATCACATCATTTTTCATCTCATCACATCTTTTCTCATTTATCCTCATCACATCTCATCCACTCGCATACCCATATTCACATCCCATCACACCTCATTCATTTACACCACATATCATTCATTCACATCTATCTCAATTTACATCACATCTCATCACATTCATTTCACATCCCATCTCATTCATTCTTATCCCGATTCACATCTCATCCATTCACATCCCATATCATTCATTTACATCCAATTCACATAAGTTACATCACATCTCATTCATTCACATCCTGATTCACATCACATTACATCTCATCCATTCACTCACATCGACATCACATCCTTTCACATACACATCCACATCCATTCTTCCACATACACATCCACATCTATTCTTTCACATCCACATCCACATCCATTCTTTCACATACACATCCACATCCACATCCATTCTTTTACCTACACATCCACTTCTATTCTTTCACATACACATACACATCCACATCTATTTTTTCACATACACATCCACATCCGTTTCCATTACATCACATCTTATCACATCTCATTCACATCTTATCGCATCTCATTCACATCTTACTGCATCCCATTTACATCTTATCACATTCTATTTTCATCTTATTACATCCATTCACATCTTATCGTATCCCATTTACATCTTATCACATTCTATTTCCATCTTATTACATCCATTCACATCTTATCGCATCCTATTTACATCTTATCACATCCATTTCACATGCTATTCCCATTTAGTAGCTTTTTCTAGTTTGATTCCGATAATGGGACTTTTTC
Source organism: Cibotium barometz (assembly GCF_041138505.1). Lineage (NCBI taxonomy): Eukaryota > Viridiplantae > Streptophyta > Polypodiopsida > Cyatheales > Cibotiaceae > Cibotium > Cibotium barometz. Next base: position 38,764,996 of record NC_141096.1, read on the forward strand.
TAAATTTTTACCAATTGCTTGGCCTAATTAAAGGTTCCTTTTCTCGAACGACTATTTCTATATTCCTTCTCAATTCCTCAATTGAATTATATTTAATATTCCTCTTTTGAATAAAAAAATTCATGGGATATACAGAAATCAATTCTACCCAATCATAAATTGAATTATACTAAAAATTCCTCTTCTTTCCATTTAATTTCTTGGATCTCAAATACCATGGGAATTCTTTTTTTTTTTGCATTTAATTATTTGCATTCCAATGTCATGGGAATTTCTCTTTTATCATTAATATTTTTTATAAAATAAAATACCAATTAATTTAATATACTAGGAATTTCTCTTTTCCCATCTAAATGATGGAATTCCAAATGTCATAGGAATTCCTCTTTTACCATTTAAATATTTCTCATAGATAAAATAAATTTATCTAAAACTTGGAATTTAAATAAAAGCTTGAGGGAGGAATCTTACAAACGATATAACGATGCAATAAAAGTTATTAAGTACTAAAATGGCATAAAAAGAGAGTTAGCTCAAATGGTAATAATGGAAATGACTGTTTCTTTTTCTTTTTCTTCCTAAGGATAGGGGGAATTCAAGTTAATTAGTAGAGAGGAATTTTGAGACTAGACCTTGTTTCCCACCACATCACTTACCACACGTAGAGACTGTCCAAGTGGAAAGGGTAGAGATGAAAAGACAAAGATGATTTTTGTGCATCCGAAAAGACGAATAGAGGTTGAAAGGGAAGAGATATGACCACCCTTTTGGATAAGGGGTGGCAAACAAGTGGTGAAATGGTAGACAAGAGGTGAAAATGACAGTGGTGAAAAGGTAGACACATGAATTCCTAAATTGGATAACTATTGAGGAGAGAAGAATTCAAAGGGGAAGAATAAACGATAACCTCTCTAACAATATGGTAAAAGTGTGGAATTGAGGTTACCATTTATAACATTATGATCCAAAGGGCCAAAAAATGACTACATTTTTGGTTGATTAATAAAGAAGGATGGTCCAAAAAGGGCACAATGAAGTACAAATCACCTACTGAAGAATGAAGAGAAAGGATTTCTCTCTCTCTCTCTCTCTCTCTCTCTCTCTCTCTCTCTCTCTCTCTCTCTCAGGCTTATTTTAAGGATCTCATCTCCTTGGTTTAAATATTTCTAGCACCTCCACCTTTTTGGAGTGCAAGCATCATCTCCACCTTGTGGAAGTGTAGGCTAGCTTGCTAGCAATAGCTGAACTTTAATAAATCACCATATAAAATAAGGTACCTAATCCATATTAAGTAAAGAACCGCTTAACTCTCTCCTTTTTAAGATTCTCTATCTTAATATTGAACCAAAATAAGTCCTTTCATGATTAAATGAAAAACTAGGCAGATGCAGATGAATATATAGATATTAAAGATATACGTATGTATAGATATTAAAGATATACGTATGTATAGATAAATATTTTGATATATGTATGTATGTACACACACACACACACAAAGAGAGAAAAAACACATACTATTCACCAAGATAAGCACCTATCATCCCTTTTCAATTGTATATATGGTCCCCCTATCATATACCCTTATGATATGCACACTCTATACTCTGAAAAGTGAGAACTCATAGTAATGTAGCTACAAGTTAGATATAGTGAATTAGGCCCTTAAATTTTAGGCAAGGTGAGTAACCTTAAGTGTATGCACACCTTATACTTATAAGATATTAATTTTGAACCTTTTTAATTCTTTAACATATCAAACCAATTTTATCACAACAAATTGTAAGGTTGTAACCTGTAAGCATTAGGAAAAATTTACACAAAAAAGGTTGTCTAAGAGCTTTCTCTCTTTTATCCACTGGACTTTATAGGAGCAGACGGATTGCCTTCCTCTCCAAATTTGGAGAATCTTAATCCTTCTTCCATATATTCTTCACTACTAGTTTCTGTAGTGGTCAGATTTCTCCAAGCTGCAACACTCAATCGAGTGCTTGCCGCCGCCGCGAGCGACCAGAGCCAACACTTCTCTAGTTGGAGGAACTTGGGTGATTAGATGTATTATTATTGGGAGTAAGGTTATCTCCAATAAGTTTCCCTTTACTTAAGTGCATGAGAATACAATTCAACAGGCTAAATCAATACTCCAATCATTAAGCTCAGATTTTTATTGGAGTAAGGTTATCTCCAATAAGTTTCCCTTTACTTAAGTGCATGAGAATACAATTCAACAAGCTAAATCAATAATACTCCAATCATTAAGCTCAGATTTCTATTGGACTGAAATAGCAAGCTATGTTTCACGTCATGAAATGGCAGACTGTGTTTCACGTCGTGAACAACTTGTGTTTCACGCTTTAAATTTTTGGTTTAGAATTACATTAATCCGAGTCGGGGAGACTCCTATAATGCACATATGACCCTCTCTTACCTCTGATATGACAATCCTTTACTCCGTGAATAAGCCTTTTCACATCGTGAAATAGGAGATCTCTGCCGTGAAATTGTAGAGTATGTTTTGCATCATGAAAAAGCAGATTGTGTTTCACGTCATGAAATGTATTGCACACCGTGTGTACTGTTTTGTTGCACTTAGACGAGATTGTCATAAGATTTTACATGCTGCATGCCATCATATAGCAATTGTAAAATAGTTGTAAAGAAGTTCAAAAATTTTAGGAATTTCACAAGACCAAACTATACCTTGGATCATATACCTATGCAGCCATTGTCGTCCATCCCTACACATGCCTGACATGATCAAAACAAACCCAAGTCCTTTTCAAATCAATGTCTCCTATTTGATACATATGTTTCACTAGGTCTACACCCAATGCGAGCCTTTTGGTTAACATTTTAAACATGTAAAACTGCTCTGACTCATTCAAAGCTTGCCGAGGAAAATGACTACCATAGAAGAACTCAAAAGCGCATTATCTCTTCGAAACTAGGATACTAGACCCTGCACCTTGCACTATACTATTGATTCTAGAAGCTCGTACCATCCTCCTGAATCTATAAGAGAATTGGACAACTTAACAATCTATGTTGAGAAAGAACAATCAAGAAATTAAAATCAATATGGAGTTAAAATTACTTTTGACATTGAGTTAGGGGATGCATGTGTTCCAATAATAGTGACAACTCCATGTTGCTAATATTTGATCCATCCTTTTCGTATGCTTCCTAACCCTGCATCCAATACAAGTTGTTGGGTGATATCCATTTGTGTCTTCCTTGGAGCACTTGTAGCCACCTCTCGACATCATGTATGTTAGCATCACTATCACCAATAATAGTAACTTCATCCACATAAATTACTAATAGCATGATACCTCTATCTAAATTTTTTATATAAAGTGAAAAATATGCATTGGATATTTGAAAATACAATGGTAACAAGACAATCCTCGATCTAGTTTGACCATGCTCTGGGTGCCTGCTTCAAGCCATATAGGGCTTTGTGTAACCTGCACACGAGATTTGGGTGTGCATCACTCTCATAACCTGGTGGCTGTATCATGTATACTTCTTCTTACAAATCACCATGAAAGAAGGCATTCCTTACTATCTACCATATCTCTCTATCTACCATATCTCTCTCTCTCTCTCTCTCTCTCTCTCTCTCTCTCTCTCTCTCTCTCCCCCTTACCATATCTTGTATGGTGGTTATCTCTTGTCTCGCTGTCTCTCCCCCTTCGTACCTTCTCCTTGTCTTCATCACCCTTACTCTCCCTCATTAGTAGTCTATCATTGTCTTTCCCTTTCCAACTCATTTTTTCTCTTCCTTATTATCAACCGTGCTATCTTTGGATTGAGGCTCATACATTATAAGGGAGATATCATCCTCTCTCTCTTCATTTGTCTTTCTCTTATCCATGTTGTCACCTCTTGTATCTCCCTTTCTTTTCATGTTTTCTCTCTCTTATACTTCTGTTCATGTGAGGCCACAAACTTATCATTCATTTCTTAACATGTACACTCAACTTCATTTTATCCGTACACAGATCCTTTAAGTTTGCAAACTTAACACTATCTTATTAATCTACATAATATAGAAAATGCCAATACTTTATTAGTTTGTATGAAATGTTGAGCACAATGGCATTGTTGAAACTATCAATCATATCTCATTGTAAAAGCCCCACATGCATTCTTATCGCCCTCTCTCTCTTTATTCATATGTAAAATAAGATTATGATAATCATGAACAATTGTTAAACCCAAACACTTGAATATTTGTAAACAAATGTGTTCATTTACAATACAGTAACATCTTCATCAAGACACCCTCTACAACGTCCTCTTCCGGATAGATACAAACAATGTTCATGTCTAATTTACATGCTACCATATCACAATCTCTACATTCTACATAAAACTCTACAATCTCTACATTCTACATAAAACTCTACAATCACTTGCCTCCTTCTTTCGCATCAGGTTGCTTCAACATGCTATTCCCAAAGTCATATCCATGTTGGCATCCACCTACTCTACAAAGAAAACATTTCTCTAAATTGCACATAATATGAAACACGAATAATTTGAAGTACTTATATATTTATACCAATAATTTGAAGTATTTATATGTTTATACCATACCTTGCCATGATATCCCATGTGGGTGTCTTCTCTAAAGCATCATGGTGCAAGGATCAATGATATAATCATGTGAAAAAGGTTGTGCATGATTTATTCTAACTATGCTCATGAAGGTAGCAGCCGACAAGGGTATCTCTACAAAAGAGTATGAGAAGATTCATTGTAACAATAAATGATGTTGAATGGAAACCTTTTATGAGAATCATAAGCACCTCTATGGGTAGTGTTGCTCACCTCTTGTCCAAATGCCTTTCCAATCTTTATTGTACACCGCACATTCAACAGGGTGTCTGATATAAAGCCATATTACTCGGCCTTCCCTATCATGGCAAAGAGAGCCACCAACATCAATGTTCAGAATGTTAATGGAATCAGTGCTACAAGTTTCCTCGATTGATTGTTGTGAGTGCAAGTGTTGTCAGCATACTGATCAAGATATATTAATGAAAATTTGAGAGAATTTTTTGGGAAACTCTCTAGAATCTCACACAAACTATGTGTGTGACATGTTATTTATGGCTTTGCATCATGAAGACAAGCTACAAATTTAGGGTGAATGGTGTGGAGGTATGTTGCAGAGCATGGTATGGGATACATGGAGTACCAAAAACATCATTTTACAGATATAGGGAGCATATTGAGAATGGTGCACAACAATATGTGCATAGAAATACAGGAAATGTGAGGAGGACTAGGGAGCACACATGTATGGGAAGGGCTCTTATGCAAGTGTCCGTGTGGAAAATAACTTAGAGCGTATGCCTCAAAAAAGTAGAACCATGTTGGATGGTTCTAGAGAGACTCAATTGATCAGAGGTAAATAGATGTGATGAGATGGGATACGAATCAGATAGATGGGAATGAATGGATGGATGGATGTGATGAGAATAGAAGTGATGAGAATGAAAGGTAAATAGATGTGATATGTGATGCGAATCAGATAGATGGGAAAGAATGGATGGATGGATGTGATGAGAATAGAAGTGATGAGAATGAAAGGTAAATAGATGTGATGATATGTGATGCGAATCAGATAAATGTGAATGAATAGATGAGATGTGATGTCATGTGAATCGGGATGTAAATGAATGATATAGGATGTGAATGAATGTGATAACATGTGAATCGAGATGTGAATGAACGATAAGGGACGTGAATGAATGTGTTAGTATGTGAATCGGGATGTGAATGAATGAGATGTGATGTGAAATGGATGTGATAAGATGCGATGTAAACTGGATAAATGTTAATGTATGTGAAGTGATGAGATGTATGGGTAGATGCAAGTAGATGTGATCTAGTGAGGATAAATGAGGAAATAAGTGATGAGATAGAAAAAGATGTGATTAGATGAGAATGGGAATACTTATGAAATGAATGTGGATGGATGAGTGGATAATGTGGATTGATTTGGATGATGTGGATGGATGTATGGATGATGTGGATTGATGTGTGGGTAATGTGGATTGACATGAATGGATGTATGGATGATGTGGATTGATGTGTGGATAATGTGGATTGATGTGGGATGGATGAGTGGATAATGTGGATTGATGTGGATGGATGTATGGATGATGTGGATTGATGTGTGGGTAATGTGGATTAACGTGAATGGATGTATGGATGATGTGGATTGATGTGTGGATAATGTGGATGGATAAGTGGATAATGTGGATTGATGTATGGATAATGTGGATTAATGTGTGGGTAATGTGGACTGATGTGGATGGATGTATGGATGATGTGGATTGATGTGGATGGATGTATGAAAGATGTGGATAATGTGGATTGATGTGGATGGATGTATGGATTGTGTGGATTGGTGTGGATGATGTGGATGGATGTATGGATAATGTAGATTGATGTGTGGATGATGCGATTGGATGTGATTCGAGATGTGGGAATGATGTGATGTGATAGGGATCGATAAAGAAAATAAAAATTATGGAAAGATGAGAAAAGATGGCGACTAATGTGAAAGGATGTGGAGTGATGAGAAAAAATGGAAATATTGTTAGAACTGTATTTGTATGTGAAATTTGTTTTTAAATGACTGTTTTATGTCAAGAATGCTGGGGAAGCATTTTGACCGTCTTGTGAATGAGGTCGTGGAGACCTATCTGTTAAAGTTGCAACTGCTGACGGAGTCAATGGAGGATGTCTCGCATGAGGACTAATGTGAAAGGATGTGGAGTGATGAGAAAAAATGGAAATATTGTTAGAACTGTATTTGTATATGAAATTTGTTTTTAAATGACTGTTTTATGTCAAGAATGCTGGGGAAGCATTTTGACCGTCTTGTGAATGAGGTCGTGGAGACCTATCTGTTAAAGTTGCAACTGCCGACGGAGAGTCAATGGAGGACGTCTCGCATAGCAAGGTCGGCCGACGTCTTAACTAGCCTCGGTTTGATTGAATGGTGAGCTTCTGCTAATGTTGATGATGGACCAAGGAAGTGGCCTATGAGTGAAGTGCGAGGTGACTTGCGAAGGATCCTAGAGGGTGCTAACTATATGGTGCTCGGGCTCTGGGTCGGCGAAAATACCCACACGTACGTTGCTGAAGATATTGGAACAAGGAGTAAGAGGTGTTTTCTGAATTCGGGCATGGATCTGGTTGGTTGACCTTGCTGGTCCTCAACGGATGAGTCCATGGCTCTTTTATTTGGATCCGTTGGTTGATCTTGTTGATCTTCAATGGAGATTCCATTTTGATATGTGAATATATTGCTGGTTACTATGAGCTACGAACTATCGAAAAGGCCCCTGAGTGAACAGGTGTGGTGAGCGTTCTAGTTGCCAATGATGCCATAGGTACAGCGATGAAGGAATGATTGGAAATAAGGATTCAACCGAAGATTTTGAGGATTGTGATCAATGACACAATGGTCTCATTAAATGATTGTTTTAAAGATAGCTGATACTGAGAAAAAGGCAATTTCATATTGGGTGTGTAAGTGGTGTGACTAGTTTTAAGTTTGCATGAATATCCGACTAGGGGGCCTGGGAACTCTTTTCCCTGGTACCCAGGAAAAACCTAACTAAATTCTTAATTAGAACCCATTACTATAGTGGTTGGGCAGTTGGCTAACCCACGGGACTGGATGGGGTTAGGCTGGACTGATGGATCCTTAAATTGAGACTCAATTTTGTTATGGTACATGAATGACTGTGCCTCTCAATTAGTCTCTTGTCCGGATATCCATGGGCGAGGCCCCGAGTGTGAGACCCTGCCCCGCGCAAGAAGTACTACTTCCACTGCTAGAACCCCTGAATTCGTTGCGTGGTGGAGATAGGGACCTCACAGCTGGTATCAAAGCGAATTGGCTAATGAGGATCATTCGAGAAGCCAAAAATGTCAAAAATTTATGAATAAGCAGTAAAAGGTTGTAATTATGTGAAAAAATTCATACGAATTGATATTCAAACTAAAATTCGTAATTTGGTAATTGGGTCTTCAGATGGAAGTACCGCAATTGTATGGAATCCCTGACTTGCTTGAGGCCTAGACATGATGGTATTTACCTTATAGTTCCAAGGACCATGACTACTATATACCGAGGGTATAACTGACTTGCTTGAGGCCTAGACATGATGGTATTTACCTTCTTATAGTTCCAAGGACCATGACTATATACCGAGGGTATAACTGCAGCTCTTTACTGGCAGTATATACGAGTAAATCTAAGACTTAAAATTATAAGCATTAATACTATCCAGATGATAAATTCGAATGTGGTTGATATGATTTTAAATTCTGGTTGAGAACTGATGAGTTGAATTGGATTCTGATTGAAAAATGAAGATTCCTGAATTTTGGTTGAAATGTAATAAACTAAGCAAAACCACAATGAGGATGAATGGGACGAGTCCCTGTGATGATGTTTGTAGCTAGAATGACGTTAATGACTTCAGCAAATCACTATGAGATTAGTGGATTGTGTTGGCAGATTGCTGTTGTTAACACTTGACCCAGTGGATCAAGTTAAGGGATGTCAAATTAAAAATCTGTATAATTGAAAATTTCCATGAAGGACTATTCAGATAGAAAATTCGGTCTAATGGACCATTATTGTGATAAGGATTTGAATGATACGATCTGAGTGAATTATTATCTGACGATGAGTTTATAAGGGATCTTTATCCCAAGATTCTGTTGGGTTCACCAGACTATAAGGAACCTCAGAATCAGTTGGATCTTAAGCAAAAGAGTTCTCCTCTAATTTTGCGAGATGAGGATATCTCGCGTTTTCTAAGTGGGGTAGGATGTTAGATTCCTCCCTCCGTCTTTTGAGGTCTGCGGGTGTAAAAACCTCCCCTTCTGATCTTATAATTATTTCCTTCTCTGAAATAACAGAAAGATCCTATTTTACCTTGTTTTGGCCTAGACAGAGAAAATGTCTAGAGGGAGGTAATTCAAAATTGAGATATTTTTGGATATAAAAATCCTCCTAGTGTCTAAAATGGTTTCCCCTAAAATAGATATTCAAAAAGAAATTTCCAATGTGCAATTGGAATAAATTGAAATCGGGTAAAAAGGACCTTAGCCTAAGGGTCCAGATTTTCTGAAATTTTTGAATTAAGGTTCCTATGGACCAATTAGATTAATCCAAATGTAGGGAGGAGATAAATTTAAGAATAAAAGGAAATCCCTCCAAAAATGAGTAAATACTCACATTAGATGAAGAGTTAACTAAGGACAAGGTTATTAGTTAAAAAAGAAGAGATATTTGGAAGAAATGATGCATTTTTGACACCTCATTGTGGAGGAATTTCCCTCATGAAGGAGGCACCTATTTCACATGTGTGGTTGAGTTTTAAACTCACAAATAATGAGATATTTTCATCTCTCCTCTCTCGTGCTTCAACTAGATCCAAAAAGTAAGCTAAACTGAACTAAAAATGGTCAAAAATTGACCAAACTGATTTGGAAAATTCTAGAATCAGTTTGCTTGGTTAGAGGCTCACTTTTTCCTATAAATGAAGCCTCCCCCTTTGTAAATGGTTAATAGTGTTTTATGCACTGTTACTCTACTCCTCCTCCCCAGAGCCAAAAACAGTGAATTTATTGATAATTCATTAGTTTTTGACTATTACCTCTTCAAAAGAATTGGTGGCCACTCTTGTTGCAAACAAGAGTAGATTCCTCAAACCATCAAGCCAAAGGAAAACTCACAAAAATTCATGTAAGCTAGAAATCCCACTTTTTCTTTATTCCATTTAATGGTTTTCTAATTTTTGTTTTCTTTAAAATGAAAAATGATGCTATGCCTTGTTGGAAAGGCTTTCCCCCTCTCTTCATTATTGAATTTAGCCTTTCTTTATCCTAGATGTGTAATCAAATTGTTAGAATTAAACTTTTCATATTGTTTCTCTTTAAAAAGTTGAATTTGATTAGTTTAGAATGCTTTAAACCATTTGGGATAATTTCTAAGTAACTTGAGAATGAAAAAATTTGAAAAATGGTCAGCCATACAAAGGAGGTTATGGCAAAATTTTCTTAAATTTTGTGAAATAAGTTTTATCTTTTATTATTCAAAAAGAGTAATCCCCACCGCTTGTGTATTCTAAAAGTGTTATTTTTATTCTATGCATAGAAAAATGCATATTAGAAATATTTTTATAATAAAAGTGTTATTTTCATTAGAATTAATTTCTATGCATAGAAAGATGTATATGGGGAATATTTTGATTATAAAAGTGTTACTTTCATCAAAATTGATTTTTAAGCATAAATAGATGCATAAAATAATTTCTTTATTATAAAAGTGTTACTTTCATCAAAATTGAATTTATGCATAAAAGAATTTTTTTAATTATAAAAGCGTTACTTTCATCAAATTTTGATTTTATGCATAGAAAGATGCATAAAGAAATTTATTTTTATTTCAAAAGAGTTATTCTCATCAATTTTGATTTTATGCAAAGAAAGATGCATAAAGAAATTTATTTTTATTTCAAAAGAGTTATTCTCATCAATTTTGATTTTATGCATAGAAAGATGCATAAAGAAATTGATTTATATTTCAAAAGAGTTATTCTCATTAAAATTGAATTCATGCATAGAAAGATGCATAAATGATTTTTTTTATTTCGAAAGTGTTATTCTCCTTAAAATTGAATTTATGCATAAATAGATGCATAAAAGAATTTTTTTAATTATAAAAGCGTTACTTTCATCAAATTTTGATTTTATGCATAGAAAGATGCATAAAGAAATTTATTTTATTTCAAAAGAGTTACTCATTAATTTTGATTTTATGCATAGAAAGATGCATAAAGAGATTTATTTTTATTTCAAAAGAGTTATTCTCATCAATTTTGATTTTATGCATAGAAAGATGCATAAAGAGATTTATTTCTATTTCAAAAGTTATTCTCATTAAAATTGAATTTATGCATAGAAAGATGCATAAAAGATTTATTTTTATTTCGAAAGTGTTATTCTTCTTAAAATTGAATTTATGCATAAATAAATGCATAAACAGATTTTTATAAAAGTGTTATTTCCCACTAAAAATGTTCTTATGCATAAATAGATGCGTAAAGAATCTTTATGTCAAAAATAAGAATTCTCTTACATTCTAATTTCTATAAATAGATGTGATATAAATCAGATAGATGAGAATGAATAGAGGATGGATGTGATGAGAATAGAAGTGATGAGAATGAAAGGTAAATAGATGTGATGATATGTGATACGAATCAGATAGATGGGAATGAATGGATGGATGTGTGATGAGAATAGAAGTGATGAGAATGAGAGGTAAATGGATGTGATGAGATGTGATGTGAATCAGATAGATGGGAATGGATGGATGGATGGATGTGATGAGAATAGAAGTGATGAGAATGAAAGGTAAATAGATGTGATGATATGTGATGCGAATCAGATAGATGGGAATGAATGGATGGATGGATGTGATGAGAATAGAAGTGATGAGAATGAGAGGTAAATGGATGTGATGAGATGGGATGCGAATCAGATAGATGGGAATGAATGGATGGATGGATGTGATGAGAATAGAAGTGATGAGAATGAGAGGTAAATAGATGTGATGAGATGGGATGCGAATCAGATAGATGGGAATGAATGGATGGATGGATGTGATGAGATTAGAAGTGATGAGAATGAAAGGTAAATAGATGTGATGATATTTGATGCGAATTAGATAAATGTGAATGAATAGATGGATGGATGTGATGAGAATAAAAGTGATGAGAATGAAAGGTAAATAGATGTGATGATATGTGATGGGAATCAGATAAATGTGAATGAATAGATGAGATGTGATGTCATGTGAATCAGCATGTAAATGAATGATATAGGATGTGAATGAATGTGATAACATGTGAATCGGGATGTGAATGAACGATAAGGGACGTGAATGAACGTGTTAGCATGTGAATCAGGATGTGAATGAATGAGATGTGATGTGATAAGATGCGATGTAAACTGGATAAATGTTAATGTATGTGAGGTGATGAGATGTATGGGTAGATGCAAGTAGATGTGATCTGATGAGGATAAATGAGGAAATAAGTGATGAGATAGAAAAAGATGTGATTAGATGTATGGGTAGATGCAAGTAGATGTGATCTGATGAGGATAAATGAGGAAATAAGTGATGAGATAGAAAAAGATGTGATTAGATGAGAATGGAAATACTTATGAAATGAATGTGGATTGATGTGGATGGATGAGTGGATAATGTGGATTGATGTGGATGGATGTATGGATGATGTGGATTGATGTGTGGGTAATGTGGATTGACATGAATGGATGTATGAATGATGTGTGGATAATGTGGATTGATGTGGATGGATGAGTGGATAATGTGAAATTATGTGGATGATGTGGATGGATGTATGGATGATGTGGATTGATGTGTGGGTAATGTGGATTGACGTTAATGGATGTATGGATGATGTGGATGGATGTATGGATGATGTGGATTGATGTGTGGGTAATGTGGATTGATGTGGATTGATGTATGGATGATGTGGATTGACGTGTGGATTGATGTGGATGTATGTATGGAAGATGTGGATGGATGTGTGGATAATGTGGATTGATGTGGATGGATGTATGGATGATGTGGATTGATGTGTGGATGATGCGATTGGATGTGATTTGATGTGGGAATGATGTGATGTGATAGGGATCGATAAAGAAAAAAAAATTATGGGAAGATGAGAAAAGATGGGGACTAATGTGAAAGGATGTGGAGTGATGAGAAAAAATGAAAATATTGTTGGAACTGTATTTGTATGTGAAATCTGTTTTTAAATGACTGTTTTATGTCAAGAATGCTGGGGAAGCATTTTGACTGTCTTGTGAATGAGGTTGTGGAGACCTATCTGTTAAAGTTGCAACTACTAACAGAGAGTCAACGGAGGACGTCTCACGTAGCAAGGTCACGGCCGAGGTCTTGACCAGCCTCGGTTTGATTAAATGGTGAGCTTCCGGTATAGTGGATGAGGGACCAAGGAAGCTGCCTATGAGTGAAGCGCTAGGTGACCTGCGAAGAATCCTAGAGGGTGCTGACCATATGGTGCTCGGGCTCTGGGTCGCCAAAGATACCCACACGTACATCGGGGAAGATATTGGAACAAGGAGTAAGAGTTGTTTTCTGAATTCGGGCATGGATCTGGTTGGTTGACCTTGCTGGTCCTCAACGGATGAGTCCATGGCTTTTTTATATGGATCCGTTGGTTGATCTTGCTGATCTTTAACGGAGATTTCATTTTGATATGTGAATATATTACCGGTTTACTATGAGCTAGGAACTATCGAAAAGGCCCCTGAGTGAACAGGTGGTGAGCGTTCTGGTTGCCATGATGCCATAGGTACACCGATAAAGGAATGATTGGAAATAAGGATTCAATTGGAGATTTTGAGGATTGTGATCAATGATACAATGGTTTCATTAAATGATTGTTTTAAAGATAGCTGATGCTGAGAAAAAGGCAATTTCATATTGGGTGTGTAAGTGGTGTGACTAGTTTTAAGTTTGCATGAATATCCGACTAGGGGGCCTCGGAACTCTTTTCTCTGGTACCCGAGACAAAACCTAACCAAATTCTTAATTGGATACCATCACTATAGTGGTTGGGCGGTTGGCTAACCCATGGGACTGGATGGACAGATGGATCCTTAAATTGAGACTCAATTCTGTTATGGTATGATAGATGAAGTAAATCCCGGACAAAAATTGTTCCATGGAAAAGAATCAATGGCAGTGCTTCTCAAAATGAGGAAAAAAGCGTTGGTCTCTATGATCCAAGTGCAATCTTTTCCCTGATCTGACTTGGGACTTATTGGTTCAGTCAAATCAGTTCAGTTAGTTAAGGCTTTTGACTACATTAGAGAAAAGTTATCCTAGAGGAATCGCCTGTGCTTTCCGGGCAAGGGAAGTTTTTCCGGGATCGATTTTGGAAGAACTGATGGATTAGTCTCTTGTCTGGATATCCGTGGGCAAGGCCCCGAGTGTGAGACCCTGCCCCGTGCAAGAAGTACTACGTCCGCTGCTAGAACCCTTGAATTCGTTGCGCGGTGGAGATAGGGACCTCACATATAGAGTGGCTGAATTGTATTGACTATCCCTTGTGGTTATAGTGCCAAATAAGGGAAACAAATGGAGAGTATGTGTTGACTATAAACCTCTGAATGCAGCCACTAGAATACAACATTACCCCTTGCCTTTTTAGGATGAGATCCTAGATCAAGTTGCAGGAGTGAGAGGTACTCAGTATGTGATGGATTCAGTGGGTACTTTCAAATCAAGATAGTTCTAGAGGATCAAATGAAGACAAGCTTCTTTACTCCATGCGGGTGTTCTACTAATAAAGTAATAACCTTTGGACTCTTGAATGCCTATGCAAGCATTCAAAGTTTAATGTACAAGATAAGTGGACCTTATATGGGCATTTTTGTGAGGTTCTTTATGGATTACATATGCATTTATAGTGACAGGAAGCTTCATGTCAAAAAGCTCGATATTGTTTTTTAGAGACTTATTAAGGATGGGTCTTAGTTGAATCTAGGTAAGTGTAAGCTAGCAAGAGCAAGGGTAGTGTTTCTTGGGCATGAGGTTAGTGAGAATGGGATAGCCCCTGACCCATCTAAAGTTGAAAGTCTACTATAGATGGATAGTCCCAAGACCACCAAGGAACTCAATAGCTTTATTCAGAAGGTAAGGTATTTGTGCAGATCATTCTGTATGTTAGCTGAATATCTCTATCCCTTGGAGAAGGTAAGACAATAGGATTCATTTGTTTAGATTTTTGAAGAAGAAGAGATTTTTGACAACATAAAGGACTTTCTCTCCACCATGCCCATAATGATGCCACTAGACTGGACACAGACATTCTATTTGAGTCTTAGTGTAGGAAAGCATGCAATTGGAGTAGTTTTGATACAAAAAGGGATGAAGCAATCATATATGAGATCTATATACTACATTAGCACAACAATGGGAGATGAAGGATCCTTGCATGAGGTAGCCTGATGCTGGTATGGTTACTAGTTTATGCAGTCGAGAGGATAAGAAGCTATCTAATATACAGACCTTTTGTAGTGTTGACTTCATGCAGTTTGTTGCCCCATTTCCTGAGATTCCCAGAAGAAAACCCTAAGTTATAGAAAGGAATCTTAGAAGTACAAGATTTTGATATGAGCTTCATATTAGAGAGGACAGTGTGAGGCCACACATGGTAGATCTAAAGACATATAGGGAGGTGCAGGTCATCAGACCCAACTTAACAATCCAAGATGTTGAGAGACAAGTGATTCCCAACCATAGTTTGCATGAGGAATTGCAAGATGCAAAAGGAACCATGTATTTCAATGGAGCTTTGAAGAAGATTTTGGGAAGAGGTGGGGCTGTATATGTGTTTTTGAATGCACAAGGATAGGAGGCATGGTGTGGATGCCATGAAATAAAGGTGAAAAGCAACAATGAAGTTGAATACATAGCTTTTGCTAGGGATTAGAAGAGTGTAAGAAAAGGAAAATCAGAAAGTTAATCATAAAGGGACATGCCTTGTTGGTCATCAGACAAGTACAAGGGATTTGGAAAGTGAACAAGGATGTGTTAAAGCAATTGTTCTTCAAAGTTAGGAAGTTGCTTGAGAGCTTTCAAGCTATCTAGATTTGGCATGTATCTAGGACACAGAATCTAAGAGCTCATGAGTTGTTGGCTAAGCAAGTATTGACACCAATTGTACATGGGATAAAACTTTAAGAGCCATTATATCAAGGGAGAGAGACTTTACATGAAGAAAAGCATGTCTTGTTGTGACTGGATTTTCCAAAAGAGGATTGAATGCTTCAAACAGGAAAGCAGTAGCTAAGAGAACCATGAGGTATGTACAGATAGGGGAACAAAAATATCACAAGGGCTTAGATGGGATTCTAAGGAGAATACTATATCATGATGATGAGATACATCCATGTTTGTTGGCAGCATGCCATGAGGAAGGCTATGGAGGACACTATGGAACAGATATCAAGAAAGGTCTTAGTAGCTCAACTAATGTGGCTAAGCATGAACAGGGGCGTGGCCCGTTAGTGTAGAAGCTCTAAGAATGTCAAGACTCCCAAAAAAGAATGTTGGTGCTAGAGCCCATGCAGCATGTTATGAGTTATCGAGAATTTGAGAAATGGGGGGTAGATGTCATAAGTCAATTTCTTTATGAGATGATTTGTTGCAGATTTGGGGTTCCCTTAGAGTTGGTGACAGATCAAGGAATAGAGTTTAGAGACAATTTGACCTAGAATTTAACCAAGTTGCTGCATATCAAACACAGGCTCACTACACCTTACCACCTTCAGTGTAATGGGTTGATAGAGACCTTCAATGGGGTTTTATAAAGGTTATTGTTCAAGCTTGTAGAAGATCACCCTAGATACTAGGATTTTTCTCTGGATAGAGTATTGTGGGCTTACATGGTTTCAGAGAAACGTAAAATAGGGTTCACACCCTTTCATTTGGTTTATGGGGAGGGTTGTGTTTTGGCTGTTGCTGCCATCTTTGGATTTCATACTGTAGCATGGTGTATAACAAGGGGAGCAAGAGATGAACAGATGGGCCATTCAAATGCTATGAAGGGGTAAGTTAGAAAAGGATAGAGAGATTTAATGAGAGATTAGAGAACAAGAGTTTGGTTTGTTGGAGCGCTATGGGTGGGAGCGTTATGAGTGGTGTAAAGAAGAAGGGGGTCCCATGGAAGATGTTGTGGATTGCTTTTAATAGGAGCATTATGGGTGTGGGAGTTTGATCTAGGTTAGTTGGAGAGGAAATTGATGGGGGATTTTCTATGGCACACCCAATTGATGAGGGGGATTGATTGGCTAGGGGGGATTCTACACCAAAAGACTTGTGCCCACCCTCGATTCCTTGTGAGAACTTGTTGAGAGAATCCTCTGCATCTTCATGTGTATGGCTTTGGAAAATTTTGAAGGTCTCCTATGCCTCGTCCATGGGAAGATGTCTTGGGGGTAAGCCACATGGATGATATAAATGGTGGCTTTGCTAGTGGGAAAGGGCTTGGTTGAGGTAAGAGGTAGACTATATAATATATTTGGAGGATGCCCACCCTTGATTCCTTGTGAGAGCTTGTCGAGAGAATCCTCTGCGCTTTGTAAAATGTCGAAGGTCTCCTATTCCTCGTGCATGGGGAGATGTCTTGGGGGTAAGCCACATGGATGGTATGAATGGTGGCTTTGCTAGTGGGAAAGAGCTTGGTTGAGGTAAGAGTTAGACTATATATTATAGCTGAAGGATGACCAATGGGTTGTACTGATGATTAGACATGCTACAGAGCTAGAGAAAGGTAGACTTTACACATCAACAAATAAGGGTCTTCATGGTTATCATGGCCGAGTGAAGTGAGGCTGCATGAATGGGGTAGTTGAGACTGGGGGTGGTGCCGTGAGGTCGAGAGAGTGTGGAATTGACAAACATATGACACTAGGTGGAAACATTAGACAAAAGCGAATGGGACTCCATGGAGTATAGCAATGTAGTGTCCCTAAAAGATATGGCTAAGTCGAAGAAGAACATGGTGTTGAGGGTGGGTTCCCGTGTGGCATTAATGTAGAATAAAATGGTGTGGAAAGTGGGAGTGGAAATAGCATCCGATAAAAAGATGTTGAACCAAAAGCAAGTATAGGACTAAGGTGAAATTGATAAAAGCAAGTATAGGACTAAGGTGAAATTGATAAAGGTAAGGGTATCCACGAGAGAGCGGCTCATGGTTGGAAATGTGTTAAGGTTGGTAGCCTATGAGTGCAGCATGTCTAGCTTCCGTTGGTCTCATGCTTCTAATGGGGTATCATCCAAGGCAAGGGTCTATATGTGATGAACTTTGGCATGTGCCTCGGTTACTATCAAGGTTTCTTTATGGAGGAAGAGGAGATCTTGAGATCTTGGTAAGGTGCTTCCCGAGCAGCTATTTTGCTCACTCTGAGGTTGTACTCCTTTTGGAAATATGTGAGTTTTGGTGGCTTCGTGTGTTGTGGTGAGGGGAGTGTCACACTCCTTGTTGACAAATTCGCTAGCCGCACGGACCGTTTGGGCCTCTTTGTCTTTTTCTTACTTGAGTTCTTCTAGGATTTAATCTCTTTTGGCTTCATGTGCGTGGGCTACTATAACCTTGGCACTCTCGAGGGCTTAGTATTGAAGGTGGAGGGCATCCATGTCCTGCTCATGAGAGTGTTGGCTAGCTCCTCTTGGGTGGCTTACATGTGGCTTTCTTGAGTTCAACTTTGAGCATGGCACTCTTCCCACGAGCAGCTTGAAGCAATTAGACATGGGTGCATTTTCGGCTCTCTTCTCGGATGTAGGCATCCTAGCTCTTAAGCTCTTAAATGATGTGGTGCTTAGAAGTTTCAGTGACATGGGAAATAAGCTCAATGCACTCGTGAGTGTCAACATTGGTGGAAGTGCTTATGGGGGACTGAAAAATCGTGGGCCAGTTTTCTAGATAAAGAGATGGTCCATGAGAGACCAATCATTCGTATCCTTTTGAGGGTGCTTGTGGAGGTGGGTATGGGATGCTTCCATAGTCACAAGGATAATCCAAGTGGATGTGCTGGAAATTGGGATGAAGTGGAAATGGGTGACCTGATCTCGGGAGGGGGGTGGGAGTTGTCTCATGGGTCACTGGGTGAATCTCCTCATGGGAATCGGTAGCTTGGGCTCCACGGACATCCAAGGTTTAAAGAAGTCTTGAGGATCAAACATATCACTAGCAGAGCCTGCAAGAGGATCTTCTTCTTCTTGGGTGGAATGGTGAAAATGGAAGGTAGTAGTAAGAGATTGAGATCAACGGTTGGGGGCTAGAGCCAATGGTGGTTAAAGGTTCCTCCATGGGGAGAGCCTTGGGAAGGAAATGGATGGATTATGGGATGTTTCTCGTATGGGTTACTTCGAAAGAGGATGGGGCTTGGGGTATTGGTAGAACGGGGTGCCCGTAAGGCATGAACCGACTGGGCAAGGTACCAAGGCAAGAAGCTTTTTTTAAAAGATGTAACAATGGATATTTGTGAGCCTATGTATGTAATATAACTTGCCTCTACCGAGTTCTGGCAAGAGCTCTGGAGCTCAATGGTGAAGGCTTCGGCCTGGCTAGTCGATCGGCCATAAAGAAGCATGGGGAGGATGGTGAGAAACACCTTATTGTGGCAATCTCAGGACTTTTTGGTGAGTGAGGAAGGTGAGCACACGAGCCTCTAGGATAAGTCGTCAAATTTAGCCCCACCATTGCATTGGTGATTATGTGCCAAACCTTAGTCATGGTGGTTCCCTTCCCACTATGAAAGTTGGGTGGAACTTTGGATGCATGGAGTGGGAGACATAGGGCCCTATGCACAAGATCCTTGTGAGCGGGATTCGGTGAAGTGACCCATCCGGCACATCAACCTCTCCTGCATTATCACTTGAATTGCCAATATTGTGGTAGAATTCAATGTAATGGAGGGTAAGAGGGAGATCTAGACCCCAAGGGAATAAATTTTGGAAAGCTGTGAGGTTGACCTTGTGTAGGAAAGGGGCTACTTGAGGTAATTGGAGTATGGCATGGCACTTGGGTGATAGGTAGGTGACCCTAAAAAGGTCATGGAGAGGGTTTATGACCTGGGCATGAAAGAGGCAACCTTAGCCAAAGCATTTGTAGGAGGTCAAGGGAGAAGAGTCATCTTGAATGGTCATCCTGAATGGCGAGGGACATTTCGGCCAATTGCTCCGAAAGATCTAAAGGCCGCTTTTAGACTCTCGATGGAGGGGTGTGACGACGAAGTGAATGTGGCTATGTTCCTTGTGCGCAATAGATTAAGCCTTTAGGTTTTGGGTAAGTGCATGGTCAGTGCAGGTTTGTTGGGATGTGTTTTAGACTATCTAGGAAGATGCTTTTGGACTTTCTTGGAGAGTAGCCTGCTATAAACAACCAATTGTGGGGACAGTCTACCCCATACCCCATTCAGTGGGGGTAGCCAAAATAAATAATGAAAGGAGGCTAAAGTGGTTACCTAGTACCTACACTTATCGGTGGCGTAGACGTTCGTATTACGTGGACCAGTGCTGCTAGTAGAAGCGGCCCAATCAAGGTGTTTGCGTGCCACAGCTTTGTGTCAGCACCACTAGTGGGGGTGGCAGTGCGGCCTTGTTTGTCTCTCATGCTCTCTCTCTATAACACACTCTCGTCCGTAGCTCCTCAGGCTCCACACTCTCGTCCGTTCCGCCCAAGATCTCTCTCAACCACACACAGGCTGTAGGTCGGCTGGCTTTTTAATTAATTAATTAATCCACGAATATAGCTTTGTTTATGATTTTTTTAAATATTTATAAACAGGAAAAAGAAAAACAAATAAAAAGAAAAAGAGGCTTTTCTAAATTAAAAAATAGGAAAAGAAAACAAAAGCAAGGGTTTATTTTTTAAAAGAAAATAATCGTAGAAAGGAAGAAGAAGAATCTTTGGAGAGCACAGCAAATTGTAATTTTGAACTTAGGTGCATAAAGACACATTATTAACACAATACAAGTCAAAGAGGTATTAATTGCACCACACCACAACACAATCTCATGCATTAACCGATGATGAACTCTGATCGCACAATTAAGCGGGCCGTTCTTCTTAATTAACCTGCTTTTTATAAAAAAGCATAAGATAACAGTAGAAAAGCAAGGGTACATAATCCTTTAGTTAAGCTGTTTATAGGCGTTGACTAGCCTGCTAACAGCTTATTAGTCATACAATTAACAGATCAAGGCCTCAGAATCTTCAATAAGTGGCAACTGTAGGCATTATTAAGTATTAAGCCTTCACAGTCCTCGATTGAGCAGTAATTAGCAGCAAGATTATGGCCTCAAAATACTGGAAAATGTGCATAATGAAGGCCTTCTGCAAATCCTACTGGCAGCAGGCAAACCCCATGAAAGCTATAAGCATTCCTTAATCAAGCTGTGAGCAGCAAGATTGTGCCTAAAAATACTGAAAGCAATGGTAAATGTACACAGTGAACGCACACAATACCTTACAATCCGAAATCAATCAAGGACGTAGTAATTATGAATGATAGATCAAACCTCAATAGGCTGCAGCTGCAGGAGGAGGGCCTTCCACGGCAAGGACGTAGAAGTCTTCAAATCTGCTACTGTGGGTAGGATTAACATGGCATAATCGGGTTGATGAAGCAATACATTTTTGCTTCATCTTTCTCTTCAACTTAGCGTACAGATGGCTAGGCTTAGGCGAGAATTGAATGCAATTATTGCCTTTGCTTGATAATTGATCTGCAATGGAGCTAATACTGGATTGCCGGAGTAATTTCCAATCAGGCAAATTATTGTTGATAATTCTGCCATCTCCTCTTGCATTAACAGGATCATTAGCGTGCGAAGAGATGATTATATTGTCATAACTCTCATAATTGTTCTGTGGTTTGGGTTCTCTATGAGTGGAGAAAAATGAGCAGATTGCAGGCAAGAGGCCCTCAAAGCTATCCATATTTTGCATCAATAATCAAGCAGGATAAATGGGGGGAGATTATGAAGTAGCTAGCGGTGATGAATTATTTCTGATCTGTTGGTTATATTTTTGAGAAACAAATTGAAGAAGCCATTGGTGATGAACAATTGTTTTTAAGGTATTTGAATAGGGTGAAAATCTTTGTATTGAACGCGTGAAAAAGATACCATTCTAGTTAGCCGGCAAGTTCGACGGACGAGCTTGCGCGTGCTCCTCGTTTAGGGAACATTAAAAAAAAAAATTTAAAGTCCACCCCCACATTATTGAATACCAATATACTTAGATCCTTATTGAATACCAATTATATTTAAATCCTTATTGAATACCAATTATATTTAAATCATTATAAATTTATAAGAAAAGGCACTAAATTACCTACAATACATGTCTCTCGTTGTCACCAAGATTTCATATAAGCTCATCCTGTTCAAATAATTATACTTCAAATAATTC
The DNA here is from genome assembly GCF_041138505.1 of Cibotium barometz. Lineage (NCBI taxonomy): Eukaryota > Viridiplantae > Streptophyta > Polypodiopsida > Cyatheales > Cibotiaceae > Cibotium > Cibotium barometz. The sequence goes on from NC_141096.1 coordinate 38,787,081, forward strand.
ATATCTGGATGATGAGACTCCCAATTTCGTGGTCAAGTATTTATTTTTATTGTAATGCATTATATTCTTTGAAAGAATTTTTTGCATTTTCATTAATCCCTCATCACCACCACTATATGTTATATGAATTTGAAGACTTAAAATAGAAAGCATACAATTTAAGATGAGAAATTCTTTTCCTGAGTTTTGCAATTACAAATAATTAATTTTTTATGATTTTCAATGTTAGCTATTAGTTATCTTTATGCATTATGACCTTTCAAACAAAGTCTTAAACGGGGGATTAACCCTCAATGGAGAATTAGAGAGGCATTGAGTCCACCATCCGATCCTTTCCCTTTCAACAATTTGACATGTTCAACGCCTTCCTTCTCCCACTCCTACAAGCTACCCTCCTTTGAACAATCAACTAGTCACATACTTGAGTGGATAAGGATTTCTTAGAAAACCTCCATTTAGTAATCCAATGTATGCCAACACTTCCCCATTCCCCTTCCCACTAACTTGTTTGGGAAGATTACATTTTCAAATGCCATTTAAAACTCTTAAATTTCAACCCGGTTCCTAAAAATAAGGAAAGAAGGCACATCAAATGTCTACATTTTCCACTCTTGAATTTCAAAACAAGTTCCTAAAAATAAGGAAAGAAAGCACATCAAATGTCTAAATTTTCCATGATAACTTTTGTTCAGTTATATAAGGTTGATCATAGCTAGAGCAAAAATTTAATTCTTTTTTGCTTTTATTCTTTTAATTCTAGATCTTCTAAACTAGTCCATCTCTATTTCAAAAAGACAAAACTTTGTATGTGATTTTGATCATAAAACCTATGAATGTGCATTTTTTAATGTACATAGGTTGAATTAAGTGGCGAGACTAGGTGATGTGTTTTACACGTACAATGTGTGTGTATATATATATATAGGTTTACTACAAAACAAGGTAGATGTCCATGAAAGTATCAACTTAGAGCTTAAAAGTGTTGTTCTTGTGTATGGGCTTGAATCTTTGACCAGGTCCCAACTTCCAAGATTATGGTCAAGATATTTCTTTTACTTTTTTTATATAGGGCATTTCTTTTACTCTAATTATATAAGGCATTTCTACTAAGTTCCCTCTTAAATAAAGGGTGGTTTCTTCTTTATTATTCTTTAGTTATTTATACTGAGCTACAAGTTTTTAAGAGTTATGTATTAATATTGTGATTATACAAGCTCATGCGGGATTATACATTTACGTGTTTCTAACATTTTCTTGAAACACTAGTCCTTCACATGTTTCAAGGCATTTACTTGAAAGACTAGTCCTTTACATGTTTCAAGACATTTTCTTGCATTTGATTATGGTATATGTGTCTCAACATAGTCGTATATGTACACAACTAACTATTTTATTTCTATATGCAAGAAATACAAAAGAGAGTAGAAGATTCCTCTAGGATTTAGCTTAGTGGTTTGAGCTTGGAATGCAAAAAGGGTGGTCTTGGGTTTAAATCCTTGGGACATCATAGCTTCTCTTGGTGGGGGATGGCTCATGGTCTTTGGTTCAAATCTTGGAGACAACATAACTTCCCTTGGAGGATGGCTCATGGTCTTAGGTTCTAATCTTGGGGAAATCAGAGCTTCTCTTGGGGAGGGCTCACATTCTTATTGTGTATTTCACGTAGGTGGGCACATTAGGTATCTTAAAATAGACTACAGTGTCGCTTCGGAATATAATTCTTGCAACAAAACTACACAGCACAATGCCACGACATTCTACATGTTGGAGGCCCACATTCTATACGTTGGAGGCCTTCTTCTTCTTCTTCTTCTCGCTTTCTCACCCATAATCCTCTCTATCTCCCTCTTTCACTCATATCTCTCTCACACAATCTATCTTTGATCTACCATTGTTACCATTGTGTGCGAGACACGTGCAGGATACGACATATATGTATATTTGTTGTGTGACATAGTTTAACAGACTATACTTAGCTTTTATCGAATGAAACCTGGAGGTTGGCGCACAGCTTCTATTTCTTAAAAATTTCATGTATTTAATTAATTAATTATAGAATCAAATAAATTTATTAAATCACATGCAAATATACATGTTGTTTTATAAGAATTTGTAAATACAAATGATTTAGAATAGTATCTACATTAGCAATTCTAAAAAGTTATAAATTAAAGAACACAGTGAACAATGAATGTATGTATATATAAAAATGATTTAAAAACGTATACAATATGCATCCATTCATAGTTTTTTGAAAGCACATCTAGAATTCCAAAAAGGTCAAAAATATTCCCTCCCAAAATGCATGAAAGGTCAAAAATGACTTAAAAACATAGTTTTTTGAAAGCACATCTAGAATTCCATGTATACATTGATATTTTTTTCAAGATTGAGAACATGTGTGACCTTTGTAGATTTATACTGCTATTGTTTTTTGTGACATAAAAATAAACTTGACTTACAAATGGCATAGGATTCCAAACAACTTAAAGAAATATCAATCTTTTTCAAATAAAATTATTTTATAAAGTTCATGAATGAAAGACACTTTTTTTAATGGACTTTCTTGGGACAAATTCTACCACTATGCATAAATATGCACATTATTGACATGCACTCAAAAAATATCAGAATACATAACATTATAAGCTCCATATTTTATGAAAAATCCTAAACATCCTTGAGTCTATTTGTAGGCCCAAATAGTGAAGCCTTGAGTATATGCGTACCTTGACAATTTGCATGACATAATTATTTGATCTATTATTTATAAGCAAGTAGTGGGCATGATATACCACCAATGCTAAGTGTTTAAAGAGGTCAGCTTATAGGTGTGGGGGAAAGGTAGAGTTCTATTCATACATATGTAGAAGATGGCAACTATGGAGGCTCTCTGAGTAAACCTAAGCATGTTAAAAGAGTAGAAAATTGAACTATTTTTTTGGCAGGACAATTTTAGAGGGAGAGATCATATATCCTATGGGTGTAAATTTTGACCCCAATAGGCATTTGTTATTATGAAGGAAATTCTTGTTATGAAATATGGTTACATGGTGGTGAGAAGAAATCGTAGCCTATATCATGTATATATACAACGATGGAAAAAATCCATAGCATGCATATGTTGATGTTTGATCCAGATCGCTTTGTCGTTTATCATGCGATGTCTAACTTGGGTAGTGTAGGAATGAGCTCTAGTTACAATTATTTAGAGGACATGCGAAGGATGCTAAGAGATGGTATGTCTAAGGGTAGTGTAGGAATGAGCTCTGGTTACAATTATTCAAAGGACATGTGAAGGATGCTAAGAGATGGTATGTCTAAGGGTAGTGTAGGAATGAGCTCTGGTTACAATTATTCAAAAGACATGTGAAGGATGCTAAGAGATGGTATGTCTAAGGGTAGTGTAAAGGAATGAGCTCTGGTTACAATTATTCAAAGGACATTGCAATCTTCACCCACCCTGCTGCGACATTGTCTTTGTGTGCATAGAGGAAAGAAAGGAGCTTGGGGATTCTTGAATTGTGGTAGAGAGGAGCTTGGGGATTCTTGAATTGTGGCTTGAATTGTAGTAGAGAGGAGCTTGGTGTGAAAGAGAGAAGCTTGGAGCTTTCATGATGATGGTAGCTTTAAGGTCTCCTATGCTAGAGAGCATACTACTCACATAGGCATGGCAGAGTCCAGGCTCACATGCACCCCCCTCCCTGGCATAGATGGTCCTAACATGTGCATTTTCTTGTAGTTCTTTAGTTTTAAAGTTGAATTGTAGAATAAAATTCAGGGTTGGTGAATCAATTGACTCATGGTCTTCCAAATCAATGGCGTCTTGCATGTCTAGATTAAAACTAATGGATTATAAATCATCATGGATTACCTCATCTAGCTCTTTTGCTATCATGCGATTTTGGCATCTTCTACATAGCAATATTATTTATGATACAAAGGTTCCATGGATACATGAACAAGCGTTTTTATGATTGAAATTAAAATTAAGAAAATTGGATAACTAAAAAGACCTTAGTTATATACATAAACTTGACAAAACTAAGGTTATTATCCAAAGTCTCAAACCACTTAAGAAAGTATACTTAAATGATAAGGTATAAGCTACAAACCCTAAACCTTAGGAAAATATACTCAAATAGGAAAATATACTCAAATGATAAGGTATAAGCTACGAGATTTAAACCTTAGGAAAATATACTTAAATGATAACATATAAGCTACAAAACTTAAACCTTAGGAAACTATACTCAAATGATAAGGTATAAGCTACAAGGCTTAAACCTTAGGGAAATAATTTTTGAAAGGTTCAAATAACCTTATGATATTTTAGCACATGTATAAATATAAAAAAGAAGGTACTAAGTAGAAATAAGGAGAAAGAAATAGTGATTGGTGAGAGATAAGCGGCCCAATAAGCTTACATTGACTTTCTCCATGTACCTTATATAAAACTTTTAAAGTGATGTGTTAAAGAGGACCAGTGAACTAGAAGACTCAAAGGACCTTATGTGTCAACTAAAAAGAATTATAAATCATACTTTGTCCTTCTCCATGTGATGCAAAAAAGAGGCCTAATGAGCTTGAAGCCTTAAAGGACCTTGCGTGTCAACTAAAAAGAATTTCTATATCATACCTTGTCCTTTTCCATATGATGCATAAAAGAGGCTTAATGAGCTCGAAGCCTCAAAGGACCTTATGTAACAACTAAAAGAATAATTATAAAGCTTACATTGTTATTCTTTACATTCTTTCTGTGATGCATAAAAGGGGCCCAATGAGCTTGAATACTCAAAGAATTTTATATGTTAATAAAAAGAGTAAAACATGTGGGCTTAATCCATGAATTATGAAAAATGTTAATTGTTGAGATATCGAGCTCAACTTGTGCTACGGACATTGATGACCTACCTGGGTGATAGCCTCCGCACTTATGCTACTGGCATGGTTGGTGAGATTATGGTTGATATACCTCTAGTGGATGACAAACTATGTGACAACCACTTTGGAGTACTAGAGTTACGGCATCGAGTTCACACTATGGACCAACAATTATATGTTATCATAGGAGAGTACTTTTCCTTACAATATGTACTCTTATCTTTTCAGATATATGATTGTAGAGAAGAGAAGAAGATTGAAGAAAATTCAGACATCCATCTCTCTCTTGTGTCTTTATCTCTCTTGTGTCTTTATCTCTCTTGTGTGTGTGTGTGTTTGCTTGCAAGGAACTCAAGCTCTCCCTCTCCCCTGAATTCTCTTTATGGTATATAAGAGATTTGGTTTGTGTGAGAGCAAAGGACCTGTCCCCTTGACATGGCAAGAGCCGGGCAGTTTTTCAGCGCTGGTGACCAAAACCCTGACATCCAAAACATCGGTTCTCACTTCTGAGCTCATCCTTTTGAATCCTTGAAATAGGTGGGGCTCCTAAGAAAGTGTTTTGGGAGAAGGATCTTCCTTCGCTCTTGAATCTTCTCGCATCCTGATTGTGATTTGGACCTTGCTGTCTCTTAGGGGGAGGAAAGTTTGAAGTACCTCCCAGGGTTTGGAATCTTTTAAAGTTAGAGGGTGGCTGGACCTTAACAACAAAGGCTTTGGCAAAGTCCTTTGCCATTCTTACTACTTCGGCCATTGAGACAGGTTTGGCATTCTTTACTAAGGTGTCCAATGGCTCGTTCATTCCTCGAATGAACCTGGCCACATCAGATCCTCTTCATCCAATAGAAGAGAATATTTGAGGAGAAGAGCAAAAGCTTAATGGTACTTTTCAATTGTCCGGCTATCTTGCTTTAGTTCCAAGAACTCGTTCATCTTAATTTCAAGGAAGCTTGGAGGAGAAAACCTCTTTCTGAGGTAAGCTTTAAGATCGGTCCAGGTCTGGGTATTCCGGTCGAGACCGTTAGTCTCATAGTGATTCCTCCAAGTGACCGTGGCTGTTTCTACAATCTTTAACCTAGCAAGAGCCATCTTGCTTCTCTTAGTATAGCCAGTTACATCAAAGTATTCCTCCATTGCTTCAATCCACTTTTCCACTACTTCACGTAACTGTTCCCTTTCACCCTTGAAGGGACCAAGGGGTTGGGATCTGTGCAGGGCGTTTCGAACATCCAGATCTAACTCTTCGTCTCATCATCGGTTAGAGGATCCGGTTGCCTTGCACGGGCCGCACGCCTTATGATTCTGACAAAACGAGATTTTCGTCAACTTAACTTTGAACAACAGATTTATGATTATTTAATTTTTATAATTTATTCTTTAAACAAATCATTATTTCATCATACTTCATGAAACAAGATTAACCACGTTCACAATCATGAAAACAATTTGGAATTTGTTTTGCAAAACATCATTTATTATCAAAAGTTTTCGATATATACATAGAGCATCACAGCTCCCAAAAATCACTGCCTCAATCGTATTCGCATAAAGAAGCGAAACTGTGAAGGAGACATACCATGGTACACACGATTCATTACAGAAAGAGGTACTGTAATTCTATCTCTAAGGATAAAGTGGATAAGAAGCCTAAAAACTCGACATGAAGTTCTGAAGTTCTTGGGTGAATGATCAAAGAGTTGCACATGATCCTGAACAAGCCCTAGCCTTATCAAAATCATGGCTAAGAAAATATTCTGCCTGAGCCTCTGACGCTAACTAGTACTGACATTAATACATCGTCCTCCACAGAACCACCTATATCGATATCGCTCAAGAGGATAGAGAAAGTAAAGACTCTCAAAATGACGTGCGAGTCTTGCTCTGCTTACTCGGGTCGTACCAGAGTTGATGGGGTGGTCGAATGCAAAGGCTATCATATCCTGACTCTCGAAGAGTTCAGGAATGCCAGATAGATTCAGGGTATCCATCTATAAATTTCCAATTCAATTTATGAGTTTTTCATTTTTGAAGTTCATTTAACATAATATAAACAAGTGAAAACATTATTTCTTAGATTTACTTTAAAATTCTTAAGCAATTTCTGGTGCTGTCACATAAATTTACAACAGCGCTCTGATACCAACTGTGAGATCCCACTGCCCCCTTTGGGCACCGGATTCCCGGATGGTAGCAGCGGAAGTAGCTTCCTCTTGCACAGGGGGTAGGGTTTCTCACTCGCCTTCGAATGTTCGGGCACGAGACTAAGCTGGTGGTGATTCCGAAAACCGAAACCAGGAAAAATTCCCATGCCCAGAAAGCAGGGACGATTCCACCATTTTGAATTTCTGAACGATTTTTTCTAACGAAGTTAAGACTGATCTAACCTTCATCTGAATAAACCAGATAGAAGGGAAACTATAACAGACTTAACTTAAAGGAATCAACGCTTTTTTCCTAATTCAATTAGGCACAGCCGTTGATCTATTCATTTGAGAAGTCTTTAGGTTATTATTCAATTATTTGAGTTGTAAGCGTAATCTTATTAATCAATTTTATTATTAAAACTCTACTGATTCTAGCCTATCCGCCGGCCCATGGGTTAGCCACCGCCCAACCACTGGTATAGTAGAACCAAACAAGTACTCACCCACCCATAATTGAAAGCCTTTCTTAACTTTTAGAATATAGATACTCACACATTCCTCTTCAAACTTTAATTTATAAAACTTACTGGGTATAGATGTCACAACTCAAAATTTCCATTCAATCCTTGTTTCTCACAAAAGAGTATCACTCTGGACTCTCCGTTGAGACCAGTAGGTCAGCACAATAAGTTTCTCGTCATCATACATATATATCTTCCACCATGACATACGCATGAATGTCCTCGGCACCGCGAGCCTGTGCATCGCCTAGTCAGAACCCTCCGGGATCCTCCTTAGGTGTCCTGGCACTTCACTCAGGGACCGCTTCGTCGGCCCTCGCCCATCGTACCGGAAGCACACCATTTTACACCATACCCAGGCTGGTTAAGACTTAGGCACGTTTTTGCCGCGTGAGCCGTCCTTTAATGAACACTCCCCGCCAAGTTGTTGCAACCGAACTTCCCTTAGAAAACACATATACCAAATGCTTCCTCCAAGACGGCCCTTTAAGAAAACAGGGTTTCTATGCAAGTTTTGAGTTTTGATTTTCTTTTGAATACAATGAGTATATCTTAATTCCGTATCCCAAGACTTCTAGATCAGAGGTCTGGATTGCCAAGCAGAATTCTTCGAATTCTATAATCTTGATCCTCTGATCAAAAATCAAAGATCTCAACTTAGTTTCAGATTCGGTGGGTGATTTGAGTGTAGATTACTGAACTGGTGTGACATCCCCTAGTCTTGAAACTGATCAAGGAGTTATGTCTTGGTCATAGTCTGATTCAGGGGATTGAGTTTGGAAAGGTTCTCTCTGAACTATCTTTAGCGAAGGGTAATATTTTAACTACTACTTTACTGAATTTCATTCATTGAGTATTTGCTTAACTCAATTCAAAACTAATCACAAAGGAATAAATTATTCATTTATCTAAAATTTCGATTTCGATAGTTTTTCTGAATTTTCTCATTACCATCCTAGAGAATATAAAACGGTATAATTTTCCTTCACTGAGTATTTACTTATTCATTTTTCCAATATTCATGGGATTAAAGTGAACTCTTATTTTGATTAAAAAAAGTTCTTTTATGCATCATTTTATGCATAAAAATCAATATTCGTGCAAGAAACACTTTTTGTAATTAAAAAAGTTCTTTTCTGCATCATTTTATGCATAAAAATCAATATTAGTGAAATTAACACTTTAACAATTTAAAAAAAATCTTTTATACATCTATTTATGCATAAAAATCCATTTTAATGAAAGTAACACTTTCATAATAAAAATATTCTTTTATGCATCTATCTATGCATGAAAATCCATTTTGATGAAAGTAACACTTTTATAATAATAAAAATATTCTTTTATGCATCTATTTATGCATAAAATCCATTTTGATGAAATTAACACTTTTGTAATTAAAAACAATATTCAATATGCATCTTTCTATACATAGGATTTAATTCTATTGAAAATTATTCTTTTATAATAAAAAAATAATAATTAATAGGCATCTTTCTATGCATAGAATTTAATTCTATTAAAAATCACTCTTTTATAATGAAAAAGTAATCAATATGCGTCTTTCTATGCATAGAATTTAATTCTATTAAAAATCACTCTTTTATAATAGAAAAATAATCACTATACATCTTTCTATGCATAGAATTTAAATCTATTAAAATCACTCTTTTATAATAAAAAATAATCAATATGCATCTTTCTATGCATAGAATTTAAATCTATTAAAAATCACTCTTTTATAATTAAAAAATAATCAATATGCATCTTTCTATGCATAGAATTTAATTCTATTAAAAATCACTCTTTTATAATAAAAAAAATAATCAATATGCATCTTTCTATGCATAGAATTTAATTCTATTGAAAATCATTCTTTTGTAATAAAAATAATAATCAATATGCATCTTAGAATTTAATTCTAATAAAAATCACTCTTCTATAATAAAAAAATAATCAATATGCATCTTTCTATGCATAAATGAAAATGACACTTTTAGAATACACAAACGATGGGGATTACTCTTTTTGATTAATAAAAGATAAAATTTATTTCACAAATTTTTAGAAAATTTTGCCATGACCTCCTTTGTATGGTTGACCATTTTTCAATTTTTCTAACCTTAATCTACTTAGGAATTGGTTTGAAACATTCTAAACTAATCAATTTTCACTTTTAAGAGAGAAACAATATGAAAAGTTGAATTCCAACAATTAGATCACTTAAGTAGGGTAAAGAAGGGCTGATTTTAAGAATGAGAGAGGGGAAAAACATTTCCAAGAAGGCATAGCATTTGTTTATCATTTTAAGATAACAAACAATTTAGAAAACCATTAAAAGAATAAAGAAAAATATAAGATTTCTAGCTTACATGAATTATGGGAGCTTTCCTTTGGCTTGATGGTTTGAGGATTCTACTCTTGTTTGCAACAAGAGTGACCACCAATTCTTTAGAAGAGGGAATGGTCAAAAAGTAGTGAATTATTAAGAAATTCACAGTTCTTGGCTCTTGGGAGGAGTAGAGAAACAGTGCATAAAACACTATTAAGATTCAACAAAGGGGGAGGCATCTATTTAAAGAAAAAAGTGAGCTTCTAACCAAGCAAACTGATTCTAGAATTTTTCAGATCAGTTTGGTCAATTTTTGACCATTATTAGGTCAGTATAGCTACTTTTTGGAACTAGACTTGAATTAGGAGAGAGGAGAGATGAAATATTTCAATTTTTGATAATTTTAAACTCCACCACACATGTGAAGTAGGCCTCTCCTTCATGAGGGGGGAATTCCCATTGTGAGGTGTCAAAAATCCATTTTTTTAGTATTTCCTTTGGTCCTTAGTCCACTCTTCTTCATCTTATGTGAGTATTTACTGATTTTTGGGGGATTCTCTTTATTTCTTCTATTTATCTTCTCCACACATTTGGATGAATCCAATTGGCCCCTCAAAACCTTAATTTAAAAATTTTCAAAAATCTGGACCCCTAGGATAAGGCATCTTAAACAGATTATACTTGATTTTTCTAATGCACCTTCTGAAAATCTTTTTGATCTTCTATTTCGGGGGAACTTACTTTAATAAGAAGAGATATTTTCCATCCAAAAACATTCAAAATTTGAATAATCTCTCTCTAGAATATTTTCTCTCTCTAGGCCAAAACAGGTAGAGACAAGATCTTTTATATTTCTGAAGAGGGGATTGATTATTGGGGAAGATACTAGACATCTTGAGAGGCTGGGGAGGAATCTTACATTGAGAGCACACAAGCACTCACTCCTCATGGGGGGACAATCACTGCTTCTAAACTCGCATGATACTTATTCTCTATCAAGGCCCCCATACAACCTGATGAGGATGCCCTCTCAGCCCATGAGCTAGAAGTCAATAAATAAAGGTCAACCTCTACTTTTTTCCAGTGAGAAAAACACACTAGAGCCTTCCCATCCTTGCCCTTAGCTCTCCTCATCACCATGGCAGCGCGTACAAAGAAAATAGTGAAGAAGATGACCAAAGAATGACATGCGTGATTGAAGAACAGTGCAAAGAAGAATTTAGAGTGTTACAACCATAATCTGAAGAAACATTGACAAAGAGCAAGCCATCTCATCCTAGCTAAGCAACCATGTAAAGTTGGTGGATTACGACATGGAACATAGCAACGGAATAGACACCGACTGGGGGGAGCCTACATGGGTGCACATGGACATTCCCAACCACCCAACCATAGGAGCAAAGACCTTGCCATGCATCACCACGCAATAGCAGAGAAAGAGCAAGAGCCGCCAAGGGGAGTAAGAGGAAGAAGCACCAACCCCCAAAAGAAATAGAAGGAAGTTGACCTATTACAGGCCTCACTCGTGCGACAAGCACGCCCCACGAACGTCTTCCTTGTGGCCCTGCCCATAGGAAACACTAAGGGTACAGGGCTTTCCAAGAGATACGGCACTACCAAAAGTCCGTAGAGCTTCTCATCCGGAGGGCGCCTTTCTCTCATGAACTTGCAAAGAAATTTTATGGGAATACAAGATGGAATGTCAGATGCAATCGGTTGCCCTTGAGGCCTTGCAGGAGGCCCTTGAAGCGCATCTTGTAAATCTATTTGAGGACACCAACTTGTGCGCCATCCATGCAAAGTGGGTCACAATAATGGTAAAGGATATGCAATTGGCCCACCGTATTGCTGGAGAAAAGGGGATTGAAAAATGAGGAATGTTCAATGATGTATCTAAATTTCTCATATTAATGAATTTTGGATGTGTAATATAGCTTCCAATTGTCAATGTGTACGTCTTGCAATTGTCGATGTGTGCACTCTATCTTACTATTGTCTTTTTGATTTAAGCATGTATGTGCTTTCAATCACGTTTTAATAAAGGGCTAGAAGGGTGCAAAAAAAGCCCCTATGGGCCATGTGCAGTGGCCATTTTCGCACCCTTCTAGCCCACATGGTTTTTCTAGTAATATGTGTCAATTCTGGAGAAACTCTCATCACGAAGGGCTTGGGGTGGCTCAAATGGGGTTAAGAGTAAGAAAGTCGATATGGCTATAGGGGTGCAAAAATGTTGTGTCTGGGGGCCTCGTATAGGTTATTTTCGCACCGCTCTGGCCCTCCTTTCTTGTGTGGCATATTGTCTTGTGGTGGTAGGTTGGAGGCGGAAGAGAGAAATAGTGAACTATTTTGAGCAATAGGTGTAATGTTTGTAGAAAATAGCTTTCCCAACAATTCAAAAAACCGTCAACCTCACATTTTTGTAGGTTTTTTCCTAAAATTTAAAGGTTTTTATCAAAATTATAACTCAAATTCTTTAAAATTTGTCGTGGTTACACTAATACTTTCCTCTAGCCCTCCTTTTTTTTTTAAATATTCTCTCTCCCACAAGTCACTTACAAAAACTACACACATTGCGTAGCCATGTCGTCAACAGAAAACACGTTTATTTCACTTGAAAACCAACGAAGATTAAATGCCACAAATTTCTTCATGATGGCTAGAAGGGTGCAAAAATGCCCTATGTGGGGCCCCTAGATAGCCCTTATTTGCACCCTTCTAGCCCTCCTCTTTTCTAGATTACAAATTAATCACATGTACTTAAAGTCCACTTTCAACATTGTATTGTGTATAAAAATTTACGTGGGATTTGGGAAAATTTACGTTGTCTAGCAAAGGGAGTGATACATGATGTAAAATGCAAGATTGGGGATTACTATCACATCAACAATACACTTTGCATTGTAGCATGAGGAAAGAAGAAGACGATGGTAATGTTTCATTAGAATTCAATGAGTTCAACATTTTTGTTAAAATGCAAAAACTACAAAAGATAATGATATTGTTCTATGGGTTGCCTTCTAGAACATTGCACGCATTAGCTCTATACTAAGTTTATGGGGAACGACTTAACATTTTGTTTGATTTTCGTGTTTTGAAGATTCGCTCTCCACGAGTCACTTACAAAGCCTACACACATTCTACGGCCATGTCGTCTCAATAGAAAACACGTTTATTTCACTTGAAAATCAACAAAAATTAAATGGCACATATTTCTTCATGATGGCTAGAAGGGTGTGAAAATGCCCTATACAGGGTCCTTGGACAACCCTTTCTCGCACCCTTCTGGCCCTCCTCTTTTTTAGATTACAAATCAAGCACATGTACTTAAAAGCCACTTTTAGCATTGTATTGATATAAAAATTTACATGTGGGATTTGGGAATACTCTTTCAAGAGAGGTTCGTTTCTTCTTAGCTACTATGGGGAGCTCGCCGGTTAGAATAGTAGTGGCTATTTCTCGCGGGTGAATCATGGCCCAGTGACTTGGCAATTCCTAATTGAACAAGCACCTTGCCTCTATAGCTCCTCCCAAAAGTGGTCATAACTAGGGACTTTTTAACTATTTCAAAACTGACCGACCGGCCAATAGTGGCCATGCAGTCGCTTTGAGAAGGTATTTAGTGCAAAAAGGGGGGAAGATGGCATTAGGTGTGACTTCTTTGTGTGTAGTGAATAATCACAAAGTCATTGGTTGAGGAGTTGTCTGATGTAGTGGCCAAGAGTCGGATATAGTCCTATAGTAGCACACATTCCCCTGCCCTGCATAGCATAACTGCCTATCTCTAGCACGTTCTCTTGCTTATCATCCTCCTTTGCATCAACTTTTCGCTCAAAGTCAATGTTGGATTTTGCACAGGAGAAACTTTGTTGCACCGCTTGGAACTCCTCCTTGGTGACATTTGCCTGCTCTACATTCCTGGGGCTGCCTGTAGAGCAATGACCACCATCTCCTCCACTGAGTTTGTGAGTGGGAGGAGGTTCTCCTCCATGTTACCTGTGTTAGAGCCATCCAATGGGAACTCTGCCTTCACCTTGAGAATGCTCAAGCACTCATCCATGCAGAGGCCACATGACTTTTCAATATCATGCAAAAAAAGTGAAAAGCTCCCCCCCTACCACAACCATACATAGAGTCAATCTCTATCTCAGGAAGGGGGGCAAAGTCATTTCAATCTTCAATTGTTGTGCCACTTCCACTTGCCTCAAAGCGGCACAGATTTTCTTCGAGCCCTAGTGCACCTCCTACAAATTGGTGTGCGACAATCAAGCTTTTACTTACACCTGTTTGCATTGCACCTTGAGGCTCTTCCTTGTTGTGGATGAACCCTCCAAGGCGCAGTTGCGGCATTTGAACCTCCTCTCCTTTTGAAAGAAAGAAATCAAAGCAAGCCCCAACCATGATAGAAAGCGATGGCGAATGGCACCTCTTTTGAGCTTGTGTACTTGCTTCTTTGTCAAGCTCTACAAAGTGTCTAGATTTCATTGCCATTGCTTCAAATCTTCTAAGCTACTTTTGGAAGGGCCTTTCATTGTGGTTGATATACTCTAGGAGGTTGGAGGGCACCCACAATCTATCATCATTGGCCAGAGAGACAGAGTGTGGCTTAATGTGGGTGTCCATGTATGATAATGTGTCTACAAATAATTCTTTATGGAGGCGGAGTGTGCAGATCCAATGGATCTCCTGAGTGAATATTACATGCAAGTGTGTGGCCCCTCGAAACTCGCTCTCATGGAGGAAGTCCGTGAAGCAATTGTAGGCAGCCATGTGCTTTGAAGCTCGTCGACTGTGGAGGTGCCTTGTGCTCTTGAGAATGAGTGCAAAAATGACACATCAAGCCTTCAAAGTACTATTTATACAAGATAGCGGCCATTTCACACTGGACCAAAAAACATGAAAAAATATGATTTTTTTAAAGACAAAACCACCTCTTCAAGAAACCAGACAACATATTTTAAACATCGAAGTATCTCAAAAAATATTTTTTTCTACAAAACTCTGGTGGAGGGATATTACAAAACTGCTCCAGTGGACACTTATAGCTTAGATTCTTTGAACCAAGGTGACATCATCAGGCCCCCAATCTGAGGACACCTTGCAAACCTATCCAAACACCCAACATACTAAGTGACTCCAAGAAGGAGTGAGAAAATACAGAGGCTTAAATGTCAAACAATCCTAACCTTCCTACCATGGACATTGAAGCAAGCATTACTAATTCCCTCAAATCCCAAAATGTGCAGGTGATCACGAATGTTCATAAGGCTCCAATGCTTACTTGCTTCAGAGAGATATATAGGCTCTACGAACTCCTCTTGAGCTTGTAAAGGTATCCATGCATCCTTCTTCCTCATCCACCGCTCGTAACAGAAATGAGTACAAAAAGTTGTACGAGCTTACATGAATCAAAAGGAGACACTGGAGTGCACTACATTGCACCTGAAATTCTCTCCTTTGTGCCACAACGTCCCACCCTTGGCCAAGCAAATTGGCAATCTCTTCAATGTCTACCACCTTGCACATGTACATTATTGGCATTCGTGTGCAAGTAATGGCTCGAAACATGTGGGCAAACACATGCATAGGGCATGCCCAGCTAAGACCAATCAATCTTGAGGCCTTTGTGTACTTCAAAGAAGAATGTGTATCATTGGCCATCTTTTAAAAACAACAATAGTCCAAAAATCAAGCATTGGCCATTCAGCAAGGAGAGGGGACTTATTCAAGCTTACCAAACTCATTGACCTGTGTCGGGACTACATAGTTGTGGGTGTAGAAGAAAATCTTTCGACTAGCAAGGTTAGAAGGGGCACTGTGTCAGAGAGAATACACCATCCCCAATGTGCATGCATGTACGGCATAGAATGTTCCTGTTAGGCTCCTTAAAGGCTTCTCCTCAATGATGTTGGAAGGAAAAATATCTAGAAATGAGGAAACTGTCAAATGAAGTTGAGAAGAACAGTTCACAGACCATCATGTACACTAACGTACTAAAGTGACAGCATACAGTTGGAAGAGAAACGAGGACCATGATGATGTGGGTGCAAAGATATTTTCGATGCTGAGTACACATGTTGTACTAGGGCCACCAATCCATCACACCTTGTTTCCTTAAATCCTAGTAGACGGCCCTTCCAATGGTGCTCAACCACGTCTTGACGCTGAACTCGATGATGTGGTCCAGTGGCACTGGGCTGCAAATACACCCAATCTCCCTTTTGAAATTGTTTTTCGACCCACGCACCGTGTTCATCCCTCGTATTGTGCATGAGTAGAGCCCCAACCTCGTCCCTTGTCCTTCTCCTCGACGACAAAGATGCACCACCCTCCATGGTGTGTTCTACCAGAAAGGTTTTAGGGGAGAGAGAGAGAGAGAGAGAGAGAGAGAGAGAGAGAGAGAGAGAGAAGAATGCACATTATAGATTTGAGGTTGGTGGGGAGAGGGAGGTAGATGTGGGTGGTACGCGTGCCCATGATAGAGATAGAGAAGGCTGTAAATCTGAGCACAGTAGAGAGAAGGAAGAGAGAGAAGGAAGAGAGAGAGAGAGAAGGAAGAGAGAGAGAGAGTATTAGAGAGAGAGAGAGTGAGAGAGAGAGAGAGAGAAGGTTGCACAGTAGAGAGAGAATGAGCTATGGAGAATGAGCTATGGAGAGAGAGAGAAGGTTGCACAGTAGAGAGAGAATGAGCTATGGAGATTTGAGGTTTGGGGTGAAGAGGGTGATGTTGGAGGGAAGAATAATGTGTAGGGAGAGAAATTTGAGGTGAAAAAAGAAGTTTTTTTATATAATATGGTTTGGATTGGGTTCTAAGAGGAAAAAATGCACTTTTGAAATGTTTTTGAAAAATCCTATTTTTTATGGTTTTTTGGCCCCCACGAGATTGATGGGGCTGGAATTGGTGGAGCCCTCTACGTTTTAGAAGCTACCCCCTTGATTTATGGCACCCTCCTACTTTTTGCACTCCACCTCCCTAATTTATGAAGGCCACTCTCTACTTTTTGAACCCCACAAATGTAGTAATGAGGGAGACAAGCCAAATGTACACACTTCTCTCTTCCTAGTGGTCCATTGCTAATGAAGGTCATTTAGCAAAGGGCCCAAAATATGTCCAAAGGTTTCCTAATGTTGTTTTGGGTACTCACATGTGCACAAAATATCACACCCTCTCTCCTTCTCCCAACCCTGTCCTTTATTTTAGGTATTCACATGTGCACAAAATATTATACACTCTCTCTCCTTCTCCCAACCTTGTCCTTTGTTTTGGGTACTCACATGTGCACAAAATATTACACACCCTCTGTCTCTCCTTCTTCCAACCTCATCTTTTTTTTCTCCCTATCCCTCACTCTCCTTCTCCCAATCTCATCTCCTTTCTTTCTCCCTCTCCCTCTCCTACCCCTTCTCTCTCTCCCACCCTCTTCCCTCTCTCCTTCCCTGGGGGGTTCACTATATGTAAACCCTCTATATCATGTGCATTCGAGGTTATCTATGAATTTTTCATGAATAAAACACACTCTTTTCCTATTCAATCTGTGAATGCTTCCTTTAAATGGTACCCTTTTATATGTAAAAAATGTGTAAAATAAAAATCCCTTCTGTTGAACCCACTTGCTATGGCTACATATTTATGAGCGACCCCCCCCGAGCTCCTTCCTTGTCCTCTCTCTTACTCTTCCTATGCATAATCTCTCCTTCCCTCTCCCTCACCCTTCCTATGCATAATCTCTCCTTTTCTCTCTCTCACTCTTTCTCCCTTTCCCACCCTCCATCCCTCTCTCTCTCTCTCCCCCTCTCCCACCCTCTTCCCTTTCTCTTTCCCTCTCCCAACCTCTTCCCTCTCTCTCTCTCTCCTTCCTCTCCCACCCCCTCTTCGCATGCCTTCCTTGCGCACTCTCTCACACACTCTCCCTTATGCATTATCTCTCCTTCCCACTCTCTCACTCTTTCTCCATGTCGTGTTGAGATATCGAGATCAACTAGTGCTACACGGTGGACATTGATGATCCACCTTGGTGATAGCTTTCGCATCTACACCACTGGCATGGTTAGTGAGATCATGGGTGATATGTGGTCAGTGGGATGACAGGTTGTGTGACAGCCATTTTGGATTACTAGAGACTGGCATAGTTATAGTGTCAGCTCATTTAGTTGGGTTCACATTACGGGCCGACCCTTGTATGTTGTAGTTGAGTACTAACCCATACAGTGCATACTCTTATCTTTATGTTATGTTGGTTGAGTAGAGAAGAAGAAGATAGAAGAAAATTCAGCTATCCATGATCTCTCTCTTATGTCTTGCTCTCTCTTGTGTGTGTGTTAGAGCTAAGAAGGCAAGAAAGAGGCTAGGGTTTGAAGCTCTCCCTCTCCCCCACATTCTCTCTATGGTATGAGCGTGTGGTTTGTGTTAGAGCTAAGAAGGCAAGAAAGAGGCAAGAAAAAGCAAGGAAGGAAGCGGCGGTACTACACGGGTAAGAGCACCATCATCTCTTTCACCTTCTTGGTTTAGGTACAGCACCTCCTCAGTAGCTATGGGAGCTACACATCTCCAATTGAAGAGCTGTCTTCGTGGGAGTGGAGCTATAGGGCAGATATGTTATCCTATTGGACTTCGTTTTTTCAACCAAATTCATGTTTCGAGTGCATTATGGGCCCCGTTTTGTCACTGCATTATGGTATTTTCATGATAGTTTTCTAGAAGTTCTAGTAGAGAATTGTTTCTACTCAAAATCTGGTTATTGCAATGTGCAGCAGTGCATTTTGAAAGTGTATACATGATTTACACATGTATTGTTGATACTGAGTGTATGTACTTGTACTCTGGTCACATTTGGTGACACATAGGCTGTGTTGAAGTACAACAATTATAGGAAATACTATTGTATTACAGGTTGCATACAGAAGTTGTATATTTGCAGGAAAACATGTCTAACGGAATAAATCAAATTTTTAGTGAGAAGCTGGATAAGAATAACTTCGATGTGCCTGGAAGTTCAAAATGACCAATTTCCTAATGGGTAAAGGATTTTGGGATTATGTAGAAGGAGACAATGAGGAGCCTCCAGACTTATCTGAGGAGAATGCCACTCCTGCAGATATAAAGGCATTCAAGGATTAGAATCAGGGTGCAAGAAAAGACATGTACTGGCTTCTTTCAATTAGTGTCATAGACACTATGATAGGACACATATAGGATGCAAACACTCCAACAGCTGCATGACAGAATCTGGTTCAAATGTTCCAGACTAACACAATTAGTTAAAGAAAGAGTTGCATACTGTGGAAAAGAAAAGCATGTCCATCAATGAATATGCCTTAAAGATCAAGGGCATTGTTGAATCCCTTGGGTTTATCAATGTATCAGTGGAGGATGATGATTTGGTGAGTGTCTATTTGAATGGACTTGGCAAAGAGTACAAGCCATTCAAGACCTCCATTGTAGTTAGGGAGAATATTCCCAATTTTCGAGACTTGATATCTATGCTGATCATAGAAGAAAAGGCTTTAGGTGAGGATTCTTCTTCACATTTGAAGCAAGAACACATCGAAACAGGGGCCTTCTACTCTAATTCAGGTAGAGGCAAAGGTAGAGGCCGTGGTCGAGGCCCAAGGCGGTGGCCGACAAGGAAATCGGAATTCTGGACAACAACATTCCAATGATTTACAGTAGAAATCATACACAGGTGGAAGAGGCCAGTCTAGAGGTAGGGGTAGCCAAAGAGGCTGAGGTGATTGGCAAAGAAATCAAAATGTAAATAGCATAGAGTGCTATCACTATGGCAAACCAAGACACATGGCAAAGACTACTACAAAAAGCAGAATGACATTAAAAGTGGGAAGTTGCAGCAAGGCAACTATGCATCATCTAGCAAACATGGAGGTGATGACAGAAGTGAGCCGTTGTTTTAATGCAGCACATGCTTAGTTCTATAATAGGAGATGTGTCATGATCTCAAGATATATGATATGTGGATTCTGGCATCTCTAACCACATTACCAGTCATGCTGAGTGGTTTAGAGATATGTAGAAAATGGAAAAACTAGGTTATGTAGTAGAAACGGGTGATGATACTGCGCATCCCATTACGCATGTTCGTAAAGTGCCATTATCTATGCAGGATGGCAAAATGAAGTACTTGGTTGATGTACTTCATGTTTCGAATATTACAAAGAACCTGTGGTTTCTATTGGACAAATGGTTGAGCAGGGTCTGTAAGTGAGGTTTTAATCCTCAAGGATGTTTTGTGGAAGACTTCAAAAATAAGTGTCACTTTGCAAAGGGTAACAGAAATGACAGGATGTTTACTTTGGATGTGAACATGCTTGAGATAAAGGTAACCATGTTTGTGCATGGAATAGGTGTCATTGCAGATATTGACATATGGCACAAGCGCATTGGTCATGTGAATGTACAGTGACTGAAGTCTATGCAGGCCCAAAATATTATTGCAGGTTTGCCAAAGTTTAAGGTTGATGGTATGCATAAGGTATGTGAAGCATGCCAACTTGGTGAGCAGGCCAAACATGCTTTCCCACACATGAAAAGCATGTTAGTGCAAGGCCATTGGATGTCACACATTCAGATGTATGGGAACCAACCAAGACTATAACAATTGTAGGTTGCAGGTACTATGTTATACTTATTGATGACCACACTAGGAAAGTGTGGATTTATTTCATAGAGAAAAGTGAGGTGTTTGCTCACTTTCAGAGATTTAAGGCCTTGATCGAGAAGGAAAAAAATATTCAAATAAAATGCCTAAGATTAGATGGTGGGGGAGAATATTTATCCAATGAATTCAAAGATTTCTTGAGAAAGCAGGGAATCAAGAGGTAGTTTACGTGCAGGTACACTCTTACACAATAGAATGGTGTTGTAGAAAGGAAAAATAGGCACATTGTAGAAGTGCCACATACCTTGATGGGGCTGAAAAGAATATGCCACATTACTTTTTGGCAGAAGTAGTAGCAACTGCTGTGTACATTATGAACAAGACACTCACCTGTATAGCTGCTCATTGTATGACTCTTGAACAGAAGTTTACAAGCATAAGACTGGATGTGTCTCACTTGAAAGTGTTTGGGTGTATTATATATGTACATGTTCCTGATGAAGTGAGAACCAAGTTGGATCCAAAGGCAGAGAAATGCATCTTCATTGGTTATGCTATGGAGCAAAAAGGTTATAGATGCTATAACCCTACCACTCGTGAGATGTAAGTAAGCAGAGATGTTGTCTTCAATGAGTAGCTAGTATGCCCTAGTCATGAAGGCAACAGAAGATGCAGATGTAAGAAGTGCTGATGTTGCACCACATATAGAGCAGCAATCATAGGTGCTAAGTGGACCTGGGGAGTCCTCAAGCAGTGGATCCAATGTTAGTCCACAGGCAGATTGAGGGAATGATGTAGGTACACATGTATTACGGAAAGACAAGGAAAAGGTAGATCAACCTTTCATGCCTGATCTGTTAGTAGGTCACTCATATGTGGATGGTGACTCTAGTGGCTCTAAGTAGAGCCTTGATGAGGAGCTTGGCATTCTGTCTATGGTTACTCCTCCTGGTGTAACGAGAACCAGGGCTATTTTGAGGACACCTGGCAATGATCCAGGTGTACGTAGGTCTTTGAGGGTTAGATACCCTGTTGAATGACAGGTTGAGATATGATAATGGATATATAGCCCATCATTATGCTTACATTGTAAAAGCAATACAGGAGGTTGAGCCCACTTGCTTTAAGCAGGCAATTGGAAATAAGAAATGGAAAGATGCCATGGATGAGGAGATGGTAGAATTGGATACAAATGCAACATGGGATTTAGTGCCTTTGCCTAAGGAAAAGAAGGCAATTGGATGTAAGTGGGTGTATAAAGTCAAGCATAATGCTGATGGTTCACTGAGAAGGTACAAGGCAAGTTGGTTGCCAAGGACTATGCACAGCCCTGTTGCAAGAATGGCAACTATGAGAGATATCATTGCTATGGTTGAAGTGAAGGGTTGGTCTTTACATCAAATGGATGTAAAGAATGCTTTCTTGCATGGTTATTTGCAAGAAGAAGTGTATATGATGGGTTGGTCTTTACATCAAATGGATGTAAAGAATGCTTTCTTGCATGGTGATTTGCAAGAAGAAGTGTACATGATGGAGCCACCAGGTTATGAAAGTGATGCACATCCAGATTTTATGTGCAAGTTACGCAAAGCCTTGTATGTCTTGAAGCAGACACCTAGAGCATGGTCAAATAAGATCGAGGATTATCTTGTTACCCTTGGATTTCAAATATCCAATGAAGTTTTTTCACTATATATGTGAAAAAGACAGATAGAGGGATCATGCTATTAGTCATCTATATGAATGACTTGATTATCACTGGTGATAGTGATACAGACATACATGATGTCAGGATACTTTTGAAGTAGAAGTTTGAGATGAAGGATGTGGGTGAGCTGCAGTATTTCTTGGGCATAGAGGTGGTGAGATTACCTCATGGCATTTTGCTATTGAGAGGCAGTATGGCTTGGACATGTTCTCCAAGTATAGTATGACAGGCTGTAAACCTATTTCAATGCCATTGGAGCAAAACACAAAGCTTTCCGTAGATACAGGTGAGCTTTTGGAGGACCCCACTACATACAGGCACATAGTGGGTAGTTTGATCTACATGACCATTACAAGGCCAGACTTGAGCTATGGTGTTGGACTGGTGAGTCAGTTTATACAAGCCTTAGGAAGCCACACTTAGATGCGGCTAGACAGACCCTCAGGTACATAAAGTCCAGAGTTGATTATGGACTTTTCTATGAGGCTGGTACATAGATACAGTTGCATGGGTACAGAGATGCTAAACATGATATCTACCAGTGGTTTTATGTTTTCATTTGGGAGTTTTGCTATGACTGAGCAGTAAAAGCAGCAGCCACAACAATTGCCTTGTTGAGTACAGAGGCAGAGTATAGGGGTGCTACTATGGTAGCTTGTGAGGTAGGTTGGTTTCAGAAGCTACTTGGTGACATGAGAGAGCCCGTGGATAGGATAGTTGTCATATGTTGTGACAACATGAGCAACATATAGTTGGCCAATAACCCAGTATATCATGCTAGAACAAAGCACATTGAGGTGTATTATCACCTCGTGAGGGAGAAGGTTCTAGCAGGAGATGTAGATATGGTATATGTAGCATAGAGGATCAGGTGGCTGACATCTTCATGAAGGCATTGGGCACAGAGCAGCTCCACAGGTCAGGAGCTTACTTGGAACTTAAGGTTATCGTCAATTTATTTTGGTTGTACATGCATTAGTATGCTAGTCATCGCTTCCTCCACTAATTTGCTAGTGGTGGTTGATGGGCTTGGAGTTTTTTATGATCTAACCTTCTCTATGAACTTTGTTATTGTAGGGCTTGCTATGTGATATTTACCTTGCATGAATTCATGCTTCTGTTGGAATTAGGGTTGCAGGAATGCACACACAACTTCAAGAAGATGAGGAAGCTTGAGCACAACACAGTAGTGTATTATGAGTGCCAAAAATGAAAGATAACAAGCCCTAGAAGATAATGGGCGTATATACAATGCACGGGGGAAAAAACCTCCTAGTGAGGGAAAAAGTGCCCCGGCGGTCCTAAGTGTGTTCACACACATCACTACTATAATATGGTAACAAATCCCCCCTGGAGTGATGCGGTGAACAAGAGCTAGCACTCATGTATAGGGAAGTGTCTAGCTATGTGGACGAATCCACAAAAGGGAGTAAGCCCAAAGCTTTGCGAAAAGCTTCGAACTTCTCACGAGGCAGAGCCTTTGTGAAAAGGTCTGCAAGGTTATCCTGTGTTGGCACATAAGCCAAACTGATCTCTCCTGCAGAGAGTCTCTCCCTGACATAATGGTAGTGCACCTCAATGTGCTTCGTACGAGCATGGAACACTGGGTTCCGCGCAACTGCCAATGCGCTCTGACTGTCAGTGAAGATGGTGGTGGCAGATGGCTGCCCAACACCCAAATCAGCCATAAGGCGTCTGAGCCACACACACTCAACCGTAGCTGTGAAAGCTGCCCTGTACTCAGCTTCACAACTAGAAGTGGCCACAGTAGGCTGCTTCTTGCTCAACCATGATATGCATGAGCTTCCAAGCATGAAGCAAAAACCACTCGTGGACACGCGTGTGTCATAACAACCAGCCCAGTCAGAATCTGAAAAAGCATGTAAATCTGGCGGCAATGATCCCCCCTTGGGATAAAGCAACCCAAGATGCCGAGTACCACTCAAATAGCGAAAGATACGCTTCACTGCCTGCCAATGCTTAATGCCTGGGCTATGCATAAATCTGCTCACCTGTGAGACTGCAAACTGAATGTCTGGCCTCGTAATGCATACATAAATGAGGCAACCAACAGCTGTCTGATAGAGTGTGACATCAAAGTGATCTCCAGCATTATGAAGACTCAACTTCAAACCTGTCTCCATTGGAGTAGCAATAGGCTTGCAGTCTTCAAGGCCAAATCTCCGCAACAATGTTTCAATATACTTTGTCTGACACAAAGCAATACCTCCATCACACTGCTTAAATTGTATCCCCAAATAATGATGCAAATGCCCCAAATCTGACATCTCAAAAGAGGCATTCAAATCAGCCTTAAAATCAGCAATATGACTCTCATTTGGTCCTGTGAGCAGCATGTCATCGACATAGAGAGCAATGATTAGATGTACACCATCCACACGTTTAGCATACAAAGTGCTTTCTGTTGGACTATTCTGAAACCCATGTGCAGTCAAATATGCATGTATTTTTTCATACCAAGCTCGTGGAGCTTGCTTTAAACCATATAAAGCCTTTTTTAACCTGCACACTTTGTTTTCCTGCCCTCTTTGAACAAAACCACGAGGCTGCGATACATACACCTCCTCATGCAAATCTCCATTTAAGAACGCAGTCTTTATGTCCAGCTGATGTACATTCCAACCATTATGAGCTGCTAATGCACAGATGCTACGAACAGTGGTCATACGACATGTGGGAGCAAAAGTCTCATCAAAATCAATGCCCTTCTCTTGAGCATAACCTTTTGCAACAAGCCTAGCCTTATGGCGATCCACTGTGCCATCAGGCTTACGCTTCAATTTGTATACCCACTTAGTGCCAATGGCCTTCTTGCCAGGGGGCAAGTCACATAAAGACCATGTACCATTCTTCATAATAGCATCATATTCTGCTTGCATAGCAGCCATCCAATTTTCTGAACTTTGTGCCTCATCAAATGAAACAGGCTCACTTTCATCGCACATACTAGAAACAGCCAATGCATAACAATCTGACACATAAGAGGCACCATGAGAGCCAGAACGAGTGCGACTAGACAAAGGGGCATCCAACTTGCTGTCACGCAAAGTCTGCACTAGCCATCTAGGCATATTCCTAGAGCCCTCAATCTCTTGTCTCTCATCCTCAAGTGCATCATGCACATCTGCATCAGATATAGGCTGATCTGTGCCATCATTTAAAACCTGCAAAGGCTGAAAAACTGCCTCATGAGGTATTGCACTTGACTGTGCACCACTGAAAAGAGGCAACAATGTATCATAGACATCACGTGAGCTGATATCTGTCTCCTTAGTACATGAAACCAAGGGCTGAACTGCATCTTCCACAAATACAACATCACGGCTAACCAAAATGCGCTTTGTCTGTGGATGATACAAACGATAGCCTTTGCTCTCAGCACTATATCCAACAAAAATACATTTGACAGCTTTGTCATCCAATTTTCTGCGATGTTGCACAGGCACTAATGCATATGCCAGGCAACCAAAAACACGTAAATGGCCAACAGATGGCTTGCGGCCATGCCATGCCTCATATGGAGTGACAACCTGTAATGCTTTGGTGGGACACCTGTTTAGTACATAAGTGGCACACATGACAGCCTCAAGCCAAAAACCATGTGGTAGACTTTGACTCTTAACCATACATCTTGCCATTTCCATGAGAGACCTGTTTTTTCTCTCAGCCACACCATTTTGCTGTGGTGTATACGGCACTGTACATTGGTGTTTTATCCCACGCTCAGCCAGAAATGCATTAAATTCTGAAGACATATACTCCCCCCCTCGATCTGAACGGAGGGTGCCCATCTTACTTTCTGACACATTTTCAGCCATAACCAAAAACTGTTTGAAGCACAAAAACACTTCGGACTTTGCCTTCAAAGGATATACCCATGCATGCCTGGTAAAATCATCAATGAAAGTCACGAAGTAAAGGTAGTTTCCAAATGATGGAGTTTGCATGGGTCCACAAACATCACTGTGAACAAGCTGCAATCTGCGTTCAGCTCTCACTGATCCATCTTTGGGAAAGGAAGCACGCTGCATTTTACCCAATATGCAGCCCTCACAAACATGCTTGACAGGTGCCTCAAGCTTAGGCAAAGAAGACACCATTTCAGATTTCTGCAGGCGCAGCAAACTTGCAAAATTCAGATGACCAAAACGTGCATGCCACAGTTTTGCATTTGAAATAGCCTGCGTATCCATAATAGCACATGCTGAATCCTCTACACATTTGCCATCCATATTGAGCTTATACAGCCCTCGACATAGTGAACCAGATGCTACAATGATGTCACCACAAGAGAGATCATGAACAGTACATCTGTCATCCACAAATTTTACAACCAAACCTGTTTTGGCAAATGCGGAGACTGACAGCAGATTCTTTTTGATCCCTGGCACATACAATGCATCAAAAAGTGTAAAGGTGTTGCCATTTGCAACATTCAGCACAATCTGTCCAACTCCTTTAACGGGATAAGAGGAGTTATTGGCACAAGTGACAGTATTCCCTGTGGGAGCAGACTCAAGGAAAGTGAATAAACTGCGCTGCGAGGTGATATGCTTAGTGGCACCACTGTCAAAGTACCATACATCTGAATCTACTGCAGACATACATGTGTCATGCAAAGATGGGTCATAACTGCACTGCGCATTGAATGCCCATTCTGTATCTAGCACAACAT
The DNA here is from genome assembly GCF_041138505.1 of Cibotium barometz. NCBI lineage: Eukaryota > Viridiplantae > Streptophyta > Polypodiopsida > Cyatheales > Cibotiaceae > Cibotium > Cibotium barometz. The sequence goes on from NC_141096.1 coordinate 38,813,973, forward strand.
TAGCAGATTCATTGTTAGAAGGAGAGGCATCTGCAACAGCCATACCAGCCTCTTTCTTCTTAGCCTCTTTCGCAGCCAGCTTAGGACACGCTTTGATGACATGATCATTTCCCTTACAGTACTTGCAAAATGTCTTCTGTTTGTCACCCTTCTTCTCATCTTTGTCTTCCTTCTTTGGTTGCGCAGCATTTGCAGATTTCTGCTTACTAGAAGAAAAGCCAGCTTTACCTTTCCCGCTTCTCTGACTAGCACCGAAAGCTTGATCTGCGACACGCATACTATTCCTGTTTTGCCTTGACTGGTCTTCTTGCAGCAAAACAGAAACTAACTCCTCAAATGATAAGGCATTGGGATTGCCTTTCATCATCAAGCGAAGAGTGGAAGCAAAACCCTGATAAGAATCTGGTAGACCATTCAAAACAGTCTGCACAAGTGAACTGTCTGACAGGATTTCATCTGCAGAAATGAGCTGCTCTTTGAAATCCTTGATCTTTGTCAAAAAGCTATCCATAGAATCACCTTCGTTCATATGCTCATTCTCCAACTGTTTTCGGAGATAAGCAACACGAGCCTCATTTCTTGCCTGATACAATGTGGCAAGTACATCCCAAGCATCCTTAGAAGTCCTGCAGGAGCGAATATGTGGGATAATGGTACGTTTGACAGACAGCGCAATCAAGGCATGAGCCTGCGCATCTCTACCATCCCAACGAATCTGCTCTGCTGAAAGTGGTGGTTCTCGAACAGCTGCTACAGCACTTGTGCCTGCACCATCATCAACAGTACCTGTTTCTGATGTGTTTGCAGCATTCCCAGCCACAATAGGACGTGCATCAATACCCTGCACAATATTCCATAACCCCTTTGCTACCAATACATGTCGCATCATATATGCCCACAATGGATAGTTGGTGCCATCCAACTTATCCTCAGCAGCCAACATGCGGAATACATCATTGTTGTCAGCCATGGCCAATGACTGTACTACTAGATGTAAATGCTGTCTGCAAGAGGTAAACCTGTATAAAATCGACCTGTGCTATATAGCACAGCCCAAAACAGACGAATGGGCACCTGTCCTGCAGATTTTAATCTTGACAGAAAATCTGCACAGTAGGACGATTTTGCCTGCGCAGTACTTGGAATGCAAAAACGGAGGGCGAAATGACCTCAGATCAAAATTCTGAAACGACCGAGCCCTACGGGCTCGCCCACGGCATATACTAACCTGCAGACGCTCGTGAAACCTCGTTGCAATCGGAGGAGATGAAGCGGCAGGTGCCGGTGATGCTGCCCGGGAGGAGGAAGCCTGCTCTGATACCAATTGTTGGAATTAGGGTTGCAGGAATGCACACACAACTTCAAGAAGATGAGGAAGCTTGAGCACAACACAGTAGTGTATTATGAGTGCCAAAAATGAAAGATAACAAGCCCTAGAAGATAATGGGCGTATATACAATGCACGGGGGAAAAAACCTCCTAGTGAGGGAAAAAGTGCCCCGGCGGTCCTAAGTGTGTTCACACACATCACTACTATAATATGGTAACAATCTTTGTGGATTCCAAAAGGGAATTAGCGAAATATGAAACAACAACATCAAATAAACTGGTGGTTCCCTTGAAACCCTCTCCTACTAACCAACTTGCATGTTTAGTTTCTATTGGATTAGTGGTTGGCATGTGTGTGAAAGTGGCATCGTCCACATCATATAACAAGAGATTAAGTTAACTGATGAAAATCCAAGTTGTAAGCTCTAACCCACAACCCATAACAAAATATTAACTTAACAAAATTAAGAATCGAAAGTGCAAACTATATGCTTTCAAAACCAAGAAAGTAATACTTACCCCTACAAGGTAGTTCCTCCAATGGGGATTTCTAGTATGCCACCAACTAAGCCAACAATCCATGGCTGTAGGTTTGCATTAATGACTTTAATGTTCATACACCACGATCTAATGTGCTTGTACTTCAAAAATACCTCTTCTTCATTCAATGCACAATGCCACTAACGACATAGTTGTTTGTGCTCTTCTTGAAAATTCTTGATTACATATTAAATTGTGTGGATGTTCAAGCTTTTTCCCTAAAGACATGGCTACTCACAAACTTCTAATATATTACGTGGTCCAGTGTTATAGACTATCCTTACTGCCCTCCAATTAGCTCCCGCCTCATCAGCCACATAAAGCCATAAAAGTATGGTTTGGGAAAGCCTTTGTGCACCACAACATTGTTAATCATCTCCCAAAATAGAACTTATGCCACCGTCTCTTCTTCTTTCATTTCACAACAAGAAGCAATTGCCCCATCACACACCTTTTTGACGGAGTGTACTTTGGGCTGTGATTCCACTAAGACGGGAAAGTACATGGAACCTGGAGAAGCATGCCAATAGAAAAACATAGACGTGAGAGAACACCAGGGGATCTAAAGCAAGAAAGGGATGGGGAAGGGCTTAGGTTTAGGGTATAGGGATGGAAAAGCTTAGAGAAGAGAACCTAAAGATTTTTGGGGAGAGAGGTTAAACTATTAAAGTTTTCAAAAACTCTTATAATGAGGCACTGCGGTTCTGTTAAAAATTTCCCAAAGTCAAAATATGCGTCAAAATAAGCATCGATAAAAGCGTCAAAATAAATGTTGATAAACTTCAGTTTCCACGCGTGTTTTGACATGTATACGATGCCTATTTTGCAGTTATTTCGACGTTAATTTAGACGTGATTTGCGACGTTTATATCGATGCGTATTTGGATGACACGCCCACCGTCAAAAATAGGTCATCCTATAGTAGTCTCTCTCTCTCTCTCTCTCTTCCCCCCCCAAGGGAGGAAGAATGAGTACTTCACTCTCGTGCATTAAAAAAGCTCTATTTTTTTGTTTGTTTGTGGTGGAAAAAGCTCTAAATGAGAAGCTCCAAAAATTATAATCCTCCCAAATGACCAGAAAGCTATGATTTTAGATATCTTGATTGATGGAGATTCTCAGAGACTGAAGGACTTGCAAATCCAAAAAAGTAAGTAATAATTATTTTTCATATTTTCTTCATATATACAAAGCATTGTATCTTGTATTGATAACAATTTTAATGGCAAAAAAACAAATGCAACTTTATTCAAAGATTGGCTAAGACGAGAATGGATATAACATGAGATTGGCGCATAATGTGTGGCAGTCCTTATAGAAATTATAGATATGTCCCACAAATACAATTTCTAGATACATTTTAGGAGGACCTCGCCAATCTCAAGAGACTGTATTTTGGGAAGATGTTTGAGGAAATGGTGAGGTCCTTGAAAAAACAAGGCATGGTAGCTTCAAGCCCTATTGTCATCAAACCTACTAAGCATGTTGTATTTAGGTGCGTAACAATCTAGAAAGAACACTTACTACTTTATTATATTCTTTTATTTGTAATCTGAATGGAAATAATTATATGTAGATGGATTCATAAGTGCCATGCCGAGAAATATATTGCAGTTGTGATAGCCATTGTAAAATGAGTAGCGGGATATGAGACATGAGAACACAATGTATACAGAGCAAGAACTTTGGATGTAGGGTTATACAAGAGATGTTCACTATTTCTTAACTTTCCAAATGGAAAATTTCCCAAGAGCAATGAGGGGATGTACAATCGGGCTTGTAAATTAGAGCAATCCAAGATGGTATGTACTATATATTTACTCTTGCCACCAGTAATTAGATATTTTAGTGAATTTTTAATATCATATCTTATATCTTTTTGAATCTTGATTTATACTGTGAAGACTTGAATTCTACATGACCAATCACATGCTCAAAAAAGGGCAAAGGGGTTATGGAAGATATAGAGACTAATGAAGATGAAGATGATAATGAAGAGATGATGATGATGAAGTGGGAAAAGTGCCAAAGAAGGACACCACAAATGAAGAGGAAGAAGAAAATGCAGGAGGGCAAGAGGATAATTGATGCTGTCTCTACATTACAGTATGACGAAAGTGAATCTAAGGATAACACTCAGCCCACCGAGAAAGCCCCAAAAATTAAGTGGATCATGGTGCAACATAGATAGGGCACTCTTTTAATCATGATTGATTGGTTTTATTATTAAATAGTTGGGATAGTAACGTAGATGAGTCCAGCGATTCTTGGCAAGAGGTGAGGGGGTTTATTATTTAATAGTTGGAATACTAACATAGATAAACTAGTTATGGGTCTAGATAAGCTTGGCAAGAGGTGAAGCACCAAATGCACCATTTTGACCAAATAATCCACCCAACCTAGGTGTTTTAACACCAATCCAAATGAATTTTCCAAATATGATTTTACTAAATAGTAATGACAATGTAAGGTACAGTGTAGTGAATGTACTTAAAAAATGTAAGCTTTGTAGGTCTCATTGTATGCCCTCTACAGTAGTTTTTGGTGTTCCAAGCGTGTTCGGGCATCAAAGTGCTAGTTCCTCTATTGTTATATAGGAACATTGGTGCTCTCACAGATATACTAATCAATTATGCATCACATGTTTAATGATAGTAAATGTGTGTCTTTTATATCATGTAATGACAATTAATGTGTAACTCTTCTCAACATGGTATTTCAGGAAATAATTTTGTGAAGGTGAAAGAAATTGTTGGGGATACTTTCAAGATAGGCCATGCAATTTATAACCCGGAGTGTCCAGAGGAGCTAGCATGTCTTTTTGATATGTTACAAAGTGTGAAAGAGGAAATCCGGACCTTTAATATTAAAGGTGTCAATATAAGCATAGAATGTGATTTTATTGTAGTGAGGTTGTCCATAGGAGGTTTCGTTTATGGATACCCCAATGACATTATCCAATCATGGAATCTCTGTACATGTGAGTGATCAGGAGAAATTTTTTAACATTAAGACCTTAGGTGTTATTGTGTTTTTGTTGGGTACAAATTCTCTTATTTAATGTCTATGTCACGTAGATGGAGAAGCACCTTTATTGCTCAAGACTTGAGAGACAATCCTAGATGATAATCCCTTATTGTCATTAGTACTATGTATCAAGTGACAACCATGATAGGGAAGGCCGAGTAATATGGCTTCATATCAGACACCCTGTTGAATGTGCGGTGTACAATAAAGATTGGAAAGGCATTTGGACAAGAGATGAGCAACACTACCCATAGAGGTGCTTATGATTCTCATAAAAGGTTTCCATTCAACATCATTTATTGTTACAATGAAATTTCTCATACTCTTTTGCAGAGATACCCTTGTCGGCTGCTACCTTCATGAGCAGACTTGTCTTCGTCACCCTTACTCTCCCTCATTAGTAGTCTATCATTGTCTTTCCCTTTCCAACTAATTTTTTCTCTTCCTTATTATCAACCATGCTATCTTTGGATTGAGGCTCATACATTATAAGGGAGATATCATCCTCTCTCTCTTCATTTGTCTTTCTCTTATCCATGTTGTCACCTGTTGTATCTCCCTTTCTTTTCATGTTTTCTCTCTCTTATACTTCTGTTCATGGGAGGCCACAAACTTATCATTCATTTCTTAACATGTACACTCAACTTCATTTTATCCGTACACAGATCCTTTAAGTTTGCAAACTTAACACTACCTTATTAATCTACATAATATAGAAAATGCCAATACTTTATTAGTTTGTATGAAATGTTGAGCACAATGGCATTGTTGAAACTATCAATCATATCTCATTGTAAAACCCCCACATGCATTCTTATCGCCCTCTCTCTCTTTATTCATATGTAAAATAAGATTATGATAATCATGAACAATTGTTAAACCCAAACACTTGAATATTTGTAAACAAATGTGTTCATTTACAATACAATAACATCTTCATCAAGACACCCTCTACAACGTCCTCTTCCAGATAGATACAAACAATGTTCATGTCTAATTTACATGCTACCATATCACAATCTCTACATTCTACATAAAACTCTATAATCTCTACATTCTACATAAAACTCTACAATCACTTGCCTCCTTCTTTCGCATTAGGTTTCTTCAACAGGCTACCCCAAACGTCATATCCATGTTGGCATCCACCTGCTGCAAAGAAAACATTTCTCTAAATTGCACATAATATGAAACACCAATAATTTGAAGTACTTATATGTTTATACCAATAATTTGAAGTATTTATACCATACCTTGCCATGATATCCCATGTGGGTGTCTTCTCTAAAGCATCATGGTGCAAGGATCAATGATATAATCATGTGAAAAAGGTTGTGCATGATTTATTCTAACTATGCTCATGGGAGAAGGTATGAAGGCGGAGAGACATCGAGACAAGAGATAACCACCATACAAGATATGGTAAGGGGGGAGAGAGAGAGAGAGAGAGAGAGAGAGAGGTAAGGCAGAGTGAGACAAGTCACAAAACAGAAGAGATACAGAGACTCAGAGAGAGAGAGAGAGAGAGAGAGAGAGAGAGAGAGGTAAGGGAGAGTGAGACAAGTCACAAAACAGAAGAGATACAGAGACTCAGAGAGAGAGAGAGAGAGAGAGAGAGAGAGAGAGAGAGAGAGAGAGATGGTAGATAGAGAGATATGGTAGATAGTAAGGAATGCCTTCTTTCATGGTGATTTGTAAGAAGAAGTATACATGATGCAGCCACTAGGTTATGAGAGTGATACACACCCAGATCTCGTGTGCAGGTTACACAAAGCCCTATATAGCTTGAAGCAGGCACCCAGAGCATGGTCAAACTAGATTGGGGATTGTCTTGTTACCATTGTATTTTCAAATATCCAATGCATATTTTTCACTTTATATAAAAAAAATTAGATAGAGGTATCATGCTATTAGTAATTTATGTGGATGAATTTACTATCATTGGTGATAGTGATGCTAACATACATGATGTTAAGAGGTGGCTACAAGTGCTCCAAGGAAGACACAAATGGATATCACCAAACAACTTGTATTGGATGCAGTTGTTAGGAAGCATATGAAGGATGGATCAAATATTAGCAATATGGAGTTGTCACTATTATTGGAACACATGCATCCCCTAACTCAATGTCAAAAGTAATTTTAACTCCATATTGATTTTAATTTCTTGATTGTTCTTCTCAACATAGATTGTTAAGTTGTCCAATTCTCTTATAGATTCACGAGGATGGTACGAGCTTCTAGAATCAATAGTATAGTGCAAGGTGCAAGGTCTAGTATCCTAGTTTCGAAGAGATAATGCGCTTTTGAGTTCTTCTATGGTAGTCATTTTCCTAGGCAAGCTTTGAATGAGTCAGAGCAGTTTTACATGTTTAAAATGTTAACCACAAGGCCCGCATTGGGTGTAGACCTAGTGAAACATATGTATCAAATAGGAGACATTGATTTGAAAAGGACTTGGGTTTGTTTTGATCATGTCAGGCATGTGTAGGGATGGACAACAATGGCTGCATAGGTATATGATCCAAGGTATAGTTTGGTCTTATAAAATTCCTAAAATTTTTGAACTTCTTTAACATGGTGTGCAATACATTTCATGACGTGAAACACAATCTGCTTTTTCATGATGCAAAACATACTCTACAATTTCACGACGGAGATCTCCTATTTCACGATGTGAAAAGGGTTATTCATGGAGTAAAGGATTGTCATATCAGAGGTAAGAGAGGGTGCATTATAGGAGTCTCCCCGACTCGGATTAATGTAATTCTAAACCGAAAATTTAAAGCGTGAAGCACAAGTTGTTCACGGCGTGAAATACATTTCACGACGTGAAACACAGTCTGCCATTTCATGACGTGAAACATAGCTTGCTATTTCAGTCCAATAGAAATCTGAGCTTAATGATTGGAGTATTGATTTAGCTTGTTGAATTGTATTCTCATGCACTTAAGTAAAGGAAAACTTATTGGAGATAACCTTACTCCAATAGAAATCTAAGCTTAATGATTGGAGTATTGATTTAGCCTGTTGAATTGTATTCTCATGCACTTAAGTAAAGGGAAACTTATTGGAGATAACCTTACCCCCCAATAATAATACATCTAATCACCCAAGTTCCTCCAACTAGAGAAGTGTTGGCTCTGGTCGCTCGTGGCGGTGGCAAGCACTCGATTGAGTGTTGCAGCTTGGAGAAATCTGACCACTACAGAAACTAGTAGTGAAGAATATATGGAAGAAGGATTAAGTTTCTCCGAATTTGGAGAGGAAGGCAATCCATCTTCTCCTATAAAGTCCAGTGGATAAAAGAGAGAAAGCTCTTAGACAACCTTTTTTGTGTAAATTTTTCCTAATGCTTACAAGTTACAACCTTACAATTTGTTGTGATAAAATTGGTCTGATATGTTAAAGAATTAAAAAGGTTCAAAATTAATATCTTATAAGGTGTGCATACACTTAAGGTTACTCACCTTGCCTAAAATTTAAGAGCCTAATTCACTATATCGAACTTGTAGCTACATTACTATGAGTTCTCGCTTTTCAGGGTATAGAGTGTGCATATCATAAGGGTATATGATAGGGGGACCATATATACAAATGAAAAGGGATGATAGGTGCTTGTTGGAATTAGGGTTGCAGGAATGCACACACAACTTCAAGAAGATCAGGAAGCTTGAGCACAACACAGTAGTGTATTATGAGTGCCAAAATGAAAGATAACAAGCCCTAGAAGATAATGGGCGTATATACAATGCACGGGGGAAAAAACCTCCTAGTGAGGGAAAAAGTGCCCCGGCGGTCCTAAGTGTGTTCACACACATCACTACTATAATATGGTAACAAATCCCCCCTGGAGTGATGCGGTGAACAAGAGCTAGCACTCATGTATAGGGAAGTGTCTAGCTATGTGGACGAATCCACAAAAGGGAGTAAGCCCAAAGCTTTGCGAAAAGCTTCAAACTTTTCACGAGGCAGAGCCTTTGTGAAAAGGTCTGCAAGGTTATCCTGTGTTGGCACATAAGCCAAACTGATCTCTCCTGCAGAGAGTCTCTCCCTGACATAATGGTAGTGCACCTCAATGTGCTTCGTACGAGCATGGAACACTGGGTTCCGCGCAACTGCCAATGCGCTCTGACTGTCAGTGAAGATGGTGGTGGCAGATGGCTGCCCAACACCCAAATCAGCCATAAGGCGTCTGAGCCACACACACTCAACCGTAGCTGTGAAAGCTGCCCTGTACTCAGCTTCACAACTAGAAGTGGCCACAGTAGGCTGCTTCTTGCTCAACCATGATATGCATGAGCTTCCAAGCATGAAGAAAAAACCACTCGTGGACACGCGTGTGTCATAACAACCAGCCCAGTCAGAATCTGAAAAAACATGTAAATCTGGCGGCAATGATCCCCCCTTGGGATAAAACAACCCAAGATGCCGAGTACCACTCAAATAGCGAAAGATACGCTTCACTGCCTGCCAATGCTTAATGCCTGGGCTATGCATAAATCTGCTCACCTGTGAGACTGCAAACTGAATGTCTGGCCTCGTAATGCATACATAAATGAGGCAACCAACAGCTGTCTGATAGAGTGTGACATCAAAGTGATCTCCAGCATCATGAAGACTCAACTTCAAACCTGTCTCCATTGGAGTAGCAATAGGCTTGCAGTCTTCAAGGCCAAATCTCCGCAACAATGTTTCAATATACTTTGTCTGACACAAAGCAATACCTCCATCACACTGCTTAAATTGTATCCCCAAATAATGATGCAAATGCTCCAAATCTGACATCTCAAAAGAGGCATTCAAATTAGCCTTAAAATCAGCAATATGATTCTCATTTGGTCCTGTGAGCAGCATGTCATCGACATAGAGAGCAATGATTAGATGTACACCATCCACACGTTTAACATACAAAGTGCTTTCTGTTGGACTATTCTGAAACCCATGTGCAGTCAAATATGCATGTATTTTTTCATACCAAGCTCGTGGAGCTTGCTTTAAACCATATAAAGCCTTTTTTAACCTGCACACTTTGTTTTCCTGCCCTCTTTGAACAAAACCACGAGGCTGCGATACATACACCTCCTCATGCAAATCTCCATTCAAGAACGCAGTCTTTATGTCCAGCTGATGTACATTCCAACCATTATGAGCTGCTAATGCACAGATGCTACGAACAGTGGTCATACGACATGTGGGAGCAAAAGTCTCATCAAAATCAATGCCCTTCTCTTGAGCATAACCTTTTGCAACAAGCCTAGCCTTATGGCGATCCACTGTGCCATCAGGCTTACGCTTCAATTTGTATACCCACTTAGTGCCAATGGCCTTCTTGCCATGGGGCAAGTCACATAAAGACCATGTACCATTCTTCATAATAGCATCGTATTCTGCTTGCATAGCAGCCATCCAATTTTCTGAACTTTGTGCCTCATCAAATGAAACAGGCTCACTTTCATCGCACATACTAGAAACAGCCAATGCATAACAATCTGACGCATAAGAGGCACCATGAGAGCCAGAACGAGTGCGACTAGACAAAGGGGCATCCAACTTGCTGTCACGCAAAGTCTGCACCAGCCATCTAGGCATATTCCTAGAGCCCTCAATCTCTTGTCTCTCATCCTCAAGTGCATCATGCACATCTGCATCAGATATAGGCTGATCTGTGCCATCATTTAAAACCTGCATAGGCTGAAAAACTGCCTCATGAGGTATTGCACTTGACTGTGCACCACTGAAAAGAGGCAACAATGTATCATAGACATCACGTGAGCTGATATCTGTCTCCTTAGTACATGAAACCAAAGGCTGAACTGCATCTTCCACAAATACAACATCACGGCTAACCAAAATGCGCTTTGTCTGTGGATGATACAAACGATAGCCTTTGCTCTCAGCACTATATCCAACAAAAATACATTTGACAGCTTTGTCATCCAATTTTCTGCGATGTTGCACAGGCACTAATGCATATGCCAGGCAACCAAAAACACGTAAATGGCCAACAGATGGCTTGCGGCTATGCCAAGCCTCATATGGAGTGACAACCTGTAATGCTTTGGTGGGACACCTGTTTAGTACATAAGTGGCACACATGACAGCCTCAAGCCAAAAACCATGTGGTAGACTTTGACTCTTAACCATACATCTTGCCATTTCCATGAGAGACCTGTTTTTTCTCTCAGCCACACCATTTTGCTGTGGTGTATACGGCACTGTACATTGGTGTTTTATCCCACGCTCAGCCAGAAATGCATTAAATTCTGAAGACATATACTCCCCCCCTCGATCTGAACGGAGGGTGCCCATCTTACTTTCTGACACATTTTCAGCCATAACCAAAAACTGTTTGAAGCACAAAAACACTTCGGACTTTGCCTTCAAAGGATATACCCATGCATGCCTGGTAAAATCATCAATGAAAGTCACGAAGTAAAGGTAGTTTCCAAATGATGGAGTTTGCATGGGACCACAAACATCACTGTGAACAAGCTGCAATCTGCGTTCAGCTCTCACTGATCCATCTTTGGGAAAGGAAGCACGCTGCATTTTACCCAATATGCAGCCCTCACAAACATGCTTGACAGGTGCCTCAAGCTTAGGCAAAGAAGACACCATTTCAGATTTCTGCAGGCGCAGCAAACTTGCAAAATTCAGATGACCAAAACGTGCATGCCACAGTTTTGCATTTGAAATAGCCTGCGTATCCATAATAGCACATGCTGAATCCTCTACACATTTGCCATCCATATTGAGCTTATACAGCCCTCGACATAGTGAACCAGATGCTACAATGATGTCACCACAAGAGAGATCATGAACAGTACATCTGTCATCCACAAATTTTACAACCAAACCTGTTTTGGCAAATGCGGAGACTGACAGCAGATTCTTTTTGATCCTTGGCACATACAATGCATCAAAAAGTGTAAAGGTGTTGCCATTTGCAACATTCAGCACAATCTGTCCAACTCCTTCAACGGGATAAGAGGAGTTATTGGCACAAGTGACAGTATTCCCTGTGGGAGCCGACTCAAGGAAAGTGAATAAACTGCGCTGCGAGGTGATATGCTTAGTGGCACCACTGTCAAAGTACCATACATCTGAATCTACTGCAGACATACATGTGTCATGCAAAGATGGGTCATAACTGCACTGCGCATTGAATGCCCATTCTGTATCTAGCACAACATTAGCAGATTCATTGTTAGAAGGAGAGGCATCTGCAACAGCCATACCAGCCTCTTTCTTCTTAGCCTCTTTCGCAGCCAGCTTAGGACACGCTTTGATGACATGATCATTTCCCTTACAGTACTTGCAAAATGTCTTCTGTTTGTCACCCTTCTTCTCATCTTTGTCTTCCTTCTTTGGTTGCGCAGCATTTGCAGATTTCTGCTTACTAGAAGAAAAGCCAGCTTTACCTTTCCCGCTTCTCTGACTAGCAACGAAAGCTTGATCTGCGACACGCATAATATTCCTGTTTTGCCTTGACTGGTCTTCTTGCAGCAAAACAGAAACTAACTCCTCAAATGATAAGGCATTGGGATTGCCTTTCATCATCAAGCGAAGAGTGGAAGCAAAACCCTGATAAGAATCTGGTAGACCATTCAAAACAGTCTGCACAAGTGAACTGTCTGACAGGATTTCATCTGCAGAAATGAGCTGCTCTTTGAAATCCTTGATCTTTGTCAAAAAGCTATCCATAGAATCACCTTCGTTCATATGCTCACTCTCCAACTGTTTTCGGAGATAAGCAACACGAGCCTCATTTCTTGCCTGATACAATGTGGCAAGTACATCCCAAGCATCCTTAGAAGTCCTGCAGGAGCGAATATGTGGGATAATGGTACGTTTGACAGACAGCGCAATCAAGGCATGAGCCTGCGCATCTCTACCATCCCAACGAATCTGCTCTGCTGAAAGTGGTGGTTCTCGAACAGCTGCTACAGCACTTGTGCCTGCACCATCATCAACAGTACTTGTTTCTGATGTGTTTGCAGCATTCCCAGCCACAATAGGACGTGCATCAATACCCTACACAATGTTCCATAACCCCTTTGCTACCAATACATGTCGCATCATATATGCCCACAATGGATAGTTGGTGCCATCCAACTTATCCTCAGCAGCCAACATGCGGAATACATCATTGTTGTCAGCCATGGCCAATGACTGTACTACTAGATGTAAATGCTGTCTGTAAGAGGTAAACCTGTATAAAATCGACCTGTGCTATGTAGCACAGCCCAAAACAGACGAATGGGCACCTGTCCTGCAGATTTTAATCTTGACAGAAAATCTGCACAGTAGGACGATTTTGCCTGCGCAGTACTTGGAATGCAAAAACGGAGGTCGAAATGACTTCAGATCAAAATTCTGAAACGAACCAGCCCTACGGGCTATCCCACGGCATATACTAACCTGCAGACGCTCGTGAAACCTCGTTGCAATCGGAGGAGATGAAGCGGCAGGTGCCGGTGATGCTGCCCGGGAGGAGGAAGCCTGCTCTGATACCAATTGTTGGAATTAGGGTTGCAGGAATGCACACACAACTTCAAGAAGATCAGGAAGCTTGAGCACAACACAGTAGTGTATTATGAGTGCCAAAATGAAAGATAACAAGCCCTAGAAGATAATGGGCGTATATACAATGCACGGGGGAAAAAACCTCCTAGTGAGGGAAAAAGTGCCCCGGCGGTCCTAAGTGTGTTCACACACATCACTACTATAATATGGTAACAGTGCTTATCTTGGTGAATAGTATGTGTTTTTTCTCTCTTTGTGTGTGTGTGTGTGTACATACATACATATATCAAAATATTTATCTATACATGTATACGTATATCTTTAATATCTATATATTCATCTGCATCTGCCTAGTTTTTCATATAATCAAGAAAGGACTTATTTTGGTTCAATATTAAGATAGAGAATCTTACACAGGAGAGAGTTAAGCGGTTCTTTACTTAATATGGATTAGGTACCTTATTTTATGGGTGATTTATTAAAGTTCAGTTATTGCTAGCAAGCTAGCCTACACTTCCACAAAGTGGAGACGATGCTTGCACTCCAAAAAGGTGGAGGTGCTAGAAATATTTAAACCAAGGAGATGAGATCCTTAAAATAAGCCTGAGAGAGAGAGAGAGAGAGAGAGAGAGAGAGAGAGAGAGAGAGAGAGAGAGAGAAAGAAATCCTTTCTCTTCATTCTTCAGTAGGTGATTTGTACTTCATTGTGCCCTTTTTGGACCATCCTTCTTTATTAATCAACCAAAAATGTAGTCATTTATTGGCCCTTTGGATCATATTGTTATAAATGGTAACCTCAATTCCACACTTTTACCATATTGTTAGAGAGGTTATCGTTTATTCTTCCCCTTTGAATTATTCTCTCCTCAATAGTTATCCAATTTAGGAATTCACGTGTCTACCTTTTCACCACTGCCATTTTCACCTCTTGTCTACCATTTCATCACTTGTTTACCACCCCTTATCCAAAAGGGTGGTCATATCTCTTCCCTTTCAACCTCTATTCGTCTTTTCGAATGCACAAAAATCATCTTTGTCTTTTCATCTCTACCCTTTCCACTTGGACGGTCTCTACGTGTGGTAAGTGATGTGGTGGGAAACAAGGTCTAGTCTCAAAATTCCTCTCTACTAATTAACTTGAATTCCCCCCATCGTTAGGAAGAAAAAGAAAAAGAAACATAGTCATTTCCATTATTACCATTTGAGCTAACTCTCTTTTTATGCCATTTTAGTACTTAATAACTTTTATTGCATCGTTATATCGTTTGTAAGATTCCTCCCTCCAGCTTTGTTATATCATTTGTAAGATTCCTCCCTCCAGCTTTTATTTAAATTCAAGATGAATTTTAGATAAATTTATTTTATCTATGAGAAATATTTAAATGGTAAAAGAGGAATTCCTATGACATTTGGAATTCTATCATTTAGATGGGAAAAGAGAAACTCCTAGCATATTGAAATTAATGGGTATTTTATTTAAATTCAAAGATAAATTTTAGATAAATTTATTTTATCTACGAGAAATATTTAAATGGTAAGAGAGGAATTCCTATGACATTTGGAATTCCATCATTTAGATGGGAAAGGAGAAATTCCTAGCATATTGAATTAATGAGTGTTTTATTTTATGAGAAATATTGATGATAAAAGAGAAATTCCCATGACATTGGAATGCAAATAATTAAATGCAAAAAAGAAGAATTCCCATGGTATTTGAGATCCAAGAAATTAAATGGAAAGAAGAGGAATTTTTAGTATAATTCAATTTATGATTATTTATCAAAAGTGGAATTATGGGTAGAATTGATTTCTGTATATCCCATGAATTCTTTTATTCAAAAGAGGAATATTAAATATAATTCAATTGAGGATTTGAGAAGGAATATAGAAATAGTCGTTCGAGAAAAGGAACCTTTAATTAGGCCAAGCAATTGGTAGAAATTTAGAAAAAGTCCCATTATCGGAATCAAACTAGAAAAAGCTACTAAATGGAAATAGCATGTGAAATGGATGTGATAAGATGTAAATAGGATGCGATAAGATGTGAATGGATGTAATAAGATGAAAATAGAATGTGATAAGATGTAAATGGGATGCGATAAGATGTGAATGAGATGTGATAGGATGTGAATGGATGTGATAAGATGAAAATAAGATGTGATAAGATGTGATGTAATGGAAACGGATGTGGATGTGTATATGAAAAAATAGATATGGATGTATATGTGAAAGAATGGAAGTGGATGTGTAGGTAAAAGAATGGATGTGGATGTGGATGTGTATGTGAAAGAATGGATGTGGATGTGGATGTGAAAGAATGGATGTGGATGTGTATGTGGAAGAATGGATGTGGATGTGTATGTGAAAGGATGTGATGTCAATGTGAGTGAATGGATGAGATGTAATGTGATGTGAATCAGGATGTGAATGAATGAGATGTGATGTTATGTGAATCGGATGTAAATGAATGATATGGGATGTGAATGGATGAGATGTGATGTGATGTGAATCGGGATAAGAATGAATGAGATGGGATGTGAAATGAATGTGATGAGATGTGATGTAAATTGAGATAGATGTGAATGAATGATATGTGGTGTAAATGAATGAGGTGTGATGGGATGTGAATATGGGTATGCGAGTGGATGAGATGTGATGAGGATAAATGAGGAAAGATGTGATGAGATGAAAAATGATGTGATTGGATGAGAATAGGAATACATATGAATTGGATATAGATTAAGTAATGTGGACAGATGTGGAACAATGTGAAAGACGAGAGTTCATTATAGAAACTGTATTAATGACCTGTTTTTAAATGATTGTTTTATGTCAATAATGCTGGGGAAGCATTTTGATCGTCTTGAGAATGAGGTAGTGGGCTGATAAAGTTGTAACAGCTGACGGAGAGTCAACAGAGGACATCTCGCGTAGCAAGGTCGGTCCTTGGTTCGATTTAAATGGTAAGCTTCTGGTACGACGGATGAGGGACCAAGGAAGTGGCCTATGAGTGAAGCTCTAGGTGACCTGTGAAGGATCCTAGAGGGTGCTGACAAGGAAGATATTGGAACAAGGAGTAAGTTGTTTTCTGAAACCGAGCATGGATCTGGTTGATTGACCTTGCTGGTCCTCAACGGATGAGTCATAGCTCTTTTATATGGATCTGTTGGTTGATCTTGCTGATTTTCAATGAAGATTCCATCTTGATTTTTATAAGTGAATATATTGTTGGGTACTATGAGCTAGGAACTATTGAAAAGGCCCTTGAGGGACAGGTGGTGAGCGTTCTGGTTGCCAATGATGCCATAGGTACACCGATGAAGGAATGATTGGAAATTAGGATTCAACCGGATATTTTGGAGGATTATGATCAATGACATTATGGTTTCATTAAATGATTGTTTAAAGATAGTTGAATCTGTGAAAAAGACAATTTCATATTGGGTGTGTAAGTGGTGTGAGTGGCGTTAAATTTGCATGAATATCTGACTAGGGGGCCTGGGAACTCTTTTCCCTGGTACCTGGGATAAAACCTAACCAAATTTCTAATTGGATCCCATCACTACAGTGGTTGGGCGGTTGGCTAACCCATGGGACTGGATGGGGTTAGGCTGGAGGATTGATGGATCCGTAAAATGAGACTCAATTATGTTATAGTACGATAGATGAAGTAAATCCCCGATAGTAATTGTTCTATGGAAAAAGAATCAACGGCTGTGCCTCTCGATGGGGAAAAAAGCGTTGGTTTCTATGATCCAAGTGCAAGTTTCTTCCTTGATCTAACCAAGTAACTCATAGGTTCGGTCGGATTGGTCAGTAGTAATGACCCTGACTACATTAGAGTACAAATATCCTAGAGGAATCGCTTGTGCTTTCTGGTAAGGGGAAGTTTTTTCGGGTTTGATTTTTGAAGATCCAAGGGATTAGTCTCTTGTCCAGATATTCGTAGGCGAGGCTCCGAGTGAGGGATCCTGCCCCGTGTGCAAGAAGTGCTTCTTCCGCTGCTAACAACCCCGAATCGATTGCACGGAGGGGGCAGGGATCTCTCATCGTTAACTAAAGACCCTAGCCTTGCTAGGTGTTACGTTGTTATTTATGTGGCATATTAATGATGTATTGGAACTCATTTCTCAAGCTAAAGAATTGTATTTTTTTTAAAATTTTTACCTCATAAATAGTGTATGATCCATATAAATTCATGCTCCCTAAGATATAGCTCTAGAGACTATGTGACACAAATGAATGCATCAAATAGGCGAATTGAGAAGATAAATAATGTTTGGTGACTTATCTTTCCCTTCACATTGTCTTTTTCATCACCACTTGGATAGATATCTTCTAGTTTCACTTTCGGGGGGAAGTACCCCCTTGCATGAGAAGGAACTTGTTTTATATGAAAGCCCTCCCTGTTAAAATTTTCCACAAGTAGAGGAATGGCTAACTATGTGATCTAGTGACAATTTCAAATGCAAGGTCAATGTGTATTAACAAGATCTCATAACACTTACAAATGCAAGGTCAATGTCTACCTCAATTTATCCCTTTTTCATCAAATCTCCCTTTGTGCATGTGAACCCCTAGTTCTTATGTGTAATGTTGCATTCAAATTACCTTTAGTATCCATATCATTAAGTTTCAAGGACCTTTCACAACACTTTTTAGCATTAGTAAGGCTCTAAATTTTCGGAACTCGTCCCTAAACAAAAGAAAGAAGTAAAAATCATGAAGGAAGTAGTGTGTGTTGTTGCCACATGAGAATGGTACAAAGCTTGTGACGTAAGGGAAACAATGTTGACTACCTTATTAGATGAAGATGAAGCTTGATCAAACTGAGCGCATAGCTTGCCACATTTGATGTCACCACACTTAGAAGCCACGTGTCAGATTGCGTAAACCCCAAAATCCCTCTTTTCTCATCAATAATGTGTGTCCCGCGCACATATCCAACCAATTAGGGATTCACTTGTGTATAATCACGCTTGAAAATTATAATCAGCACTTACGATTTGGGCGGAGCTGTTGAAAATTGCGCATTCTTCTTAGCACATAGGTTTCTAAGCAGCAGGCAAACTGGCGACGAGCCAGGCGTGGTGGAGAATTGAGGATGCAGATGAAGGTGTGGTGGAGGCGGGGTGAGAATTGAGGATGATGGAGGCGTGGTGGCGAAAGAGGGGTGGGTTTAATAAACGCCGGAGGGCCGAGATTTGAGATTTGAGATTTGGGTTCTCGACGAACACGAAACGGTGGCGCCCGCACTCACAAAACCATGCCTGGCGGTCTCGTCTGCAAAGCCCCACGCTTGAAAAAGTGAAAGGGCTGTTTCACGTCCTCGAGCATTTTGGCCCTAATACTAAAATATTAGTATTTGCAAATTTTAAAAATGAATCACACTAAAATACGAAAAAGCTTACTATATTTCACCAAACCTGTCAATTTTTAAGGGAAGGGTGCCTCTCAGAAATCAAGCCTGCGGGCCACACCCCATCATATTACGCCCTTCAAGTTAGTTGGGTATAGGAAAGTTTTGCACCGGCACCGACGAGGTGAAGTTTGAAAATAGCTTGTATATTTCAGAGTCCAAGTTTTTGAGGATTTTGGGTACTTCAAGCTATAAAAACATTCAAGCTATCAAAACATTCAAGCTATTGTAAATTCGTCAAAATTACCTCCGATATTTAGAGATGGAGGTTTTTCACCATGTGCTGGAGTCAAGCTTTTTTCCACACTAAACTTGACAATTTGCATTAGGAGACCCTAGGAGCCTCCTAAAAAGTGAAATTCTCTTTTTAATAAATAATTCAAGCCGCGGATTTCCACACAAGAAAGCAAATGCATGATGGGCGAGATTTAAAGTTAAATTCAACGAGCAGTAGATTTCCACATCATGTGCCTCAACTAATTAATCAATGGTGGGGATGGGCACTAGACGGGCACGAGAGACAAATGCACAATGCATAAGGGATCATTACCTCATTCTTTGGCAGCATAAGGGGTCATAAGAAGGCATATCCTTGACATTTGATATAGATTACTCATGCTTTGGCATATAATTGGGTGTGGCAGACCTTGTTAATAACCCTAAAAAGGGTTAACATAACTAGATGTTGCATGCATTTAATCCTCTAGAGGGATGAAGAAGCTAGTTAGTAAATAAAAAAGTTAATAGTAGATGGGAACCTGATTGGGGTGAGGGCCATTGCACGTACTTGCTTCTTCTTTTTTCTACACAATCATAGCACGGTTACAACATTTATCGAGGTTAGTGGGGATTTTATGGCTGTTAGCAATGGGAAAAGAGAGGTAGAGGTCTAGAGAAGCATTGACAACAAGAAAGTCATATGTGCACATCTTTGTTTTAATGTGTCTCTTTGTACTAGGCGCTCAAAGGATCTTGTAGTGACCTAGCCTACTTTACTTCCCATATGCTTTTTTTAATCAATTAAGAATAACTAGGTACTCTTTGACCATTGGTCAAGTTGATACATAATGAAGTACAAAAGTGTGAATCCTTAAACTCATATTGGAGCTGTTGTAATCAAAACATTTGGAGAGGATTGAAAGGATTTACCTGACTTGTGAGGTTGTGGAGCCATTTGTTGTAAAGGGTCAAAGAATATTTCAACAAGAATATTAGCTATTGGTGGCGAGGCTAAACTTTAAGGAATTCGAGGTAATGGGCCATGCACACACCCACGGTGGCATGGTCTCCCCATATAGAGATGAACTTGGAAGGTGTTGATGATGAGGTTTCCACCATTGGGTGAGTAAAACGTGAAGCCACTAGCTATTGCTTCCTTTGATTGTGGACAAGGATGATTGGCTAGATCAAGACTTTTCTTCCTTATGAATGAAGTTTAGGTGTGATTTTGAGAATCACGGTGGTGAAACTTCTATGAAATTGTAGTTAGATTGGGAATATGATGAGAAATCACTATGGCCATGCTGTTGCACAGTTGAATGAGTTTTAGCCTCTGTGATTTTGGAGGGGTTAGAAATCATGGTGATCAAAATCCTATATTTAAACTAGATGATGATTGATATCCATTAAGAACAAGGGAAAACACATGTTAGAGATGGTGCTGATGGAATTTAAGATAGCCAAGTCAATGTGATAAAGTAGAGTCAAGAATCACATGCATGTTTCTTGTAAGAATTATGATGATAATATTGTATGTATACTAAAGGGAGAGGACTTTACTGGTTCAGACATAATGAGACAGTGCTAAAATACCATGACTCTATGTATTTGGAAGAAGATTTTTTGGCGTCATTCTGAGGAGTCACGAGCATGATATGACCTCGGTTGTTAATGATAAGGGTTGTGGAGTTGGAAATAGAGGGGCTTTTGATGATGAGCATCCCTTGGTGTGAGTATTTTCTTTTATTGGTGTGATGTCAATCAAGGATTTTTCCTTTTAGTAGAATTCTCATCCTTGTTTTGCTGATTCCTTGGTGACACTAGTAGAAGAGGTTCTTGAGACATAGTGAGACTGTATCCTGGGCAACTCTTCCTTCAAAATATGTGGCATCTACCCTAAGCCTTGATAGATGGATTCATAAGTGCCATGCCGAGAAATATATTGCAGTTGTGATAGCCATTGTAAAATGAGTAGCGGGATATGAGACATGAGAACACAATGTATACAGAGCAAGAACTTTGGATGTAGGGTTATACAAGAGATGTTCACTATTTCTTAACTTTCCAAATGGAAAATTTCCCAAGAGCAATGAGGGGATGTACAAACGGGCTTGTAAATTAGAGTAATCCAAGATGGTATGTACTATATATTTACTCTTGCCACCAATAATTAGATATTTTAGTGAATTTTTAATATTATATCTTATATATTTTTGAATCGTGATTTATACTGTGAAGACTTGAATTCTACATGACCAATCACATGCTCAAAAAAAGGGCAAAGGGCTTATGGAAGATATAGAGACTGATGAAGATGAAGATGATAATGAAGAGATGATGATGATGAAGTGGGAAAAGTGCCAAAGTAGGACACCACAAATGAAGAGGAAGAAGCAAATGCAGGAGGGGAAGAGGATAATTGATGATGTCTCTACATTACAGTATGACGAAAGTGAATCTAAGGATAACACAGCCCACCGAGAAAGCCCCAAAAATTAAGTGGATCATGGTGTAACATAGACAGGGCACTCTTTTACTCATGATTGATTGGTTTTATTATTAAATAGTTGGGATAGTAACGTAGATGAGTCCAGCGATTCTTGGCAAGAGGTGAGGGGGTTTATTATTTAATAGTTGGAATACTAACATAGATAAACTAGTTTATCTATGTTAGTAACGTAGATGAGTCCAGCAATTCTTGGCAAGAGGTGAGGGGGTTTATTATTTAATAGTTGGAATACTAACATAGATAAACTAGTTATGGGTCTAGATAAGCTTGGCAAGAGGTGAAGCACCAAATGCACCATTTTGACATAATAATCCACCCAACCTAGGTGTTTTAACACCAATCCAAATGAATTTTCCAAGTATGATTTTACTAAATAGTATTGACAATGTAAGGTACACGTGTAGTGAATGTACTTAAAAAATGTAAGCTTTGTAGGAGTGTCTCATTGTATGCCCTCTACAGTAGTCCTTGATGTTCCAAGCGTGTTCGGGCATCAAAGTGCTAGTTCCTCTATTGTTATATAGCAACATCGGTGCTCTCACAGATATACTAATCAATTATGCATCACATGTGTAATGATAGTAAATGTGTGTCTTTTATATCGTGTAATGACAATTAATGTGTAACTCTTCTCAACATGGTGTTTTAGGAAATAATTTTGTGAAGGTGAAAGAAATTGTTGGGGATACTTTCAAGATAGGCCATGCAATTTATAACCCAGAGTGTCCAGAGGAGCTAGCATGTCTTTTTAATATGTTACAAAGTGTGAAAGAGGAAATCCGAACCTTTAATATTAAAGGTGTCAATATAAGCATAGAATGTGATTTTATTGTAGTGAGGTTGTCAATAGGAGGTTTCGTTTATGAATACCCCAATGACATTATCCAATCATGGAATCTCTGTACATGTGAGTGATCAGGAGAAATTTTTTAACATTAAGACCTTAGGTGTTATTGTGTTTTTGTTGGGTACAAATTCTCTTATTTAATGTCTATGTCACGTAGATGGAGAAGCACCTTTATTGCTCAAGATTTGAGAGACAATCCTAGATGATAATCCCTTATTGTCATTAGTGCTATGTATCAAGTGACAACCATGATAGGGAAGGCCGAGTAATATGGCTTCATATTAGACACCCTGTTGAATGTGCGGTGTACAATAAAGATTGGAAAGGCATTTGGACAAGAGGTGAGCAACACTACCCATAGAGGTGCTTATGATTCTCATAAAAGTTTTCCATTCAACATCATTTATTGTTACAATGAATCTTCTCATACTCTTTTGCAAAGATTTCATACAAACTAATAAAGTATTGGCATTTTCTATATTATGTAGATTAATAAGGTAGTGTTAAGTTTGTAGACTTAAAGGATCTGTGTACGGATAAAATCAAGTTGAGTGTACATGTTAAGAAATGAATGATAAGTTTGTGGCCTCACATGAACAGATAAGAGAGAGAAAACATGAAAAGAAAGGGAGATACAAGAGGTGACAACATGGACAAGAGAAAGACAAATGAAGAGAGAGAGGATGATATCTCCCTTATAATGTATGAGCCTCAATCCAAAGATAACACGGTTGATAATAAGGAAGAGAAAAAATGAGTTGGAAAGGGAAAGACAATGATAGACTACTAATGAGGGAGAGTAAGGGTGACGAAGACAAGGAGAAGGTACGAAGGGGGAGAGGCAGCGAGACAAGAGATAACCACCATACAAGATATGGTAAGGGGGGGAGAGAGAGAGAGAGAGAGAGAGGTAAGGGAGAGTGAGACAAAATAGAAGAGATACAGAGACTCAGAGAGAGAGAGAGAGAGAGAGAGAGAGAGAGAGAGAGAGAGAGAGAGAGATATGGTAGATAGAGAGATATGGTAGATAGTAAGGAATGCCTTCTTTCATGGTGATTTGTAAGAAGAAGTATACATGATGCAGCGACCAGGTTATGAGAGTGATACACACCCAGATCTCGTGTGGATTAGATACCTTATTTTATATGGTGATTTATTAAAGTTCAGCTATTGCTAGCAAGCTAGCCTACACTTCCACAAGGTGGAGACGATGCTTGCACTCCAAAAAGGTGGAGGTGCTAGAAATATTTAATAAAATAAGCCGGAGAGAGAGAAAGAGAGAGATAGATAGATAGAGAGAGAGAGAGAGAGAGAGAGAGAGAGAGAGAGAGAGAGAGAGAGAGAGAGAGATCCTTTCTCTTCATTCTTCAGTAGGTGATTTGTACTTCATTGTGCCCTTTTTGGACCATCCTTCTTTATTAATCAACCAAAAATGTAGTCATTTATTGGCCCTTTGGATCATAATGTTATAAATGGTAACTCAATTCCACACTTTTACCATATTGTTAGAGAGGTTATCGTTTATTCTTCCCCTTTGAATTCTTCTCTCCTCAATAGTTATCCAATTTAGGAATTCACGTGTCTACCTTTTCACCACTGCCATATTCACCTCTTGTCTACCATTTCACCACTTGTTTGCCACCCCTTATCCAAAAGGGTGGTCATATCTCTTCCCTTTCAACCTCTATTCGTCTTTTCGGATGCACAAAAATCATCTTTGTCTTTTCATCTCTACCCTTTCCACTTGGACGGTCTCTACGTGTGGTAAGTGATGTGGTGGGAAACAAGGTCTAGTCTCAAAATTCCTCTCTACTAATTAACTTGAATTCACCCCATCCTTAGGAAGAAAAAGAAAAAGAAACATAGTCATTTCCATTGTTACCATTTGAGCTAACTCTCTTTTTATGCCATTTTAGTACTTAATAACTTTTATTGCATCGTTATATCGTTTGTAAGATTCCTCCCTCCAGCTTTTATTTAAATTCAAAGATGAATTTTAGTTAAATTTATTTTATCTATGAGAAATATTTAAATGGTAAAAGAGGAATTCCTATGACATTTGAAATTCCATCATTTAGATGGGAAAAGAGAAATTCCTAGCATATTGAAATTAATGGGTATTTTATTTAAATTCAAAGATAAATTTTAGATAAATTTATTTTATCTATGAGAAATATTTAAATGGTAAAAGAGGAATTCCTATGACATTTGGAATTCTATCATTTAGATGGGAAAAGAGAAATTCCTAGCATATTAAATTAATGGGTATTTTATTTTATAAGAAATATTGATGATAAAAGAGAAATTCCCATGACATTGGAATGCAAATAATTAAATGCAAAAAAGAAGAACTCCCATGGTATTTGAGATCCAAGAAATTAAATGGAATGAAGAGGAATTTTTAGTATAATTCAATTTATGATTATTTATCAAAAGTGGAATTATGGGTAGAATTGATTTCTGTATATCCCATGAATTCTTTTATTCAAAAGAGGAATATTAAATATAATTCAATTGAGGAATTGAGAAGGAATATAGAAATAGTCGTTCGAGAAAAGGAACCTTTAATTAGGCCAAGCAATTGGTAGAAATTTAGAAAAAGTCCCATTATCGGAATCAAACTAGAAAAAGCTACTAAATGGGAATAGCATGTGAAATGGATGTGATAAGATGTAAATAGGATGCGATAAGATAAGAATGGATGTGATAAGATGAAAATAGAATGTGATAAGATGTAAATGGGATGCGATAAGATGTGAATGAGATGCAATAAGATGTGAATGAGATGTGATAGGATGTGAATGGATGTGATAAGATGAAAATAAGATGTGATGTAATGAAAACGGATGTGGATGTGTATGTGAAAAAATAGATGTGGATGTGTATGTGAAAGAATGGAAGTGGATGTATAGGTAAAAGAATGGATGTGGATGTGAATGTGTGTGTGAAAGAATGGATGTGGATGTGGATGTGGATGTGAAAAAATGGATGTGGATGTGTATGTGGAAGAATGGATGTGGATGTGTATGTGAAAGGATGTGATGTCGATGTGAGTGAATGGACGAGATGTAATGT
Organism: Cibotium barometz; assembly: GCF_041138505.1. Classification (NCBI taxonomy): domain Eukaryota; kingdom Viridiplantae; phylum Streptophyta; class Polypodiopsida; order Cyatheales; family Cibotiaceae; genus Cibotium; species Cibotium barometz. The sequence goes on from NC_141096.1 coordinate 38,839,464, forward strand.
GATGTGAATCAGGATGTGAATGAATGAGATGTGATGTTATGTGAATCGGATGTAAATGAATGATATGGGATGTGAATGGATGAGATGTGATGTGATGTGAATCGGGATAAGAATGAATGAGATGGGATGTGAAATGAATGTGATGAGATGTGATGTAAATTGAGATAGATGTGAATGAATGATTTGTGGTGTAAATGAATGAGGTGTGATGGGATGTGAACATGGGTATGCGAGTGGATGAGATGTGATGAGGATAAATGAGGAAAGATGTGATGAGATGAAAAATGATGTGATTGGATGAGAATAGGAATACATATGAATTGGATATAGATTAAGTAATGTGAACAGATGTGGAACAATGTGAAAGACGAGAGTTCATTATAGAAACTGTATTTATGACCTGTTTTTAAATGATTGTTTTATGTCAATAATGCTGGGGAAGCATTTTGATCATCTTGAGAATGAGGTAGTGGAGACCTAACTGATAAAGTTGTAATAGCTGACGCAGAGTCAACAGAGGACGTCTCGTGTAGCAAGGTTGGCCGAGGTCTAGCCTCGGTTCGATTTAAATGGTGAGCTTCCCCGATATGATGGATGAGGGACCAAGGAAGTGGCCTATGAGTGAAGCGCTAGGTGACCTGTGAAGGATCCTAGAGGGTTCTGACGAGGAAAATATTAGAACAAGGAGTAAGAGTTGTTTTCTGAAACTGGGCATGGATCTGGTTGATTGACCTTGCTGGTCCTCAATGGATGAGTCCATGGCTCTTTTATATGGATTTGTTGGTTGATCTTGCTGATTTTCAACGAAGATTCCATCTTGATTTTTATAAGTGAATATATTGTTGGGTACTATGAGCTAGGAACTATCAAAAAGGCCCCTGAGGGACAGGAGTTGAGCGTTCTGGTTGCCAATGATGCCATAGATACACCGATGAAGGAATGATTAAAAATTAGGATTCAACCGGATATTTTGGAGGATTATGATCAGTGACACTATGGTTTCATTAAATGATTGTTTAAAGATAGCTGAATCTGTGAAAAAGACAATTTCATATTGGGTGTGTAAGTGGTGTGTGGCGTTAAATTTGCATGAATATCCAACTAGAGGGCCTGGGAACTCTTTTCCCTGGTACCTAGGACAAAACCTAACCAAATTCCTAATTGGATTCCATCACTACAGTGGTTGGACGGTTGGCTAACCCATGGGACTAGATGGGGTTAGACTGGAGGACTGATGGATCTGTAAAATGAGACTCAATTATGTTATAGTACGATAGATGAAGTAAATCCCGGATAGTAATTGTTCTATGGAAAAAGAATCAACGGCTGTGCCTCTCGATGGGGAAAAAAGCGTTGGTTTCTATGATCCAAGTGCAAGTTTCTTCCTTGATCTGACCAAGTGACTCATAGGTTCGATCGGATCAGTTTGGTCAGTAGTAATGACCCTGACTACGTCAGAGTACAAATATCCTAGAGGAATCGCCTGTGCTTTCCGGTAGGGGGGGTTTTTTCGGGTTCAATTTTTGAAGAACCAAGGGATTAGTCTCTTGTCCAGATATCCGCAGGCGAGGCTCCGAGTGAGGGATCCTGCCCCGTGTGCAAGAAGTGCTTCTTCCGCTGCTAGCACCCCCGAATCGGTTGCACGGAGGGGGCAGGGATCTCTCATCGTTAACTAGAGACCCTAGCCTTGCTAGGTGTTACGTTGTTATTTATGTGGCATATTAATGATGTATTGGAACTCATTTCTCAAGCTAAAGAATTGTATTTTTTTAAAAAAAACCTCATAAATAGTGTATGATCCATATAAATTCATGCTCCCTAAGATATAGCTCTAGAGACTATGTGATACAAATGAATGCATCAAATAGGCGAATTGAGAAGATAAATAATGTTTGGTGACTTATCTTTCCCTTCACATTGTCTTTTTCATCACCACTTGGATAGATATCTTCTAGTTTCACTTTCGGGGGGGAGTACCCCCTTGCATGAGAAGGAACTTGTTTTATATGAAAGCCCTCCCTGTTAAAATTTTCCACAAGTAGAGGAATGGCTAACTATGTGATCTAGTGACAATTTCAAATGCAAGGTCAATGTGTATTAACAAGATCTCATAACACTTACAAATGCAAGGTCAATGTCTACCTCAATTTATCCCTTTTTCATCAAATCTCCCTTTGTGCATGTGAACCCCTAGTTCCTATGTGTAATGTTGCATTCAAATTACCTTTAGTATCCATATCATTAAGTTTCAAGGACCTTTTACAACACTTTTTAGCATTAGTAAGGCTCTAAATTTTCGGAACTCGTCCCTAAACAAAAGAAAGAAGTAAAAATCATGAAGGAAATAGGGGCATACAACGAGTGAAAAAGATGTTCGATTAATTAATTGAGGAAACTTAATTATATAATTTATTAAGGTTTGACCTTAGGGTTAAACCTTACGTAATTAATTTTTTTTTTCCAACCGTTGCAACTGCTCGCCCCCCACAATAGAGGCGCGATCTTCCTCTTCCCGCTTGTGTTGACCAGACGTTCGCCGGAGAAGGCGGAGAGGATTGAGGAAGCGATGTGCCGGGCGGCGCAGAGCGCGGTGGAAGCGTACTGCCGGGCTGCAGCAGCAGCAAAGGTGAGTCTGGCGGAGTACACAAGGCTGATGAGCATCGCCAAGTCGGCTCAGAACATGACGAAGACGGTCACAGACTCTGCGGCGGCCGACTCCTTCAAGGAGTACATGAGCCACAAGATGAAGACCTCGGCGGATCCCCGCGTCGCCCTCAAGGCCACGCAGTCCGCCCTCTACACCTTTGAGAAGTCCGGCAACGTCGCTACCTATATCAAGGTGGTTTCGGCACCTAACATCATGCCCATATTGACGTGCATTTGTTGGCTCTCTCCATGCACTACTACTAACCACAGGGCCTTAATACCTCTTTTGCAGAGAAGCTCCCTGGCCACGGCCATGTCTTTCAAACGCGGCTCCACGTCCAAACCGCTGGAATCTGGCCGCCCTGGCACACCGGCATCAACATGAGCGCACATCCGTCATACCCCTCGTTGTAGTGTGAATACGGCTTCTACGTTTTAATGTATGCAATAATTTTATTAATCCGTATGATAATCCAGTCTTTTTTTATTAATATGCGTTTAATTCTATGCTAATCAGCCTTGATATCTACATAGATTAGTATGATAGGTGACGTTGAATATAACGACTATGATAGGCTTCCTCCATTTGCCAGCCTCAAAATCCATTCGAGATTAATATGATAATCATGTTCATTAGTATTAATCCTTTGTGGTTCTTCATTAGTTAGAGTGCCCAAAACGTCGTGGATTAGTATGTTTTACAAACATTTAATCAATATTTTTTTTAAAGATTGAAAGTTCAAAGGCCAGTCTCAAAATCCATTCGAGATTAGTATGATAATCACGTTCATTAGTATTAATCGTATGTGGCTCTTCATTAATATATTCCTTTATTCCAAAAAAAGAATATTGGTATTGTAATCACTTGAAAGATCAATAAATGACATTTTTATTATGTTTTTCTCAAATGTGAATCCATAGGAATTTTTGTCATGAAAAATAAAAAATATCTATGGTTTTCTTTTTGTCGTCCTCTTTTTAAAAGTAGAGTTATAATTTTATCCGAATAGTAGAGTGAATAAAATAGGAAGTAGTGTGTGTTGTTGCCACATGAGAATGGTACAAAGCTTGTGACCTAAGGGAAACAATGTTGATTACCTTATTAGATGAAGATGAAGCTTGATCAAACTGAGCGCATAGCTTGCCACATTTGATGAAGCTTGATCAAACTGAGCGTGTGTCCCGCGCACATATCCAACCAATTAGGGATTCACTTGTGTATAATCACGCTTGAAAATTATAATCAGCACGTACGATTTGGGCGGAGCTGTTGAAAATTGCGCATTCTTCTTAGCACATAAGGCAAACTGGCGACGAGCCAGGCGTGGTGGAGAATTGAGGATGCAGATGAAGGTGTGGTGGAGGCGGGGCGAGAATTGAGGATGATGGAGGCGTGGTGGAGGGGAACCCGAAAGAGGGGTGGGTTTAATAAACGCCGGAGGGCCGAGTTTTGAGAAGGAAACCATGGTTCTCGACGAACACGAAACGCGCTGCAAAACCATGTCTAGGGAGGGTCTCGCCCGGCGCGCCCGCACTCACAAAACCATGCCTGGCGGTCTCGTCTGCAAAGCCCCACGCTTGAAAAAGTGAAAGGGCTGTTTCACGTCCTCGAGCATTTTGGCCCTAATACTAAAATATTAGTATTTGCAAATTTTAAAAATGAATCACACTAAAATACGAAAAAGCTTACTATATTTCACCAAACCTGTCAATTTTTAAGGGAAGGGTGCCTCTCAGAAATCAAGCCTGCGGGCCACACCCCATCATATTACGCCCTTCAAGTTAATTGGGTATAGGGAAGTTTTGCACCGGCGCCGACGAGGTGAAGTTTGAAAATAGCTTGTATATTTAAGAGTCCAAGTTTTTGAGGATTTTGGGTACTTCAAGCTATAAAAACATTCAAGCTATTGTAAATTCGTCAAAATTACCTCCGATATTTAGAGATGGAGGTTTTTCACCATGTGCTGGAGTCAAGCTTTTTTCCACACTAAACTTGACAATTTGCATTAGGAGACCCTAGGAGCCTCCTAAAAAGTGAAATTATCTTTTTAATAAATAATTCAAGCCGCGGATTTCCACACAAGAAAGCAAATGCATGATGGGCGAGATTTAAAGTTAAATTCAACGAGCAGTAGATTTCCACATCATGTGCCTCAACTAATTAATCAATGGTGGGGATGGGCACTAGATGGGCACGAGAGACAAATGCACAATGCATAAGGGATCATTAACTCATTCTTTGGCAGCATAAGGGGTCATAAGAAGGCATATCCTTGACATTTGATATAGATTACTCATGCTTTGGCATATAATTGGGTGTGGCAAACCTTGTTAATAACCCTAAAAAGGGTTAACATAACTAGATGTTGCATGCATTTAATCCTCTAGAGGGATGAAGAAGCTAGTTAGTAAATAAAAAAGTTAATAGTAGATGGGAACCTAATTGGGGTGAGGGCCATTGCACGTACTTGCTTCTTCTTTTTTCTACACAATCATAGCACGGTTACAACATTTATCGAGGTTAGTGGGGATTTTATGGCTGTTAGCAATGGGAAAAGAGAGGTAGAGGTCCAGAGAAGCATTGACAACAAGAAAGTCATATGTGCACATCTTTGTTTTAATGTGTCTCTTTGTACTAGGCGCTCAAAGGATCTTGTAGTGACCTAGCCTACTTTACTTCCCATATGCTTTTTTTAATCAATTAAGAATAACTAGGTACTCTTTGACCATTGGTCAAGTTGATACATAATGAAGTACAAAAGTGTGAATCCTTAAACTCATGTTGGAGCTGTTGTAATCAAAACATTTGGAGAGGATTGAAAGGATTTACCTGACTTGTGAGGTTGTGGAGCCATTTGTTGTAAAGGGTCAAAGAATATTTCAACAAGAATATTGGCTATTGGTGGCGAGGCTAAACTTTAAGGAATTCGAGGTAATGGGCCATGCACACACCCACGGTGGCATGGTCTCCCCATATAGAGATGAACTTGGAAGGTGTTGATGATGAGGTTTCCACCATTGGGTGAGTAAAAAGTGAAGCCACTAGCTATTGCTTCCTTTGATTGTGGACAAGGATGATTGGCTAGATCAAGACTTTTCTTCCTTATGAATGAAGTTTAGGTGTGATTTTGAGAATCACGGTGGTGAAACTTCTATGAAATTGTAGTTAGATTGGGAATATGATGAGAAATCACTATGGCCATGCTGTTGCACAGTTGAATGAGTTTTAGCCTCTGTGATTTTGGAGGGGTTAGAAATCATGGTGATCAAAATCCTATATTTAAACTAGATGATGATTGATATCCATTAAGAACAAGGGAAAACACATGTTAGAGATGGTGCTGATGGAATTTAAGATAGCCAAGTCAATGTGATAAAGTAGAGTCAAGAATCACATGCATGTTTCTTGTAAGAATTATGATGATAATATTGCATGTATACTAAAGGGAGAGGACTTTACTGGTTCAGACATAATGAGACAGTGCTAAAATACCATGACTCTATGTATTTGGAAGAAGATTTTTTGGCTTCATTCTGAGGAGTCACGAGCATGATATGACCTCGATTGTTAATGACAAGGGTTGTGGAGTTGGAAATAGAGGGGCTTTTGATGATGAGGATCCCTTGGTGTGAGTATTTTCTTTCATTGGTGTGATGTCAATCAAGGATTTTTCCTTTTAGTAGAATTCTCATCCTTGTTTTGCTGATTCCTTGGTGACACTAGTAGAAGAGGTTCTTGAGACATAGTGACTGTATCCTGGGCAACTCTTCCTTCAAAATATGTGGCATCTACCCTAAGCCTTGATAAATGGAATGGTCACCTTCATGGAGATTTGTAGTTTTGAATATGTAGATTCATTATTAGGAGACGTTTGGACATCTTTTAGGCCTTGTAAGGATTCCTAATTTTTAGGGATTAAGGCTAATTTTGTGCTTTCTTAAGGAGACAAGGTCAATCAAGAGGGCTACTTGGAGCCTATAATTTTAGCTTTCTAGCCCATAACTACCCTACAAAAATAGGGTCTAATGTTGTCATTCTCTCTCCTCTTCTCTTTCTAGCAAACTCATAACTAGGGGGGGCAAAATGGACAATTTTGTTTTTCCCATTTTGTAAGTTTTATACTTTGAAACTTACCCCAGTCCCATTTATATGTATAACATTCAATTTTTAACCTTGATTTCTCCCTAAAACCCACTCTATCTCATCATTGAATGCCTCCACCTTTTTCTCCTTCATTTAATGCCTCCAATTCACCACCAAATCAACCAAATTAGAGATCTCTTGTCACTTTCCACATTATCAATCTCGCAAGTAAGGGGGGGCCAAAAATAGTGATTTTTGTTTCTCTCATTTTTGAACTTTTTTGCTTTAAAAGTTATCCCAACCCACATATATGTCAAACAATCAATTTTCAATCTCGTTTTCCCTCCAAAATTGAACTGACTCTCTCTCTCTCTCTCTCTCTCTCTCTCTCTCTCTCTCTCTCTCTCTCTACTCATCACTCTATTGTGAGCTTGGCCTGCATAGCCTCACTCTATCCCTCTCTCTACATCTATTCTCAACTCTCCCTTTCTCTCTCTAATGTGAGCTAATGGCTTGCAAACAAACACTCTCTCTCTCTCTCTCTCTCTCTCTCTCTCTCTCTCTCTCTCCCTCTTGTGAATGCATCCTCCCTCTCTCTAATCTCAACTTCTTGGAAGGTTATGGCATGCACTCACTCCCTCTAATCTCAACTCCTATCCCTCTCTCTCTCTCTCTCTCTCTCTCTCTCTCTATTGTGATCTTAGGGCCTCCCTCTTCTTTTCCACTATCAAATCCTTACAAGCATGGCATTGTGTGAAATCACTAACACTAATGTACCATTGAATCGACACAAGGTGGATTTGCATGTGCGGGTGTTGGAAGAGTATGCAACTTCGGGAAAGGTTTATCTCACAGAACAGGAGAGGAATATACGTAGACAAGGGGGTCACACTAATATGGATCTATGGGTTGATGGGCATCTATACCCAGCTGACCCAATAGCGCATTACCCACCCACTTTCAAAGACTTACCATCATTTATTCAATATGTGGGAGAGGGTGAGAATGGGATGCTCAGCATACTGTAAGAGATTAGCAATAACTGACGCTGGTAGAGTCTTCTACTTGTCATCATGGTTGCAAATACTCCAAGTTAACCTTGCTAGTATACACCAAGGCCTACTTCAGGCTCAAGAAAAAATCAAGGAGCTTGAGGGTGTAAATAAAGAGAGAGCAGCGTGTGTGGAGAAGCTTACGCAGACCATCTCCCACATGAAAAGCACTCCTATTGGATCTAGGGAGCATAAGAGGCCACTCAAGCACATTGAAACACTTGCCATTGGATGGGGCGCTTGTAAGCGGAGAATTCAAGCAGCGCGGTATGGCTCCTCTTTCTTATTCTCTAGCGCTTCCAATTCAAAATGCCAATGTAAATCAAGTGTACACTTGTGTAATGTCAATGTGATTTTGCTAGTTTTTAGAGTATTCCTTCAAGATGACGCAGGTTCTAATCAAACCAGAGATTGTAATGAGCTTTTGCACTCTTTCACAACAAGGGAGCAAGTGCTTAAAATGATTAGGGATACCCGTTGTTGCAAGAAGATACGTATGGCTGTTTCCAATGAAATCATACAAGAGGTTTCACAAAGTATCAACACTGTTGATGTTGTAAATGCATGCAATGAGGTAGGCATTAGCACGAAGGGCTAGAAGGCTCTTCATCAATTTCTAGGAGACACCCTTCGTAACAAAGCTATCATGCACAACCTTTTCCCACCACCAATGGTTCCTCTAGCAAAGGGAGTGAGCAATGAAGATGTAAAATGCAGGATTGGGGATTACTACCACATTAACGATACACTTACCTGCAACATGGGGAAAGAAGAAGACTACAGATGGTAATGTTTCATTCGAATTCAATGAGTTCAATAACCATTTTGTTGAAATGCCAAAGCTACAAAAGGCAATGATATTGTTCTATGGGTTGCCTCCTGGATGTAAGTAACACAAGTAACCTTGTAAATGTAAGATTCCTCCTGAGCCTGAATATCAAAAAAGCCTCTACTTCACTCCCTTGTAATCATTCTATGTTTCTGAATACAAGAAAATATCATTTTTCCTTGTTTTGCCTAGTGAGATAAAATTTCTAGAGAGTGGTAAATCAAAATTGGGATATTTTTGGATAAATAAATTCTACAAATATCAAAAAAACGTTTCCCTGAAACAGAAAATCAAAATAGATTTTTCAAGGTGCAATTGGAATTAATTAAAATTGATTCAGAAGACCTTAGCCTAAGGGTCCAGATTTTCAAAAAAAAATTATTATGGTCCAATTAAGGTTCCTATGGACCAATAAGATTAATCCAATTATTGGGACAAGATAAATCCAAAGAATAAAAGAAAATACCCAAAAATGAGTAAATGCCCACATAAGATGAAGAGTTGACCAAGTACTAGGTTTATTAGTTAAAAATTATGAAGTATTAATAAAAAAATGAGATATTTTGGAGTAATGATTCATTTTTGACACATGTGTAAGGAAAAGGGAAACCTTCAAGGAGGCGCCTACTTAACATGCTTGGATGAGTTTAAAACTCAAAAATAATAGGATATTTTTATCTCTCCTCTCTCCTAGATCAAACCAAATCAAAAAGGGAGCCTAATTAAGCCAAATTGAAGCTGGAAAATTTTAGAACTGAGTTGGACTCAGTTAGTGGCCTCCCTCTCCTATAAATACACCCTCATTCCTTTGTATTATTATCTGTGAACTAAACTATGCCGATATTACTCTAAATTAAGCTTAATTTTTATTATCCTCTAAAAACCTCTAGAAAATGGAAGAGATTGGAGCTTCTCTCTCTCTTCAATCTTCCTTGGTGACTCCTACAACATACCAAACCAATTGATTGGTTGGGGGCCTCTATTGTTGTGATCAAAGAATCAAGTAAATTAGAAGGTAAAGCGTGGATTATTGTCTTTTTCTTATTAAAACTCCAAATGCTTCTCTTCTCAATCCCTCTCAAGCTTGAGAAGCTTTAAATTAAATGGCTTTTGATTACCATTGAAGTTCTTTTATGAATTGTAATAAAGAAACACATAAATTTTCATTTATGCTTAATTTTAATGGTTTTTAAGCATTTTTCTCTCCCCCCCCCAAAGCAAGGTCATTCCTATGACCTATTGTCAATCCAAATGAAGCTTCTCATGAAGCACTTCTCTAATCCAAAAGTAATTTCTTTGCTTGTCTAATTGGAGGCTAAAATAATGGCTTTTTAATGCTTTTATGATATTTATTTCATAGAGAAATTATGAATCAATCCATAATTGGATAATGATCCAATTAGTGGTCATTCTAATCATATCAATAATATTAAACTTCATTCTTTTAATTAAATTGAGAATTATTAGTAATAGCAAGCGGAGCTATGGCAAAATTTCAGTAAAATAAACACATAAAATATTTTCATTCATAATATGAAAAGAGGACTTCCTACCATATTCTAGGAATTATCATCCTCGATTAATTGAATGTTTCTCATTGTAATCATGGAGAAATTGATTTTTATGTTTATGCATAATTAGTAAATTAAGAAAAAGAGAAATTTCTAGTAATTTATTTTTAGGTTAAAAGAGTAATCCCAATGACATTAGAAATCCATGTATTCCAAATTTCAGTAAAATAAACACATAAAATATTTTCATTCATAATATGAAAAGAGGACTTCCTACCATATTCTAGGAATTATCATCCTAGATTAATTGAATGATTCTCATTGTAATCATGGAGAAATTGATTTTTATGTTTATGCATAATTAGTAAATTAAGAAAAAGAGAAATTTCTAGTAATTTATTTTTAGGTTAAAAGAGTAATCCCAATGACATTAGAAATCCATGTATTCCAATGATTTAAAGAAAACAAAACTGGAATGCTAAAATAATGTATATTTTATGAAAGATTTTAGTTAAATTTATCTTTTTGTATAGATAATTTTTTATGATGAAAGAGGAATTTCCACCATATTGAAATTCAAATATTTAAATAAGGAAAGTATAATTCGTAGTGCAAAGGAATTAATGAAGATTTTTATTTAATTTTTACGAGAAAATATAGTTAAATTTATCTTTTTGTATAAATAAATTTTTATGATGAAAGAGGAATTCCCACCATATTGGAATCCAATTAATTAAATGAAGAAAGTGTAATTCCTAGTGCAAAGGAATTAATGGAGATTTTTATTTAAAAGTTTAAGAGAAAAATTTAGTTAAATTTATCTTTTTGCATAGATAAGTTTACATGATAAAAGAGGAATTTCCACTATATTGGAATTCAAATGTTTAGATGAGAAAGTGAAATTTTTAGATTAAAGAAATTAATGGTTATTTTTATGTAATTTTAAGAAGAATTTTAATAGATTTAATTTTTGGAAAAGAGGAATTCCCATGATAATTGGATTGCACTCATTGAAATGAGAAAAAGAAGGATTTCAAGTTTATTCAAAAAATATGTATTGATATTTTAGTTAAAAGATGAATTTCCATGATATTTGAGAAAAGATGGATTTGAATTAAATTCTAATGTCAAAAGATGAATTTCCATCATAATTCTACCTAATTAGTTAAGGTTGAGAATTTATGTGGGAAAAAGAATATCTTGGGTTGGTAAAATCACTAAATGGATATTTACCCAAAAACTAGCTGTTTAGTTGAAAGGAATCATGGTAGAACTAAATTGAATGAATTTAGTTAGACTACGTGAGGTCGGACAGTAAACCTAATTGTCCTTCTCTCGAATTGAATGAGGCAAAAACTTCGTGACCAATTTCGATTACTAAATCCAAAGAATAGACAACCGGAACTAATCTAGTTTTTTCCTGACCAATCTCTCCTAGAATCTAGTTGGATAAATGGATAAAATGACAGGTAGATTACCCTCATGAGAGATCAAGGATCCTCATTTTATGAAACTAGGAATTTATTGGAAAAAGGGTCTTTGGAGCCGATCTCAAACTGGAATCTCAATTGCATTGGAAACTCAATTTTTCATTCAAAGGACTGTTTTACGCCAGAATGCTCGAGGAAGCATTTGGCTTATGTTTTTCTAAGAGGAGGTTTGTTGGAACAGTTGGCGCGAAGTCGTCAAGGGATGTCACCCACAGCAAAGCGTGCCGAGGTCTTGACCAACCTCCGTACGATTAAAATGGTGTGCTTCCGGTATGATGGGCGAGGACTGACGAAGCGGTCCCTGAGTGAAGTACTAGGACACCTAAGGAGGATCCTAGAGGGTTCTGACTAAGCGATGCACGGGCTGGCAGTTGCTAGGACACCTAGGCATATGTCGAGGAAGATATCTGATGGAAAAAAAGAAAAGGTTTTTGGGAACAAAAATTTGATACTGGATCTCGTTGGTTGGCCAGCTCGTCTTCAACGAAAATTCAGACGATGCATTTTTGTAATACAATGGACTTGGAATTTTAGAAAATGATGATCGAAAATATTATGATTTTATTCAAGGATTGTCTTAAAGCGAGTCAAATTTGTTATAAATGGCAATTTCATATTGGGTGTGTACGTGGTATGCCTATTTGATTTTTGCATGAATCGCCGGCTAGGGGGCCTGGAACTCTTTTCCTCGGTACCCGGGCAAAAACCCAATCAAATCTTTATAAAGGAATCCCACCAATTCAGTGGTCGGGTGGTTGGCTAACCCATGGGACGGTTGGGGTTAGGCTGGATCGGAGGATTCCTGAGAAACAACTAGATACGAATAGTTATGTTAATCAGTTTAAATCTTGAGAAGACCTTGTTCTGTGGGAAGGGATCATCGGCTGTGCCTCGGAAATGAGGAAAAAAGCGGTGATTCCAGGGACCAAGTGCAAGTCTCTTCTTGATGATCAGACCATGTGACTTTAGGTTCGATTAGATCAATTTAAATTAGTCAAGACTTGACTCGTTAGAGTAATCTCCTAGTTAGAAGATTTTTTCCAATTGGCAGAATCGCCCGTGCCTTCCGGGCGAGGGGAGTCTTTCGAACCTGTCTCGGAGGGACCGCCCGCCGGGCTAGTCTCTCGTCATCTCGGACATCCACGGGCGAGGCCGCGAGTGTGCAGGACCCTCGCCTCGTGCGGGAGGCCGACGTCGCTTCCATCGCTTGGGGCAAGAGCCCCAGAGCGGGGGGTGGGCGGGGACCTCACGACAGCTGGTATCAGAGCATTATTGAAAGCTAATAAGGATAAACAAATTCTTATCAGAAATTGATAATAATAAACTAAAAAAAAGCATTTTTCATAATGTACTTTCATTCCGTAAGCTTCTTTAATGAAGAATTTTTAATCAAAGAAATTGTTTTTATAGATGGAAGTTCCATACTTATCTGGTATTCCCGACCTCACCCAGTCACAAGACATGACTGCGTTCGCCTTTGAGCATCTCATCTCTTCCGCTTCAACTCGAACGCCATTTCGAGGATTTATATTTTCCTGACCCAGCGGAGAGACGACAACATAAGTGGTTTGCAGGGCAGTATGTCCACGCCTCTTGCGACCGGTGTGCAATGCTGAGGCAGAACCTCTCATTGGCAATGATTCAGTTAAAGCTGAAAATGGTACATGGTGTCAATGATTCAGTTAAAGCTGAAAATGGTACATGGTGTCATTCTATATCATTCAATGCCTCGAAATTTCAGACTTTCATGCCAAGTCTACTGACTCCTTAGTTGCTTTATTCCTAAGGAGAAGATAATAGCTCCCTTGTCAGTAAGTGAACGTTTGTATTAGGGCATGGCTATGGCCCACCAGTACCATCGTCTTATGCATCTCCCGAGAGGAGATTTTGAATTTTGGAGCCGAGCTGCTCTATGTACATATTGCAACTTTTATATAAATAAAGAAATGTTTACTGGAGAAAAATTCCCTGTTGTATAAGTGATTATTTATGGACGAACTAATAAAGAAAAATCTGTTGAAAAATCTATTATCGGACATATGTTATAGATCTCCAATAAGATCATTGTCTTGTTTAAGAAATAGTTTTTCGAACCTCTTAAGTCTTAAGATCTCGTGGACGATATCAAAATAAAAATTTAATAATATATAATTTTTGGCAAAATCATGAGACGAGGAAACCGTGGTCGTCAGCCAAACCCTCTCTCTCTGAAGATGATTAAAAAAAAAAAGAACCAGGCTGACATTCATTGTCTCACAAAGGAACCATCTCTTTCCTTGACCTTCACGAGAATAAAGTTTAACGAATTGGAATTTCTGGATCCCCAGTGCTGCAATTAGTCAAGGCTTCTAAATTATTAAAAGGGCTCAGAAAGAGGCAAGCTATGTATGTCGTTGAAATGAATCCAGTAGACATAAAATGTAAAGCTAAAGAACCAGAGTGGTTAAGTGAGTATGCAGATGTATTTCTTGAAGAGCTGACTGAGATGTCTCCGTCTCGTCAAGTAGATCATGAGATCGAATTAACCCCCGGAGCTCAGCCAGTAGCCCAACGTGCATAGAAAATTCCAGTCCCTGAAGCCATAGAACTTAAGGAACAGTTAAGACAACTGTTAGAGCAGGGATTCGTCAGACCCAGTGTCTCACCTTGGGGTGCGCCTGTTCTCTTTCAAAATAAGAAAGATGGAACGTTAAGACTCTGTATTAACTACAGATGACTGAATCAATTAACAGCTAAGAATAAGTATCCTATTCTTAGGATTGATGAACTTCTGGATCGGTTAAGTGGTACCCAAATGTTTACAAAGATAGATCTCAAATCCGAATACTACCAGATCAAAATCAAGGAGCAGCACATCCCAAAGACAGCATTCAATACTCGCTATAGGCATTATGAGTTCACAGTCATGTTGTTTGGATTGACTAGTTCCCCGGCGACATTCAATCGTCTTATGCAAGATATTCTCAGAGAATACTTGGATGATTTTGTTCTTGTCTTCTTTGATGATATCTTAGTATACTCAAAGAATGCTGCAGATCATGAAGATCATGTGCGCAAAGTCCTTGAAATCCTAAGGAAACACCAACTCTTTGCAAAGAAGAGCAAGTGTCCCTTCTCTGTTGACCAGGTGGAATACTTGGGATTCATAGTGTCAAAGGATGGGATTTCTCCTGACCCCGCAAAGATCCAAGCAGTAGTTGAATGGCCAGAACCTAAGTCAGTAAAGGAAGTTAGAGGATTCCTCGGGTTAACCGAATGGTATAGGATCTTTATACCTAGGTATGCTCAGATAACATCCCCTTTAACTAACCTTCTCAAGAAAAGTACACTTTTTCCGTGGACTGCAATGTGTCAAAGTGCCTTTGACAAGCTGACGACAGCCTTAGTAACCAAACCTGTCCTTAAATTTCTAGATTTTACCAAACCCTTTGAGGTAGATACTGATGCCAGTGGATTTGCCTTAGGCGGTGCTCTAATGCAGGAAGGTCATGCAGTGGCCTATGAATCCAAAAAACTCAGAACACATGAGAGGAATTATGCCATCCATGACTTGGAGTTACTCTCAATAGTGTATCCTCTGAAGTTATGGAGACATTATCTTTTGGGAGGACAAAGATTCACCTTGATGTGACAGATCATCAAAGTCTGAAGTGGATCTTCACCCAAAGGGTTCTCAACATGCATCAAAGGAGATGGATGCAGACCCTACAGGAGTTTGATTTTGAAATAAAGTATCGGCTGGGGAAAGAAAATGTGGTTGCAGGTGCGCTCAGTAGAAAAGCCTCCTGCTTGCAATTACAGTGGTGTCAAATCCATTGATCAAAGAAGCAAAGGAGAAAATCATGCAGGACAAATTCTTTGGCCCTATTGCTACCCTTCTGATGCAGGAAAGCAAGACTCTTCAGGAAACGAGTCGAGTTTTTGGATACAATCTGGATGAAGGATGCATGTATTTTAATAATCGGCTATGTATCCCCAATGATGCGGGAATAAAGGGAGGAATTCTGAGAGAAGCCCATGATAGCGTGATAGCTGGACATCCAGGGTTTATAAAAACCTATATGTCTGTGAAGAAAAGCTTCTTCTTGCCAGGACTCAAAAAGTATCGGCCATTGACTTGGTCTGACCCATTGATCAGAGTCAAAATGTCGAGACAAATGCTTGATGACATGGACCAGTAGATGCAATCAATTCGTAAAGATATAAAGGCAGCCCAAGAAAGGCAAAAGCAGTATGCAGATAAAAAGAGATTAGAGAGAGAGTTTGAAGAATTAGATATGGTCTTCATTCGAGTACGACCAAAAAGAAGTTCCTTATCCTTAGGGAAATACAAGAAGCTCTCTCCCCAGATATTGTGGGCCGTAGGCTGTCATAAAGAAAGTGGGCAATCTAGCCTACAAACTTCTTCTGCCTCCCCATCTCAAGGTACATGATGTATTCCATGTCAGTTTGCTTAAGAAGTATGTACCTAGCCCGAATCACGTGCTTGCAATTGATCTCTCCGACTCAAGGCCAGATCGAACTCCAACCTGAGGAAATCCTTGACGTTCGGGAGAAGATTATCAAGAGCAGAGTCCTCAGAGAATTCTTAGTAAAGTGAAAGTTCTTCCCTCTAGAAGATGCCACCTGGGAGAAAGAAGAAGAGTTGGCGAAGGATTACCCCCACTTTGCAAGATGACGACATCTCGCATTTTTCAAGTGGGAGAGGATGTAAGATTCCTCCTCACGCTGAATATCAAATGAGGCTCTACTTCAATCCCTTGTAATCATTCTATGTTTCTGAATACAAGAAAATATCATTTTTCCTTGTTTTGCCTAGTGAGAAAAATTTCTAGAGACTGGTAAATCAAAATTGGGATATTTTTTTATAAATAAATTCTACAAATATCAAAAAAATGTTTTTCTAAAATAGAAAATCAAAATAGATTTTTCAAGGTGCAATTGGAATTAATTAAAATTGATTCAGAAGACCTTAGCCTAAGGGTCCAGATTTTTAAATTTTTTTTGATTATGGTCCAATTAAGGTTCCTATGGACCAATAATATTAATCCAAGTATTGGGACAAGATAAATTCAAAGAATAAAAGAAAATACCCAAAAATGAGTAAATACCCACATAAGATGAAGAGTTGACCAAGTACTAGGTTTATTAGTTAAAAATTATGAAGTATTAATAAAAAATGAGATATTTTGGAGTAATCATTCATTTTTGACAAATGTGTAAGGAAAAGGGAGACCTTCAAGGAGGCACCTACTTCACATGCTTGGATAAGTTTAAAACTAAAAAATAATAGGATATTTTTATCTCTCCTCTCTCCTAGATCAAACCAAATAAAAAAGGGAGCCAAACCAGTCCAAATCTTGTCCAAATTAAGCCAAACTGAAGCTAGAAAATTCTAGAACTCAGTTGGACTCAGTTAGTGGCCTCCCTCTCCTATAAATAGACCCTCATTCCTTTGTATTATTATCTATGAAACTATGCCGGTATTACTCTAAACTAAGCTTAATTCTATTATCCTCTAAAAACCTCTACAAAATTGAAGAGATTGGAGCTTCTCTCTCTCTTCAATCTTCCTTGGTGACTCCTACAACATACCAAACCAATTGATTGGTTGGGGGCCTCTACTGTGATCAAAGAATCAAGTAAATTAGAAGGTAAAGCGTGAATTATTGTCTTTTTCTTATTAAAACTCCAAATGCTTCTCTTCTTAACCCCTTTCAAGCTTGAAAAGATTTAAATTGAATGGCTTTTCATTACTATTGAAGTTCTTTTATGAATTGTAATAAAGAAACACATAAATTTTTATTTATGCTTAATTTTAATGGTTTTTAAGCATTTTTCTCTCTCCCCCCAAAGAAAGGTCATTCCTATGACCTATTCTCAATCCAAATGAAGCTTCTCATGAAGCATTTCTCGAATCCAAAAGTAATTTCTATGCTTGTCTAATTCGAGGCCAAAATAATGGCTTTTTAATGCTTTTGTGATATTTATTTCATAGAGAAATTATTAATCAATCCATAACTGAATAATGATCTAATTAGTGGTCATTCTAATCATATCAATAATATTAAACTTCATTCTTTTAATTAAATTGAGAATTATCAGTAATAGCAACGGAGCTATGGTAAAATTTCTGTAAAATAAACACATAAAACAGTTTCATTCATAATATGAAAAGAGGACTTCCTACCATATTCTAGGAATTATCATCCTATATTAATTGAATGATTCTCATTTTAATCATGGAGAAATTGATTTTTATGTTTATGCATAATTAGTAAATTAGAAAAAAGAAAAATTTCAAGTAATTTATTTTTATGTTAAAAGAGTAATCCCCATGACATTGGAAATCCATGTATTCCAATGATTTAGAGAAAAAGAACTGGAATGCTAAAATAATGTATATTTTATGAAAGATTTTAGTTAAATTTATCTTTTTGTATAGATAATTTTTTATGATGAAAGCGGAATTCCCACCATTTTGAAATTCAAATATTTAAATAAGGAAAGTATAATTCCTAGTGCAAAAAAATTTATGAAGATTTTTATTTAATTTTTAAGAGAAAATATAGTTAAGTTTATCTTTTTATATAGATAAATTTTTATGATGAAAGATGAATTCCCACCATATTGAAATCCAATTAATTAAATGAAGAAAGTGTAATTCCTAGTGCAAAGGAATTAACGGAGATTTTTATTTGAAATTTTAAGAGAAAATTTTAGTTAAATTTATCTTGTTGCACAGATAAGTTTAAATGATAAAAGAGGAATTCCCACTATATTGGAATTCAAATGTTTAGATGAGAAAAGTGGAATTTTTAGCTTAAAGGAATTAATGGTTATTTTTATGTAATTTTAAGAAAATTTTTAATAGATTTAATTTATGGAAAAGAGGAATTCCCATGATAATTGGTTTGCACTCATTGAAATGAGAAAAAGAAGAATTTCAAGTTTATTAAAAAAATAGGTATTGATATTTTAGTTAAAAGATAAATTTCCATGATATTTGAGAAATGATGAATTTGAATTAAATTCTAATGTCAAAAGATGAATTTCCATCATAATTCTACCTAATCAATTAAGGTTGAGAATTTATGTGGAAAAAAGAATATCTTGGATATTTGAATTGGTAAAATCACTAAATGGATATTTACCCAAAAACTAGATGTTTAGTTGAAAGGAATCCTGGTAGAACTAAACTGAATGAATTTAGTTAGACTACGTGAGGTCAGATAGTAAACCTAATTGTCCTTCTCTCGAACTGAATCAGACAAAAACTTCGTGGATGATGACCAATTCCAGTTACTAAATCCAAAGAATAGACTACCGGAACTAATCTAGTTTTTCCCTGACCAATCTCTCCAAGAATCTAGTTGGATAAATGGATAAAATGACGCGTAGATTACCCTCATGAGAGATCAAGGATCCTCATTATGAAACTGGGAATCTATTGGAAAAAGGGTCTTTGGAACCGATCTCAGAATGGAATCTCACTTGCATTGGAAACTCTGTTTTTCATTCAAAGGACTGTTTTACGCCAGAATGCTGGAGGAAGCATTTGGCTTATGTTTTTCTAAGAGGAGGTTTGTTGGAACAGTTGGCGGGGAGTCGTCAAGGGGCGTTGCCTGCGAGAAAGCATGCCGAGGTCTTGACCAGCCTCGGTACGGTTAAAATGGTGTGCTTCCGGTATGATGGGTGAGGACCGATGAAGTGGTCCCTGAGTGAAGTGCTAGGACACCTAAGGAGGATCCTAGAGGGTTCTGACCAGGCGATGCACGGGCTCGCGGCTGGTTGCTAGGGCACCTAGGCATACATCGAGGAAGATATCTGATGGACTAAAAGGAAAGGTTGTTGGGAACAAAAATTTGATACTCGATCTTGTTGGTTGGCCAGCTGGTCTTCAACGGAGAGTTCAAAGGATGCATTTTTGTAATACAATGGACTTGGAATTTTGGAAAATGATGATCGGAAATATTATGATTTTATTCAAGGATTGTCCTTAAAGCCAGTCAAATCTGTTATGAATTGCAGGGTCTTTGCAAGATCAGGGTGTCCAGTTTTGTCCAGTTTATGCTGGACTGGGACAATGCTTGGAGAGCAAATTTTGGGGGGCAAGGTACTTAAAATGAGATCAAGCAAATAATAGATAATACACTTGCCCTTAAATTAACCCAATATAACTTCAATTAATATAAATTAGTCTAATTAATCAAAATTAATCAAAAATATAATGAAATGATAAACAAATGATCTTTCCATACTTAGAGTGATCCAATTTATTTTTCCATTGATGCACCATTACAAGTACACTAGTCCCTATAGGTTTTAGATGATTCACATCAAAAATGTAATTTTACTAATTAGATTATTAATATTTGCAGGCCTTCTGATAGTCTGGAAGAATTTTGAAAAAGAGATCATAAAAAATCCAACCATTGGATTTGTAATTTTTACTATCCACCACATTCTACTAATGTCTTAGTATCTACCCACTCTTTTGATCTACAAGATTGAGGATTTTAAGTGGTAGCTATTGTGGGTACAAAAAGTGACGTATATTATAACACTTTAAAGACCTTGAAATATTTAAAGAAAATAGACAAATACCTTAAAATTTTCTTAAAAAATCAAGTTAAGCTCCATATTATGTGAAGATCTAAGGTACAAAGTGGGAATCTCATATGAGTTTATATGTAAAAGATATTAGCATTTTATGAAATAAGTTCTAATTTGGGACAGGGTGTATACATTGACTTTGTACCTAAGAAAATGAGGACTTTTGACTATCTAATGCTTAATCAAATTATGCAACTATATTTCCAACTTTGAATATGATGTTCCAACAAAAGCAATTGAAACGAAATTCCTTCATTTACTAGGAGAGATTAGCCACTAAAGGTAAACAAATGCCTGTTTTTTTATTGTTTATAGGGTGCCTGAGTGGACAAAACTGGGCACCCTGATCTTGCAACCACCCTGCAATTTCATATTGGGTGTGTACGTGGTATGCGTATTTGATTTTTGCATGAATCGCCGGCTAGGGGGCCTGGGAACTCTTTTCATCTCGGTACCCGGGAAAAAACCCAATCAAATCTTTATAAAGGAACCCCACCAATTCAGTGGTCGGGAGGGGTGGTTGGCTAACCCATGGGCCGAATGGGGTTAGGTTGGATCGGAGGATTCCTGAGAAACAACTAGATACGATTAGTTATGTTAATCAGTTTAAATCTTGAGAAGACCTTGTTCGAAAATGAGGAAAAAAGCGATGATTCCATGGACCAAGTGCAAGTCTATTCTTGATTTGACCATGTGACTTCAGGTTCGGTCAGATCAGTTTAGTTTAGTCAAGACTTGACTCGTTAGAGTAATCTCCTAGTTAGAAGAATTTTCCCAATTGGCGGAATCGCCCGTGCCTTCCGGGCGAGGGGAGTCTTCCAGGCCCGGTCTCGGAGAGACCGCGCCCCATGGGCTAGCCTCTCGTCCCCGGACATCCCCGGGCGAGGCCCCGAGTGTGCAAGACCCCCCTGCCCCACGCGGGAGGCCGACGTGGCTTCCGTCTCCGACGCGGCAGGAGCCCCAGAGCAGGCGGGCGGGGACCTCACAGTAAAAGCATTAGGTATGTGCTCATTTATAGAGAACTACTTAACATTTTGTTTGATTTCCTTATTTTTTAGGTTCCAAGGTCTCCTTCGTGCTGAAGTTGGACAAGTGCCAAATTGTGAAGGGAAGAAGGCTAGAGAGAATGAGTGTCACACTCATGAACCACGCTACAACAGCCTTTAAGTCTCCATCTGTTACCATTGTTGTTGCAGAAGGGCTCGATGATGAGGGAGAGAGTACAATTAATTTTCAAGAGCAAGGGAATGGCAATATTTCACACACTAAACCATCGCTTAGTGTTTAATGAAAGAAAGATATATGGTGGTTAGGAGCATTTGAGGTTCCCAAAAGGAGACACATGAGGTGCTATCATATGGGTCTTTGAGAGGTTGCCTTGGGTTAGTGACGTGAAAAAGTCACAAATAGGGGGTGAGAAGCTAGATGTTAATGGTTTAGGGAGCTTTCACATTGATTGACATCTTGGCGAGAATCTAAAGACAATAAAGTGTATGCTGGGTTGCACTCAAGGTGCAAATACAGCTCACCCATGCCCTTGGTGCATGCGTGGATTGAAACAAAAAACTAAGAAAAAACACAGGGGGATGGCCAATGGTGAAGAGGAATGCGAGGAAACAGGAAATTGAGGGAGAGTGGGACGGTGGTGTCCTTTCATCACCTATGTTGGCTCCTCCAAATAGGGACTTAAGGAATAATAGCTGGAATCCCGTAATTCGTTTCCCTCTTAGGAATGTATACTTTGCATGCTTTCATGCGTATCTTGGCTGCCTCTTAAAGTGTCACATAGACTATGCATTCACTATGCTCGGTAAAACTCGACAGGATGAGGCGATTGCTAGAGTGGAGAAGATTTTAAATGACATTGGTTGCCATGGAGGCAACGTGGAGATACGAGTTAACCAAAAGACATATGAAGTTTCACATATGGTTGCTCAAAAGGTTTCAATGAGTGGAGGCAAGGCGAGCAGGTTTCTCCAGAAGCCTTTTAACAAATGGGACAATGTTCAGAGAAATGGCGACAGGCAACATGTTGAGGAAGGTGAAAATGTTCCTTGTGAAGAGATGGGAGCTATGGAAAGACATCTGTGCTTGTACTACTTTGGAATGCTTGGATGCAAACATTGTTGTTTTGCGTGAGCAAGTGTGGGAAAAATTCAATAAGGTAGTGTTGTTGATGAGTCAAAGCAACACAACAGACAAAAACCACAAACAATTTCAAAGCATAGTTGAAAAGCTTCATTGAAGCTATGGTCCGCACATGGGGTGAATTGAATATTGTGCATTACATGGTAATATAATGCTTTTTAAGGTTTTGCAGACCAAATTCTTCTTCTAATGCACTTTTCCTGAATGGTGGTTTTGTTTGGTATCTGAAGCACATCTTGCATGCTCATGGTTCATATTTCATGAGCGCCTACGGCTCGCTTGGCATGTGGAGCACCCAACAAATGGAGGAAAGTCATTACTGTGCAAGGGGAGTCTATTTCAAGAACACAAGAAATGGAGGTGGCAGGACTCGATCAAACTATCTCAAAGAAATGTTTGATTGGTTCTTCCATTATACCTTTGGAAGAAACCTTTCAAGGGAGAGGGCTCGAATGTCCAAATTGGCCCAAATTGCCAAAATGAAAAGTAAGGGTCAGAAAGCAGCAAGGTGGAGGGCAGGGACAGGACCTGCATGTCATGCAACATGGAGGGTTACACGTAGGAGAGTTGGTAATAGTATGGGTCCCTATAGACTTGAATGAGGCCTAGGGTTGATGTGTAGGCTGATCTATGGGGATACTATCTATTGAATGTAATCATGTGTTATAATTGAGAATACAAATGGTTCTTTTTTGCCTTATATGCAACCATGTTATCTTTTATGTTTTAAAACCCGTTTTTTTGGTGCATGAATTTTTTTGAAAACTAGGGTTTCGTGTAATGATTACGTTGGCCACTGTAAATGAGCACACTCTCTCTTTTTGTTCATTTTGTACAAGCACTCAACTCCTCATGTGGGCACAATCACTACTTTCGAACTCGCATGGTACTTATACTCTATCGAGGTCCCCATCCAACCTGATGAGGTCCCCATCCAACCTGATGAGGATGCCCTCTTAGGCCATGAGCTAAAAGTCAAGGATTTTCAAAACCTTTCCACCCAGATCGACAATTTGTTTTTTTGCATGTAGCATGTGCAGGGCTCAGTTTTCCATGCTGATGAGCGGGAGGCCACATAATAACCTCTCCATACCACAAGTTGATGTTGCGGTTTGCTAGGAACATTGCAGAGCACCGACAGTCTATGGTGCAAATTTTGTTGCGGTTTTTGGAGTCCCCCTTGGTTTCAAGATCGTGAAGTCATGTGTCATTACCAATTTCATTAGATTGATATACTTCCCTTTCTAGGTTTGATTGGTAGCAAGGAAGCTTTGTAATATCTTCAAATATAGTTTTTTTTATGACTTGAATTGTATCCCAAAGATTTATGTTGCTTTGTAATACTCAAAGAACTCTCAAGATGTTGATTTTTGAAATATGACATGCTTGGTCTTCCACATATTCGTGTGTTTTGATGCTTTGTGATAAGTGTCTAGAAGGGTGCAAAAATTCACTGTGCAATTTGGCCGCAAAGGCTAATTTTGCACCCTTTCTTCAGACTAATAAAAGATTTCCTTAATTTTATCAAATGTCCCCAATGAACACTTATTTGAGTGATGCCCCATGCATTTAGCATGGAGCATGTGTACGATTTGTTTGCACGGGTGAGTAACGTCTTAAAATTAGGGTTTTCTTAGGGTTATTACAATGATGGCATTTTCTTGTATAAATAAAGGTCGACCTCTATTTTTGCTCATTCTTTACCCGCCGAGAGCATTCCCATCCTTACTCTCAGCTCTCCTCACCACCATGGCGCGGACAAAGCAAACAGTGAAGAAGATGAGTGAAAAACAACACGCCCAATTGAGGGGCAACACAAACAAGAATTTGAGCATTATAACTGCAAACTCAAGAAAAATTTGACAGAGCAAGCTAGCTTATCCCAGTCAAGTAAACAGGTAAAGTTGGTGGATTATGGCATGGAACATAGCAGCATAAGAGAAACCGACACCAACAGTGACTGCAAAGAACCTACATGGGCACACATGGAGATTCCCAACCACCCAGACATAGGGGGAAAGACCTTGCCACACATTAACACACAACAAATACTGTTGCGAACAAAATAAGTAATATTTTTTGAAAACGAGAAACATTTGGCATCTTTCAAAGATTCCATAAAAAAGTTTAGTTTTTTACCTCTTTTTAAAAAGTGGTCTACGCATGCATACAACACTGCCAAAAAACGAAAATATTTTGGGCACTTTACATGTTTCTTACAAAAAATTGACATGAAAAAAAAGACTTCGTTTTGCTTACTTTTTGAGATTATAATTAAAAATCTAACAATAAGTTTTCAAAAAACATGCCAAAATAGAGACAATGTTGGTTATTTCCATCTTTAATCCATTAAAAAAATGATACAACTATAAAAGAAGCCATTTTCTAACATATAACTTATGGCATAGGTATGGTTCCTCATAATCATTGTTACACCATCACTAGTCGATGTGCCTTTTCCTGAGAAGGTAGATGAGGCATCCTCTTCTTCACTATCCACAAATACAATTTTTTTCTTCTATGTGTACACTTGAAGCTTAGACTCTTTGGGTCATCTGTCATGTTAGCATGATTGAGGATGTGCTACAGAGTGCAACTATAAAAAACTATTTGTACAATTATATTACAAAAGCGTTATCTTGAAACAATTATTATCTTAATTGTAAAACCCTATTTTGGCTCTCGATGAGAGTAGTATTAAAATCCATTTTGAAGCTCTTGAGTATCACAATTTCTTAATTGATAATATATACTTTTTAAAAAAGAGTTCGTTACGTACATATGAATTTTAAAATATCATGAATAAGATATTTAAAAATTGTCTAATTTTGAAAAATAATTCCATACTCATTTTTAAAGAAGATGTGCCCTTGATGTGACAAAAAAGGGTTAAATGTAATTTTAGTTATTAAATGAGTTTAGAAAGTATGAAAAATATCTCTTTAAGAAACAAAAGTTTATACTTTCCAAAATACTTTTTTGTAAAATATCAGGCAGGAACTTAGGTTCGAATCCTATTGGTTACTACACATAGTAAGGATGTTTTAGCTATAACATTTGCGGCCAACTTAATGCTGAGTAAGAACTTCTCAGCTAAGAGTTGATGTTTTCCATCAACTTGATACAAAACGTCAACTTTTACAAAAATTTGATATTTTGCATCAAGTTGATGTAAAACATTAACTTTATATTCAAAACATTACCTTTCTATGCAAAAGATCAACTTTTTTATAATAGTTGATGTTTTGTATCAACATTATACAAAACATCAACTTCCCACAGAACTTGATGTTTTACATCAGCTTTGATGCAGAACATCAAGTTTTATGAAAAAGTTGATGTTTTGCATAAAATCCATGTAAAACATCAACTTTTTCATAAAACTTGATGTTTAGCATCAACTCGATGCAAAACATCGAGTTTTCCACACAACTCAATGTTTTGCATCAAGTTGATGCAAAACATCAACTTTTCCACACAACTGGATGTTTTGCATCAAAGTTGATGCAAAACATCAACTCTACCACAAAACTTGACGTTTTGCATCAAGTTTCAGATGCTCTGGAGAAGAAAGGTGGAGGATCGGATATCGATTTTCACAAATGGACTTTTTTAGCGATTTCATCCACGCTAGCATGCTCAGCTGACCTATTCCACAAATTTTGAGTATGAGCACAGCTATGTTTTGATGCAATTTGCAGACGTCACAAAGCAACTTGCTGCACGAAGTTGCTTTGTGACGTCTGCAAATTGCATCGAAACATAGTTGCGTTGATACTCAAAATTTGTGGAATAGGACTTCTGAGCATACTTGCGTGAACGAAATCGCTAAAAAAGTTCGTTTGTGAGAGTCAACGTCTGATCCTCCAACTTTTTTCTTCGGAGTATCTGAAACTTGATGCAAAACATCAAGTTTTGTGGAAGAGTTGATGTTTTGCATCAACTTTGATGCAAAACATCGAGTTGTGTGGAAAAGTTGATGTTTTGCATCAACTCAATGCACAACATCGAGTTGTGTGGAAAAATTGATGTTTTGCATCAACTCGATGTGCAAAATATCAACTTTTAGCCTAAAATTTGATGTTTTGCATCAAGTTCATGCAAAACATCAACTTTTTCACAAACTCGATGTTTTGCATCGAGTTGATGCAGAACATTAAGTTTTATGAAAAAGTTGATGTTTTACATCGATGTATCATAAATAATACGCCACATAGTAGATGCCAAAAAATCATGATTACAGAAGAGCTAGATGAGATAATCCATGATGACCTGTAATTTATTGGTTTTAATCCAAATGTGCAAGGCTCCATTGATTTGGAATACCACAAGTCGATTGATTCGCCAACCCTGATTTTTGTTCTACAATCATAAAGCCAATGCTTTTATATTGCAATCGTTTTGCAAACAAATCCATGAAATCAAACAAGTCCATGAAACCAAACTCTGTCCTAAGGTTTGTGCGATCAAACCAAACCAATCAAACGCAAGTTGTGCACTAACCTTGGTGGAGCAATGTTACACATTTAACTCAACAAAATACTATACAAATGAATCAGCACGAGATACAAAATGCTCAAACCCTGTAAATCCAAGAACTCACATTAGATAGTTTGGTGCCTTTAGCCTAGAATGAGACCAAACAAGGGGTAGAAATAAGTAAGGATGTGACAAGATCATCACTCCAATGCTTTTACTATCATAGACCACACAAGACAGTAGATTACCTAATTTGGAACACCCCATCTTACCAACATGTCAACTTGTTGAAACCCTTATGTGAGTAATGTGCATTAATTACACCAATTGTTTAAAGAATGTCTGAAACTAAACACTGCAATGCCAAACACAACATAATTAGGACCACTCAACATTGTTAGTGTGTATAATGTTGAGTTTCATAGAATGTGCTAACACGATTGGAAGCCAAGGTGTGAACCAAAACAAAATCAACCTAATGCTAAAAATTCAAAATGGATCAAGGAAAATGTTGTGATAGACCAAACCAATGAGGATCCAAAATTGATCCCAAAAATCAAAACGAAAACTAAATAGAGATAAACATAAACAAGCCTCAAACCAACCAAAAGCTCAACCAAAAAATCAAAAAGGTAACTAATTGGGCACAAACAAGCCACAAACCAATTAAAAGCTCAACTTAAGAAAAGGGATTATACACCTCAAAGACCAAACATAACCAAGGACCAACAAAATATAGAGGTTGAAATGAGCTCAAATAAGGATAGGAAAATTAAAACATTTTTTCCTAAGGGACTCAAGTCAACTCTCGATGCAGAAACATCCGTTACACAAGAAACATAAAAACTTTCATGTGAAACTATTCATGTTGATGGCAAAAAGCGAATTCCTTTTTTGCTAGAGACTAGGAGGCAAGTGCTACATGGAGGGACACAAACAAAAATAAAAATAAAAACTTTGTCATGTGCCATCACATGGGAAAAAAAGGAATTAGAAGAACGTGCACCTTTTCAACCAAATGAAGAAGAATTGATCACAACTAACAATTTTAAAAATGAAACGTGGAAGAGCATGGTAAAAATGGTTCAATGGAGGACCAAGACACCCATTGACTCCTCCTCCTGACATCAACTTCCCAAATTCTCACACAAGACAAATAAGACCAAATAGAAGATTATCAATTTCCCTTTTAAAATGAGCTAGATTTACCATATCCTCTAAGACAAGGTAACTAGAGAGAACTCATTGTGTTGTATGGAGGTAGATGTCATTGCCTTATTTCAAAACAATAAGCTAAAAGCAAAAGAAACCAAAAGTGTCCATATACAAATGAGACACAAAAATTAAGGCAAAGAGATATCTTGAAGGTAACCACTCACCTCAACATGTCATGGGGATCTTTCTAATGGTGTCCGAGCTCATAACCCTTGAGGTCTCCA
Source organism: Cibotium barometz (assembly GCF_041138505.1). Lineage (NCBI taxonomy): Eukaryota > Viridiplantae > Streptophyta > Polypodiopsida > Cyatheales > Cibotiaceae > Cibotium > Cibotium barometz. The sequence continues at coordinate 38,867,758 of NC_141096.1, forward strand.
TGCTCAACACCACCATGGGTAGCTTACCATTCACCCTCTCCCACGAGCATTGCCACACCATCGCGTTACACTACGAGCACTATTGCCTCCTCACCTCAAATCACTTACAGTACACACTCACACTAGCATGCATTGGAGAGAATATTAGAGATAGTTTAGCAAGAGGGAAAGCTGAATTGCAAGAGTGCTCTTGCATTATGAGAGAAGTTACCTTATATACATGGCCATAAGTGTTCACACACTCAAACTATGGCCAGGAAGGTGCCCAAAGATTCTAGATGGCCTATTTCTTATACATTACTTCATCTCACAATACATTGATGCATTACAACACTAGGGCACATCCTAGCTCACTACCACAAGCTCTTAGAGAAAGAAACACCATTAATTATCCGTCGAAGCTTTATGAGCACCTGTTTAAGTTTGAGACTTGGATACCATTGATTCATGGCTTATTTGTACATGCGTTTGGTGTGTCCATGCTTGACATTTGGTGTAGATTACTGATGCTTGGCATATAATTGGGTGTGGCAAACCTTGTTAATCCTAAAATGGGTTAACATCCCCACCTTCATGATGTTGGTCATGTCCTTGCTTCATTTAATTATAGTAGACAAGGATGATTGGCCTATTGACGATTATTCTTCTTTAGGAGTGAACCACAGCCATGATTTGGAGAATCATGATGGTGAACTTTTATGAAATTACACAAGAATGGTTTCTAAGAAAGGAAAGTTGATAAAACATTATGGCCATGTGGGTGCACATTTGAGTAGACATCAGCCCTCGGGGGGTGCACTACTAAGAAACCCTATGTATCACCACGTGCATTCAAGGGGTATTTGAAAACCCCTTACCTGTGAATTTTTCATGAATAAAATGACCCCTTTTTCTTTATAGACTTACGGATTTTTTTTTCAAAATAGATTTAAAAAAAACATTCTATAAATTTACCTTAAATTTTTGAATTAAAAAACCCCTACATTTGAACTCATGTGCTATACTTACATATTTTTAGGTAACCCCCCCGAGCATCAGCCTCCGTGATTTTGTAGGTGGTAGAAATCACGGCCGTGATTGTTGAAGAATCACTTTGATAAAAATCTTGTATTTAAACTAGCTGAGATGATGATTGATATGAATTTAGAATTATGGGAAACACATTTTAGAGATGGTTCTAATAGCAATTGAGATACTAGTCAAGACAGTATGATTTTGAACATATAAGAATCACATAAAAATGATTTTTTAGAAAAATCACGGTGATAAAGTTGTATAATTACTAAGAGAAGATGTCTTTAATAGTTTAGAAATGATGAGAGAATGCTAAAATACCATACACTTTAACATTTGGATGAAAAGTTTTGCTGGAATGATTATGAGGAATGACAGATGTGATTTTTGAAAAAATCATGGCCATGAGAATTTATGTAACACAACAAATGATTATAGAATATGTATGTGGAGTGATGTTTAAAACCAATTCTCATGATTTGAATCCATTTAGACACATGTTGGCAATTGTGATTTTCGATATCGCGGCTTATGGCATGATTTGTGATGATGTGGCATAAATCACAGTGTTAAAAATCACGACAATAGCCTTTTGGTTTTTATTATATTGATGATGTACATAGCATGTGCAACATGCTTGTATGTGCAAATGGTTGAGAGGGTGATAGGCTTTACAATCTCATGACATATGAGCTATGGCCTTGTATAGGCAAGCCAAGCTTGTAGGCTCATGAATGGATTCTATCGACTAAAAGCATGCCATATCTAGGATATTTCGAATGCACAATTTATATGGAATCTATCCCTTGAAATGTAAGATTTATGTGTTAGAATATGTGCTGGAAGCGGATTTTATCCTAGGAAGGGATTGGGCTACCTTGGTGTAAGCTATACCAAACTTGAGCAACCAAACATGTGTCATGAAGGTTTCTAACAAAGAAGTGGTGGTTCCATTATGTAACAATGATGAAATAACACTCAATGATCTTTTTCTAACCTTGCCGAAAGTCCTTGTTCGAAAGCAACACGATTAGCCTCTACATCATTAACCACTCTTAGTGAACATTGAAGATCCACCTTCTCCATTGAAGATCCTTTGTGATGAACTCTCTAAATCAACCATATTTCCAAAGAAGGAACCAATCCCAAATCTACATATTCAAAATCCTCAAACTGCAAATCTCCATGAAGGTGACCATTCCATTTATCAATGCTTGGGGTAGATGCCACATCTTTTGAAGGAAGGGTTGCCCAGGATACAATCACTATGTCTCAAGAACCTCTTCTACTAACTAGTGTCACCAAGGAAGCAGCAAGATCTTAACCACAAAACCTTGTCTACTCCTAAACACAATTCCCAATCACCAATGGTGGCACTAATGGTCAAACCCATGTCTAACAAAGAACTCAAGGATGAAAATTATACTAAAAGGAAAAATTCTTGATTGACATCACACCAACAAAACAAAATGCTCATACCAAGGGATCCTCATCATCAACAATAGCCCCTCTATTTCCAACTCCACAACCCTTGACAACCAAGATTATGTCATGCCCATGATTCCTTAGAATCATGCCAACAAATCTTCTTCCAAATACACAAAGTCTTGGTAAGTTGGCATTCTCTCATCATGTATGAACTAGTAGTCCTATCTTCTCTGTATACATGCAATATTATCATCGTAATTCTTACTAGAATCGCGCATGCAATTCTTGTCTCTACATAATCACATTGACTTGGCTGTCTTAAATTCCATCAGCACCATCTTTAACATGTGTTTTCTCTTGTTCTTAATGCATATCAATCATCATCTAGTTTAAATATAGGATTTTTATGACCATGATTATTGAATAATCGTGGTCATGATTTCTAACCCCTGTAAAATCACAGAGACTAAAACTCACTAAACTCTGCAACAACATAGCCATAGTGATTTGTCATCATATTTCCAATCCAACTACAACTTCATAGAAGTTTCACCACTGCGACTCTCAGAATCACACCTATACTTCATTCATAAAGAAGAATAGTCTTGATCTAGCCAATCATCCTTGTCCACCATCAAAGGAAGCACCTATTAAGTGGCTTCACTTTTTACTCACCCAATGGTGGAATCGTCATGATCAACACCTTCCAGGTACATTTGTATATAGGGGGACCATGGTGGGTGTATGCTTGACCCATGGTATGACCCATTACCTGGAATTCCTTAAAGTTTAGCCTCGCCACCAATAGCCAATAGTCTTGTTGAAATAGCTTTTGACCCTTGACAACAAAAGGCTCCACAACCTCACAAGTCAAGTATATCATTTCAATCCTCTCCAAATGTTTTGATTACAATAGTGTTTAAGGACTCACACTTTTGTACTTCATTATGTATCAACTTTGACACTTGACCAATGGTGAAAGAGCACCTAGTTGTTCTTAATAGATTAAAAAAAGCATATGGGAAGTAAAGTAGGTTAGGTCACTACAAGATCCTCTGAGGGCCTACAAAGAGACACATTAAAAAAGCATATGGGAAGTAAAGTAGGTTAGGTCACTACAAGATCCTCTGAGTGCCTGCTTCTGCAAAGAGACACATAAAAACAAAGATGTGCACATATGACTTGCTTGTGAATGCTCCGCTGGACCTCTACTACCTATCGTCTTCCATGCAGTTAACAACCATAAAATACCCGCTAGCCTCAATAAATATTGTAATCTTGCTATGATTGTGAAAAAAAAGAAGAAGAAGCAAGCACGTGTAATGGCCCTCACCCTAATTAGGTTCCCATTTACTCTATTAAATTTTTTATTTACTAACTAGCTTCTTCATTCCTCTAGAGGATTAAAGACATGCAACATCTACTTATTAACGTGCCAAGCATACATCTACCCCTCGTTAAAGTCTTTAATGCAATTAGGAGGACGTGATCAACATGAGGAAGGAGGGCGATGTTAACCCATTTTAGGGTAACAAGGTTTTCCATACCCAATTATATGCCAAAGCATGAGTAATCTATATCAAATGTCAAGGATATGCCTTCTTATGACCCCTTATGCTGCCAAAGCATGAGTTAATGACCCCTTATGCGTTTGCATTTGTCTCCCGTGCCCATCTAGTGCGTGCCCATCCCCACCATTGATTAATTAGTTGAGGCGCATGATGTGGAAATCTACTGCTGGTTGAATTTAACTTTAAATCTTGCCCATCATGCATTTGCTTGCTTGTGTGGAAATCCGTGGCTTGAATTATTTATTAAAAAGAGAATTTCACTTTTTAGGAGGCTCCTAGGGTCTCCTAATGCAAATTGTCAAGTTTAGTGTGGAAAAAAGATAGACTCCATTATGTGGTGAATATCGGAGGTAATTTTGACGAATTTACAATAGCTTGAATGTTTTTATAGCTTAAAGTACCCAAAATTCTGAAAAACTTGGACTCTGAAATTTTCAAACTTCACCTCGCCGGTGCCGGTGCAAAACTTCCTTGTACCCAACTAACTACAAGGTCGTAAGATGATAGGGTGTGGCCCGCGGGCTTGATTTCTGACGGGCACCCTTGCCCTTCAAAATTCAAAATTGACAGGTTTGGTGAAATATAGTAAGCGTTTTCGTATTTTCGTGTCATTTATTTTTAAAATTTGCAAATACTAATATTTTAGTATTAGGGCCAAAACGCTCAAGGACGTCAAACAGCCCTTTCACCTTTTTCAAGCGCGTAGCTTGGACGGTGGTTTTGTGAGTGCGGGCGCGCCGGGCGTCTTGTCGACGAGACCGCCAGGCCCCTAGACATGGTTTCCTTCCCAAACCTCGGCCCTCCTGCTTTTATTAAACCCACCCCCACACCTTCGTCTGCATCCTCAATTCTCCACCACGCCTGTTGGCACCAACAGAGGCTCGTCGCTAGTTTGCCTGCTGCTAATTATCGCTGTTTATCCTAAACAGTCTAATGGATCGCCTGAGTGCTGCCGTCCCCAACATCTTGAAGAAACAAGTGATGACCACTACGAGTAGTAATCGCCGACCTCATCGCTCGCCTACTACAACAACAGTCTCCCCAAGCTCGGCCCCGACCAATGCCCCGTCGACGTCAACTCAGCTAACCCCCGCAGATGCAGTGGCACGGGACGCTGTCCTGCAGGTCCTCATGCGGCAGACGCTTGTCCAGCTGAACTGAGCTTCAACCCCCCCCCCCCCCCCCTCCCCCCCCCCCTCACTGTACTGTCTTCTCTAAAACGCCCATAATATATTCAGCTTAGTACTGTTGTAAATCACTTCTTCTTGCGGAGAGGAGAAACTTAGAAACCTATGTGCTAAGAAGAATGCGCAATTTTCAACAGCTCCGCCCAAGTCGTAAGTGCTGATTATAATTTTCAAGCGTGATGATACACAAGTGAATCCCCAATTGGTTGGATCTGTAGCATTATTGATAATGGTCGGGCTTTATGCAGTGTGAGAAAAGAGGGATCTGACACGTGGCTTTCTAAACGTGGTGACATCAAATGTCACAAGGCAAGCTATTCCCTTAGCCTGGGAAGGGTGCAGTAGCCCTTGAAATTCTAGCCCTGATTCCCTCGGTTTGATCACGCTTCATCTCATAAGCTAATCAACATTGTTCCCTTAGGTCACAAACTTTGTGAGGAGACACTACCATTCTCATGTGGCAACAACACACACTACTTCCTTCATCATTTTTACTTGCTTTCTTTTGTTTAGGGGATGAGTTCTCAAAATTTAGAGCCTTAATAATGCTAAAAAGTGGTGTGAAAGGTCCTTGAAACTTCAAGATATAGATACTAAAAGGTAATTTGAATGCAACATTACACATAAGAAGTAGGGGTTCACATGCAGCACAAAGGGAGATTCGAAAAAGGGATAAATCGAGCTAGACATTGACCTTGCATTTGTAAGTGTTATGAGATCTTGTTAATACACATTGACCTTGCATTTGAAATTGTCACTAGATCTTCTTAATCACACAGTTAGCCATTCCTCTACTTGTGGAAAATTTAAATAGGGAGGGCTTTCATTTAAAACAAGTTCCTTCTCATGCAAGGGGGTGCTTCCCCCCGAAAGTGGAACTGGAAGATATCTATCCAAGTGGTGAATATGAAAAAGACAATACGAAGGGAAAGATAAGCGAGAGAACGTTATTTATCTTCTCAATTGGCCTATTTGATGCATTCACATAGTCTCTAGAGCTATATCTTAGGGAGCACGAATTTATATGGATCATACACTATTTGAGGTAAAAGAAAAAAAGATAAAAAATACAATTCTTTAGCTTGAGAAATGAGTTCCAATACATCATTGATTTGCCACATAAACAACTATTACATGAAAATAACAGTGTAACACCCATCAAGGAAGGGGTCTCTAGTTAACGATATAACGATGAAAAAAAAACTTATTAAGTACTAAAAAGGTGTAAAAAGACAGTTAGCTCAAATGGTAATAATGGAAACGAATATGTTTATTTTTCTTTTTCTTCATCGATGGGGAGAATTCAAGTTAATTAGTGGAGATGAATTTTGAGACTGGACCTTCTTTCCCACCACATCACTTACCACATGTAGAGACCATCCAGTGGAGACCGTCCAAGTGGAAAGGGTAGAGACGAAAAGACAAAGATGATTTTTATGCATCCAAAAAGATGAATAAAGGTTGAAAGGGGAGAGATATGACCACCCTTTTGGATAAGGGGTGGTAAACAAGTGGTGAAATGGTAGACAAGAGGTGAAAAAGGCAAACAAGTGCTGAAAAGGTAGACACATGAATTCCTAAATTGGATAACTATTGAGGAGAGCAGACTTCAAAGGGGCAGAATAAAGGATATTAACCTCTATAACAATATGGTAAACGTGTGGAATTGAGCTTACCACTTATAACATTATGATCAAAAGGGCCAACAAATGACTACATTTTTAGTTGATTAATAAAGAAGGATGGTCCGAAAAGAGCACGATGAAGTACAAATCACCTACTGGAGAATGAAGAGAAAGGATCTCTCTCTCTCTCTCTCTCTCTCTCTCTCTCTCTCTCTCTCACACACACACACACACACACACACACATGTACACATGATTTCTGAAAGAAGCAGGGGAGGTGAGAGTTGAAGAGGAAAGATTATAATAATCCATGATATTACAAAACACACACAGGTGGGTGAGTGTGTGTGTGTGTGTGTGTGGTGTGTGTCTATGTGTGTGTGTGTAATTTACATAAAGAATTGTGAAGGCCTTATTCAAGAGTAGTTGGCATGATGATGCTTGGTAGAAGGAAAGCACTTACTATTGTCTTCAATTTAATATAGTACTCTTGTAAGTCTCACATTTAGTTCCTTATGGTCTTCAACTTGGTTTAACAACTTTATAATTTAAAGGTATGATTCCATCAAACCTTTTCACTTAAAGTTAACCCTATTCACATTCAAGAGTAGTTGGCATGATGATGCTTGGTACAAGGAAAGCACTTACTATTGTCTTCAATTCAATATAGTACTATTGTAAGTCTCACATTTAGTTCCTTATGGTCTTCAACTTGGTTTAACAACTTTATAATTTAAAGGTATGATTCCATCAAACCTTTTCACTTACACAAAGTTAACCCTATTCACATACACAAAGTCTTATCGTTTAATCTTATATGCAGGCGGGCTTATCATCGGGCCAATCGATGCTATAGGGGCAATCTACCCCACTTGGCTAGTCGAGGTAAACAACACCTTTGAGGCATAGGTCCAAGTGGTGCAGGCCCATCTTGGTATGGAGGTGATGAGTGTACACTACCTATCTCGACTAGACCCACCCCCACTCCCTCACGTTCATCCTTCAATGCCACGACAACGTAGTAGTAGGGAGTCCGAGGGGGGGGCTAGTAGACGTGCTAGTGGAGGGGGAGGAGGTTGTATTTGCTTTGGCAAAAGTAGAACTATGTCTCCTCATGCATCTCCCGTGTAGGGGGGCTCTTCATTTTCCCATTATGAGCCAGCCCCTAGGAGATCGATTCCACCATTTGATCCACACACCCTACCATACAATGTGGATGTAGATGGTGCCCTCATGATGGATGCATGAGGGAAAATCAAGTCATGATCTGCATGCATGTACTTGCAAACAAGTGGTGAAAAGGTAGACATGATCTGCATGCATGTACTTACAAACAAGTGGTGAAAAGGTAGTCATGATCTGCATGCATGTACTTGCAAACAAACGGTGAAAAGGTAGACATGATTTGCATGCATGTACTTGCAAACAAGTGGTGAAAAGGTAGACACATGAATTCCTAAATTGGATAGCTATTGAGGAGAGAAGAATTCAAAGGGGAAGAATAAAGGATATTACCCTCTTTAACAATATAATAAAAGTGTCGAGTTGAGCTTACCATTTATAACATTATGATCAAAATGGCCGACAAATAACTACACTTTTGGTGTTGATTAATACAAAAGGATGGTCCAAAAAGGGCACAATAAAGTACAAATCACCTACTCGAGAATGAAGAGAAAAGATTTCTCTCTCTCTCTCTCTCTCTCTCTCTCTCTCTCTCACACACACACACACACACACACACACATAGAAACACACACATGTACACATGATTTCTCAAAGGAACATGGGAGTTGAAAGTTGGAGAGGAAACATTATAATAATCTATGATATTACAAAACACACACAGAGGTGTGTGTGTGTGTGTGTGTGTGTGTGTGTGTGTGGTGCGTCTGTGTGTGTGTAATTTACATAAGGAATTGTGAAGACCTTATTTGAGAGTAGTTGGCATGATGATGCTTGGTAGAAGGAAAGCACTTAGTATTATCTTCAATTTAATATAGTACTATTGTAATCCTCACATTTAGTTCCTTATGGTATTTAACTTGGTTTAACAGCTTTATAATTTAAAGGTGTGGTTCCAACAAACTTTTTCACATACACAAAGTTAACCCTTTTCACATACACAAAGTCTTATCGTTTAATCTTATATGCAGGTGGGCTTATCATTGGGCCGGTTGATGTCATAGGGGCAATCTACCCCACTTGACCAGTCTAGGCAAACCACGCTTTTGATAGGCATAGGTCTAAGTGGTGCAGGCCCATCACGATATGGCTATGATGAGTGTACACCACCTGCCTCGACTAGACAACTCCCTCACATTCGTCGTCTTCACCATGACGACAATGTAGTAGGGAGTCTGGGGAAGCTAGTAGACGTGCTAGTAGCGGAGGGGGAGCAGGCTGCTTTTGCTTTGTCAAAAGTAGCACTAGGTCTCTCGATGTGTCTCCCCAGTAGGGGGGCTCTTCATCTGCTCATTATGAGCCAGCCCCCGAGAGACCAATTCCACCATTTGATCCATGCACCCTACCACACAATGTGAATGTGTCGATGGTGCCCTCGTGATGGGTGCACAAGGGAAAAGCAAGTCATGAACCGCATGCATGTACTTGCTAACTTGGAGTTTATGAACTCCTTCAAAAAGTGAAAATCACAAGACGAGCTTTCAAAGAAATATGTCATTGATGTGCTTAAGTCGGAGTTTCATGTTCCACATGTGGGCCTTGCTTCTAGGAGGAGTGGATGAAGAGAAGAATAAAGCTTTTACTCTCTAATAGGAGAGTAAACATCAAGAGAGCAGCAAAGAATAATTTGGAAAAGCCTAGCATTTGCATGCATGAGGAGTGGAGACACACACGTAGCTTCGTGAGAAAGCACCCACATGCTTTTCAACAACATGCGGCGTGAGTTCTTCTCAACTATGGAAGTGAGGGGCTTCACACTTTGGCTCGGGAGAGAAGTCCTCCTTCATTGCTCATTTTTTAAGTACCTATTTTACTAATCATTTTCTTCTCCTCTTTCATTTTATCTTGTACTATATTATTTTCTTTAACTAATTGTATATTTTCTTAATTATTTTTTGTAGAGGGAGGTTGTTGGGAATGACCCAACAATGGAGGAGTACAACTATGGCTATAGAGCCCCCCGTCCAAAATTGTGGGCGTGGATGCGTACGCGAGGTATAAACTTGGACAAGTCCATTTTGGGGACTCAAGTAAACGAGGTAGGTAGTGAAATAACCCTTCTCTTATCTATAGCTAATTGTATTTTATTTCCCTATGCCTACCTTGATGGCATGTATGTAGGATGAAGGGGAATATGAAGAGGAAGAGGAAGATTTTACGAGCATGAAGCGGTAGAAGGGAAGTGAAGAGGAGGATGAAGACAATGATCATGAGCACTCGGAATCCGATGAGGATTTCGATTAGCCACCTCTTCATTGATATTATTTTTGTATATATATCCAAAGGCCTGACAATTTGTAAAATACAATAAATTTTGGGCTCACTTACATTCCTCTCAATCTATGTGCTTTTCACGTTTATGTTTGTATCATAAAACTGTGACTCTATTTTAATTTTTAAAAAAAGAGCTAGGGAAGACTCGGGAGTCCTGTGCAAACTCCCCACAGTCTGCCCCAGCTTTTTTTTATTGCGCAGTACTTTCGCCTGGCTAAACAATGAAAATAGCAGCGAAACATCGCTGCTCATCTTTGCTACTTCGTTGCTATTTTTGATGCTCGGAAACGAACCCGTTTGTAGCAAAATAGTAGGCTTTTTTAGCAACAAAAATAGCCCAACATCTCCCTACCCTTCTAGTTATAAAATCGCTGCTATTTTTGCTACTACATTCTCATTCTGTTATAGTGTAAGCTATGCCAAACTTGAGCAACCAAACATGTGTCATGAAGGTTTCTACTAACAAAGAAGTGGTGGTTCCATTACGTGACAAGAATGAAGTAACACTCAATTCTCTTCATGACCTTGTCCAAAGACCTTGTTTGAAAGAAATGATTAGCCTCTACATCAGAAAGCACTCTTGGTGAACATTGAAGATCCACCTTCTCCATCAAAGATCATTTGTGATGAACTCTCTAAATCAGCCATATTCCCAAAGAAGGAACCAGTCCTAACATTAGGAAATCTTTGGACATATTTTGGGCCCTTTTCTAATGACCTTCATTAGCAATGGACCAATAGGAAGAGAGGATGTGCACATTTGATCTCCTCCAAAAGTAGGTGGCAACTAGGCTTGTCTCCCTCATTACTACATTTGTGGGGTTTAAAAAGTAGGGAGTGGCCTTCATAAATTAAGGAGGTGGAGTGCAAAAATGGGAGGGTGCCATAAAGCAAGGGGGTAGCTTCTAAAAGGTAGAAGGCTCCACCAATTTTAGCCCCATCATTCTCGTGGATAACAAAACTCTAAACAATAGGATTTTTCAAAAAAAATTCAAAAGTGCATTTTCTCTCTCAAAACCCAACCCAAACCATATTATATCAAAAAACTTATTTTTTCACCTCATATTTCTCTCCCTACACATTATTCTTCTCTCCAACATCATCCTATTCACCCCAAACCTCAAATCTCCATAGCTCATTCTCTCTCTACTGTGCAACCTTCACTCTATCTCTCTCTCTCTCTCTCTCTCTCTCTATTATGCAACCTTCTCTCTCTCTCTCTCTCTCTCTCTCTCTCTCTCTCTCTCTCTCTCTTTCCCTTCCTTCTCTCTACTAGGCTCAGATTTGCAGCATTCTCTATCTCTATCACGCGCGTGTGCACACATTCGAATATCCTCACACCCACATCTACCTCCCTCTCCCCAACAACCTTGAATATGTACTATGCAACCTTCTTTCTTTCTCTCCCCCCCCTAAAACCTTTCTAGCAAAACACACTATGGAGGGTAGTGCATCTTTGTCGAGGAGAAGGCCAAGAGACAAGGTTGGGGCTCTGCTCATGCACAATACCAAGGATGAACACGATGCTTGGATTGAAAAACAATTTCAAAAGGGAGATTGGGTGTATTTTTAGCCCAGTGCCACTGGACCACATTGAGTTCGGCGTCGTGATGTGGTTGAGCACCATTGGAAGGGGCGTCTACTAGGATTCAAGGAAACAAGGCATGATGGATTGGTGGCCCTAGTGCAACATGTGTACTCGGCATTGGAAATTTATTTTAGCCCACATCGTCATAGTCCTCGTTTCCCTTACAATTGTATGCTTTCACTTTGGTATGTTAGTGTACATGATGGCATTTGAACTGTTCTTTTCAACTTTATTTGACAGTTTCCTCATTTCCAGATATTTTCCCTTCCAATATCATTGAGGAGCAGCCCATAAAGAGCCTAAAAGGAACATTCTATGCATTGGGGATGGTGTATTCTCTGATAGTGCCCCTTCTGACCTTGCTAGTCGAAAGATTTTTCTCTACACCCACAAATATGTAGTCCCAACAGAGGTCAACGGGTTTGGTAAGCTTGAAGAGGTCCCCTCTCCTTCTCTCTCTAGTGTTGAATGGCTAATGCCTGATGTTTGGACTATTGTTGCTCTTAAAGCAAAGATGGCCAATGATATACATTCTTCTTTGAAGTACACAAAGACCTCAAGATCGGTTGGTCTTAGCTAGGCATGCCCTGTGCATGTGTTTGCCCATATGTTTCAAGCCATTACTTACACATGAATGCCAACAATGTACATGTGCAAGGTGGTAGGCTATTGTCAATCTCCTTGGCCAAGGGTGGGACATTGTGGAGGGGGAGCACAAAGAGAGAATTTCAAGTGCAATGTGGTGCATTCCACTGTGTCCTTTAGATTCGCAAGCTCGTACCACTTTGTGTACTCGTTTCTGTTAGGAGCAGTGGATAAGGAAGAAGGGTGCATGGATACCATTACAAGGTCAAGAGGAGGTTTTAGAGCCTATATATCACTTTATAGGCCTACCTAATGTGGGGGTAGAGATTGTCCAAGCAAGTAAGCATTGGATCCTTTTGAACATCGGTGATCACCTACGCATTTTGGGATTTGAGGGAATCAATAATGCTTGCTTCAATGTGTAGGGTAGGAAGGTAAGGATTGTTTGACATTTAAACCTCTGTTTTGCTCACCCCTTTCTGGAGTCACTTTGTTGGGTGTTTGGATAGGTTGGAAGGAGGATGGAAGCAAATACCAAGGTGTCCTCGGATTGGGGGCAAGATGAGATTCCCCTAAAACACAAGTTCAAAATGAACTTTCCAATGTGCATTAGGAATTAATTGAAAATGGTATAAGGGACCTTAGTCTAAGGGTCTACATTTTCAAAAAAAATTGGATTATGGTCCAATTAAGGTTCCAATGGGCCAACTGGATTAATCCAAGTGTTGGGATGAGATAAATCTAAAAGAATAAACCAAAAATGAGTAAATGCTCACATAAGTTGAAGAGTTGACTGAGTACAAGGTTTATTAGATAAAAATTATGAGATATTACTAAAAAAATGAGATATTTTGGAATAATGATGCACTTTTGATACCTTGGTAAAGGAAAGGGGGACTCTTGAGGTAGGAGTCTCTTTCACATATGTGGAAGGGTTTTTAATTCAAAAAAATTGTGATATTTTTCTCTCTCCTCTCTCCTAGATCAAACCAAATCAAAAAGGGAGCCAAACTGGTCCAAATCTTATCCAAATTGAGTCAAACTGAACCTAAAAATTTATAGAATCCAGTTGGACTTGGTTAGTGGCCTCCCTCACCTACAAATAGACCCTCAGTCATTTGTAATAAAATATTGGAGCTATACCATACCAGTATTATATTAAAATAATCATATTTTCTATTATCCCTTAAATTTTCCTCTCTCTTGGGAGCTTGGAGCTCTCTCTCTCTACAATAACTCTTGGATTTGCTCTTCTCCTCTTGGTGGACCAATTGATTGGTTGGGGGCTTCGCTGCAATTAGAGAATAAAGCCAAACTTGGTGGACCATTTGATTGGTCGGGGGCTTCACTGCAATTGATTGGTCGGGGGCTTCACTGCAATTAGAGAATAAAGCCAAACTTGGAGGTAAAATTAAATTTTATGGTTTTTTTTAAATTTTTCAATAACTTTCTTCTTGTCAACCCCTCTTGAGCTTGATAAGCCTTATAAATGATTGTTTTAATTCAAATCAAGCTTTCCCTTAAAGTCTTAATGTTTAATTAAGAGAAAGTTAATCTTTATGCTTATTTGTAATGCTTTCTTTAAGTAAATCTCTCTCTCTAAAAGAATAGCCATCTTTATGGCTAAATCCCTTGAAAAAGGATGCTTCTCAATGATAGTCTCTTAATTCAAAGTTAAACTCTAGGCTTGATAAGCTAGAGATTAAGAAAATGATATTTTCATGATTTTGTGCTATTAAAATAATGATAAAATCTTTTAGATTATTTATTAGTAGTTAAAAACTACTCTAATTCATTCTGAATGAGAAATGGATTATCCTAGCGAATTGGGAAAAGGGGAATGTTGAAATTAGCTCAATCTAGTGGGATAATCATATTTATGTTTAATTTTATGGTTAGAATTATGATTTAAATTCATAGTTTCATTTTAAGCATAAAAGAGGAACTACTATCATATTTTCATTAAAAGCTTTTATTCTTTTAGAAAACAAATTGAGAATCATCAGTAATAGCAACAAAGCTATAGTAAAACTTTTAGAAAATAATACATAACTTATTTTTATGCATAATGCCAAAAGAGGACTTTCTACCATATTCTAGGACTGGAAATCTTATGCAAAAAGAATGATTTTCATCATATTCATGAGTTTTTTTTTGGTAATCATGCATAATTAATTGATTATGGTAAAAGAGAAATTTTTGGTAAATTTATTTTTATACAAAAAGAGGAATTTCCATTAAATTTGAGATCCAAGTAATTAAATGATAAAAGAGGAATTTTTGGCATAATTGAAACTATGAGTATTTAACAAAAGTGAAATTTTAAGCATTATTAATTTTATTGGGAAATATGGGTAGAATTGATTTTTGTAAATCCCATGAATCTTTTACTCGAAAAGAAGAATATTGAATATATTTTACTTGAGAAATTTGAGAAAGAATATGAAAATATCCATCGAGAAAACGTGGATAATTCTTATTTCAAAAAGAGAATCTGGAGTCCCTGGGAGGGTCAAGGATCCAATGAGTAAACGAAAGTTTAGATTTAGTTCTCATTAACAAAGCTGAAGGAATGAAAATACAATATGTAAATTCTCTTTCTGAGTTTTTACTATTCAATTCTGATAAGGTTTATTTTTTCTTTTTAAACCTTCAACAACACTCTCATACGTAGATTCAATGTGATCGAGAAAAAGTACCTTTAACTAGGTCAAGCAATTGACAGAAACTTAGAAAAGTCCCATCAGTATATCGAAAGTAGAAACCAGTACTAAAAGTGGATGTGATGTGGATCTAAATGAATGTGATGGGATGTAAATGAATGTGATGGGATGTAAATGGATGCGATGTGATGGGATGTAAATGGATGCGATGTGATTAGGTAAGATGTGAATGTGATAAAAGAAGATGTAAATGTGATGTGATAGGATGTGAATGTGATGTGATGTGATGAGATTTGAGTGGATGTGATGAGATGTGGAGAGATGTGATGTGATGTAAATGGATGGAGATGTGATGGGATGTAAATGGATGGAGATGTGAATGTGATAAGAGAAGATGTAAATGTGATGTGATAAGATGTGAATGTGATGTGATAAGATGTGAATGTGATATGAGTGGATGTGATGTGATGTAAATGGATGTGGATGTGTATGCGATGAGATGTGGAAGAGATCTGATGTGATGTAAATGGATGTGGATGTGAATGAGATGGATGTGGATAGATGTGAATGTGAATGAATGAATTGATGTGCAGTTGTGAATGAATGTAGTGTGATATGGATAGATGTGGATGTGATGTAATGTGGATGGAATGAATGAGAGGATAGATGTGGATGTGATGTAATGTGGGGATGGAATGAATGTGATGTGATGTGGATGGACGTGAATAAGATGTGATAAGATGAGGATGGATGTGACGAGATGTGAATGAATGTGGGATGTGAATGGTTATGGATGTGATGAGATGTGAGTGGATGTGATGAGATGTGAGTGGATGTGAGTGGATGTGGTGAGATGTGAATGGATGTGATGTGATGTGGATCCGGTTAGATATGAATGGATGAGATATGATTTGGATAGATGAGATGTGATGTGATGTGGACTTGGGTAGATGTGAATGGATGTGAAGTGATGTAAATAGATGTGAATGTGATGTGATGTGATATGAATGGATGAGATGTGATGTGGATATGTTGTGACGTGATGTGATGAGGATAGATGTGATGAGATGTGATTGGATAAGAATGGATGAAGGACGATCAGAATACATATGACTGGATGTGGAATAAACAATGTGAATTGATGTAGAAGAATGTGGAATAACAAGAAATGATGTGGAACAATGAGGAAAGATGAGAGTTTGTTAGAAACTATATTTATGACCTATTTTTAAATGAATGTTTTATGTCAAGAATGCTGGGGAAGCATTTTGACCATCTTGTGAGAATGAGGTCGTGTAGACCTAAGTGATAAAGTTGCAAGCTGACGGAGAGTCAATGGAGGACGTCTTGGGTAGCAAGGTCAGCCGAGGTCTTAACCAGCCTCGGTTTGGTTTAAATGATGAGTGTCCGGTACAGTGGATGAGGGACCAAGGAAGCAGCCTATGAAGCACTAGGTGACCTACAAAAAAGGAGCCTAGAGGGTGCTCACCGTACGGTGCTCGGGCTCTGGGTCGCCAAAGATACCCACCTGTGCGTTAAGGTAGAAAATGGAATAAGGAGTTAGAGTTGTTTTCTAAACTATGGATCTGGTTGATTGGCCTTGCTGGTCCTCAACGGATGAGTCCATGACTCTTTTATATGGATCTGTTGGTTGATCTTGCTCATCTTCAATGGAGAGTCTATCTGGATTTTTCTTATGTGATTATATTCTAGGTACTATGAGCTAGGAACTATTGAAAAGGCCCCTGAGTGAACAGGTGGTGAGCATTCTGGTTTTTGCCAATGATGCCATAGGTACATCGATGAAGAAATGATTGGAAATTAGAATTCAAGCTAGATATTTTGGAGGATTATGATTAGTGATACTATGGTTTCATTAGAAGATTGTTTTAAAGACAACTGAATCAGTGAAACAGCAATTTCATATTGGGTGTGTAAGTGGTGTGACTATCTTGAAGTTTGCTTGAAGCGCTAGCTAGGGGGCCTGGGAACTCTTTTCCCTGGTACCCGCCGCGGCAAAACATAACCACATTTCTAAATGGATCCTATCACTATAGTGGTTGGGCGATTGGCTAACCCATGGGATTGGATGGGGTTAGGCTAGACTGATGGATCCCTAAAATGAGATTCAATTCTGTTAAGTTACGATAGTTGAAGTAAATCTCGGATAACCCTTGTTCTATAGAAAAGAATCAACGGCTATGCCTCTTGATGAGAAAAAAATCATTGGACTCTATGATCCAAGTGCAAGTCTCTTCCTTGATCTGACCATGAGACTTACGGGTTTGGTCGGATCAGTTTGGTTAGTGAAGACCTTGACTATGTTAGAATAAAATATCCCGGAGGAATCGCAAGTGCTTTTCTGGGCGAGGGAAGTTTTTCTGGGTTTAGTTTTGGAAGAACCAAGGGATTAGTCTCTTGTCTGGATATCCATGGGCGAGGCCCCACGTGAGAGGCTTGGCCCTACAAGAAGTGCTACTTCCGCTCTACTAGCACCCCAGAATTCGTTGCACGGAGGGGGCAGGGATCTTTCAGAAATGAGATTCTTTGTAATGTTTGTAATGTGAAGTACATCTGCAAGTTACTTCTCCTTACCATCTTGCATAGACAATAGAACATCTCCAACATGGGCAATCAGATGAGTAGTGTCATCTGCTATTTCAACAAAACCTGATCTTTCAAGACTCTTCATTTCCTTGAACCACTCACCATGACTTGTCATGTGGTTTGAAGCACGTGAATCAACATACCATAAATCATCCTTACACGCTGCTGCATCATTTCTAGACACAGCATTAACCACATGTTGCATAACAAAAAACCTCTCATTATCCTCATTATTTTTGCTAAGAGGATGCATAGTTATAATTTTCCATTTTGCATCACTCTGCTTCTTATAGCAATCTGCCTACACATGTCCAGGCTTACCATAGTAAAAACACCGTCATGTATCATTATGTTGTCTTTGCTAATTACCACAACCTCTTTGACTCCCCCTGCCTCTAAACTGGCCTCTTCCACCTCTGTGTTATTGTGAGTCCTGGGATTGTTGTTGCTGCTGACCATAATTATGATTACTTATTCGGCCACCACCTTGGCCACGTCTAGGACCTCTTCTACCTCATCCTCTACCTTGACTCGTGTAGAAGGCCTCCTACTCTGTACTATTTTTGTTTTGTGAAGACTGCTGATCTTCACCCAAATTCTTCTCTTCAATGATCAACATTGACACCAAATCTGTGAAGTTGGGAAAGTTCTCCTGAGTTTGAATGGATGTCTTGAACGCCTGTATTGTGGCCCGAGACCACGTAGATACACTTCCACCTTATCATTATCAACAACAGAAACATCAATAGATGCAAGGGATTCCACAATGCCCTTGATCTTAAAAGCGTAATCATTCACAGACATATTTTTCTTCTCCACAATATGAATCTCATTCTTTAACTGAATCTTTCGTGCCTTGGTGTTAGTTTCATATAGCTTCACCAAGGTATCCCATGCCTCCTTAGGTGACTTGGCATCATGTATATGCCCAATTATAGTGTCTTGTATGCTGATAGAAAGACAATACATGACTTTCCTTGCTCCTTGATTCCAATCCTTGAATTCTTTTACATCTCCAGCAGTTGGATTAATCTCTAGTGCCTCCTCATGTTAACCTTCAATGTAGTCCCAGTAACCTTTTCCCATCAGGAAATTAGTCAATCTAAATCTCCAAGCATGGAGTTTGCTCTTGTCAAGCTTCTGTGCACCAATATGGTTAATTCCATCATTTGACATCTTATGTGTAACACAAACTCACCAAAAACAACACCCTTGTTTGACATGCACAAACTCTTGTTTTCTCTACAACGGTACTATACTGCACCCAAACTATCACAACCAGCAATCTCAATTTGCATACATACACCCAATGGAAACTTTGAGACCTATTTGAAATACACACAGTGTTACACAACCAATCGCCCTTCCTCCAGTTTCAAAAATAGAGTTCTATAGAGAATCAAAACTTACCCATAGTGCCCGTGAACACCTACGAGCTAAAAAATGGAGGTCTAGACACGCGCCCGAAACGTGATTTTGACCAAAAAATAATAATCTAAAGGACAATATAGTTACCTTGTAGCTCTCCTCATGCAAAGAAAGCTCTTCAATCAGAGTTTGTTTGTAGGTGCCACCTGAACATCTCCCGACAAGGGTGTAGTAGCCAACACAAAGGGGGAAGAGTAGATGAAGCTCTTAACCTTGTACTACTTCATGTGCTTCTCTTTCTTGTCATCCCTTAGCATAAACCAGGCTCTAATACCATGAAAAGAGGTAGGGGAGAAGGGAGCTTGAGCTCTTGCAAGCACACACACACACTCACACAAGCCCTAGAAGAGAACACACAAGGTGAGAGCTTGAAAAATCTTCTTCTTCTTCACATAAAAAAAGGCCTACAAAAAGGATAAAGTGATAAATATAAATAATAGAGTATATCCAAGCGGTCCATAATGTGAACACACTAAGAGGAGTGGGTAGGTGTGGACTAGTCAGTGTAGTCCAGCTTTAGAATCTTTGGTGAAGATATATCGGTGCCAGCTACCAAACCCACCAGTGATATAAATGTTGAATGGCTATGCAGGCACCTCGTGAGTGTCAGCTCATGTTGAGCTTGACATCTCAACACTTTAGGCTCATAAGAGGCCTAATTCTATTACAATGACTACTCGCATAATATATCCATGAAGTACATCACTTGGGACTTCACCCTACATTCTACCACATGCTCTTGAAGTAGGAATTGCCATAAATACTCTGTCACACCATTATACGGGCACCCATCCAAGTTGTAGCTTTGGGCACCATTGCTGCATATTTTGAATGTATGATTTTTTGGTATGTCTACCTTGACTCTTTGATGTAAGATAATGGTGGTAGTTCTTTTTAACCCTAGGAATGGGTTAAGAGTCCCCCTTTGAAGCTTGCCTCATAGGACGCCTTGTCTATGAAAGCACTGAGCCCCCCCTAAACCCTGAATGTTTTATGAAACAATCCACATATCAATCTTGGTGTGATGCGGCACTAGCGCAACTACCCTCCACTCAAAAATCTTGGGTGAGGCTTTAGACGGGGAATAATCCGTGTGTGGGGGTGAAGGCATGCCATGTGAGCATTAATCATGTCCTCCATGTGACACCACTCTTTAACGAGCTTGCACATATGCATGCTCTAGACTCAATCAATCACCCACAGTAGAGGTATTTTTAAGAGGGGGGAAGAGGTACCACAACAAAAGTATGCATGAACACAAAGACCAACACCTCCAAACTAGAGAGTACCATCTCCCATCCTGGCCTGGATGAACTAAACCTCCAAGCTCTATCTTTAGATCCAGAGGCCAAAAATGGGTGAGAATGTGGTGATGTTACCACCACAAACTAGGATCCCACTCTATCCTCGGGGTTGCACTCAAGGGAAAAGATAAGATCATCATGCCATTATGTGGCTTAGAGGGCATGGAGTGGTGAAAAACTACACATGCCAAAATAGGGGCTATTGTCTCCTCAAACATGTCGGTCCCTTCCATTGGCAGACACCGAAGAAAATGTAGTCCACAGACTATCCTAGGATCCTGGGGGCCCCACTTGGGGACTCTGGTGGGAGACAATGGTCATGTCTACCAACTTGACAGATTGATAAATCAAGTGACGGATTGATCCCACTTGCTACTTCCGCTCTGGGTGGTCAGGGGCTGCTGGAGGAGGGCGATGAGAGTGCTCTTGAGAGGAGTGCTCTTGAGAGGCTGAGGGGTTGGGGGGGGGAGGAAGGGCTCATTGATAAAGGCAGGGGGGAGTGCAATGTTGTAGGTAAAGTCAGTGTCGAGAATAGGGGAGGAGGAGGGGGAGGCGACGAGAGAGGGTGGAGGAGCGCAGAGGCTAGGGGGAGAGGTGCCGCTGTGAAAGATCCATCGGAGATGAAATCTAAGGGGAGTGGCCTGTCGAGGGCTCAAAGAGGCAGGTCGGCCTCTTAGAACATTGAGGGTAGAGAGGGATTCTTGATGAGGGATTGGCCACCATACTAGTGGGGCTGGAGAGGCCCACTGTGAGACTTGATTGAGAGGGTACATCACCAATGGGAAAATTTTGAGATAAATGCTCGTATAACGATTTTCTGATAGAACTGAATCCTCCTGAGATCCGCCATCCTGGCACACGCAGTGGCGGCGCTTGACTCTGGTGGTCGTATGGGAGCCCAAGGGGGACGGCAGCCCAATCGTTCATTGCTTGCCGTCTATCACCGCTGGGTCACCTAAAGTTGGGGCCTGATAGTCTGCTACTTGAGGGCCTTCCTCTCTCTCTACCCCTTGGTTGAGAACTAGGGGGAGGAACCACCGGAGGCGGTCTCCTCGACTGCTAAATGACCCATCTGTCTGTAAATAAGGCATTGGCCTGAAAGGCGAGAATACTCCACGCACTACTCTATGGGGTCTCCTATGAGGCTAGTAATAGATATACAATGCGGTACAGACTCCGGTGAGGCCACACAAATGCAGAGGGATGGAATCCTAGGTGCTTTCGTAGGCCGAGGTAACGATGAAGGGGGGACTCCATCACTCTCTTGATGGCACCACTAATCATTGCGCGAGAAAAGGAAGGTACTCCTTCCTAAGGCCTGGGAAGCAAGCTATCATTGGAAAGTCCGAAACGCCAGCCAATGGGTCAGACGCTGGATCGAAGTCATGTTGCCATCATGCAAAGACGTCTTGTGTCGTATGCAGTGCAAGGGGACTTAGCTGCATGACTTGGTCTAACACTTGTGGTGGCGAGTCAAACTCCACCTAGTAGTATCCATGCCCTAGAGAGTGAATATCGGTGATCTTTGTAGGTTTGCCAATGAGGCTAACCTTAAAAAAATCCTTGAGCTCTTTGCGCTGGGTGAACTACCAACAATTTTTCAGACTAGGGTGGAGGCCTCTCGTGAGGCAATAGTCATGGAGAGAACCTATAGATCCACTTTGGAGAAGGAAATGCAAGCAACGATGGATTTGGTTGGGGATGACGGAGCGACTGCCATGGAGTCCTCCTGAGGGTGAAGACTAGAATAGGCCGAAGCTTACCAAATAAAGCTGAAAACCCGAGAAGTAGGAAGCACCAACATGGTTGGGAGGGGAGACAGGAAAGGGGCGGGGAAACAAAGAGGAGGATGGAAAGAAAAAAGGGAGGGGGGCAACTTGGAAAAGAAAGGGGGAGGCAGATGACAGGGGGCGTTAAAAAAATAAGGAAGAGGGGGGAGGGAGAGGCACTAAGCAGCGCAGAGATGGAAGGGAGAAGCACTGAGTAGCATAGAGAGGGAAGGGGGGGTAAGCAGCAAAGAGGGAGGGGGGCGGGCAAAAGAGCAGACATGGAGTGAAAAGGGGGGGAGGATCACGAAGAGGGGGGCGGGCATAGGAGTGAACAGGGGGGAAACATAGGAAGGCACAACAAAAGGGGGGCCAGGCTGCAAATCAAAGAAGGGGGGGAGCGGACATCAGAGCAATGAAGGGGGGGAGGGGGGCGGAAAGAATGGGATGAGGCGGCAATAGTGCGATAGGGGGGGAAGGTGGGGGTGCATAAAAGGGGGGGGAGGGCGTAAGCAATACAAGGCAAGGGGGGGATCAAGGGAGCTTGTGTATGATTTCAGAGGACAAAACTTTGATATACAAATTTTGTCTTGATTGTGTCTTGTGAAGATGTTTATCTCTATTTAATACACACATGTGTTATGCAAAAAAATTGAGATAGTGAAAAGATATGTTGGTAGAATTGCTTACTTTAAAATAAATTATTGTGATCCTCATAGTTTTGATGAAAGATTATTGATGGAGAGTTTTATCAAGCGTTTGTTAAGCTCATTGTGCAAGTCCATGTGAGGTTAACAAGGTCACTTTGCATTCAACAAAATGTATGAGGTAGAAAAAGCCAATTTGGATACAAATTTAGCACTAAGATTTAAAGCTCTGCAAGATCCAAAGAGAAATCAAATTCAATATAAGCTTGGAAGTCCTATAGATATGCCAAGTTGTAGCCTTGGTGAGAGAAATCAAAATTGGTAAGCAACCAAGCAAAGGGAACCATTTCAAGGTGATGTTCTAGGGAGTCATGAGAGAAAAAGAGGGAGAATAAGATTTCACAAAAGGCTAGAGGACCAAAGAATAAAATGAATTATGTTTGGAGAAGAAAAGAAGATGGGGTAGTAAAAACTCTTGATAGAATCCCAATGGATAAGGCACTAGTCTAACGAGAATTCTGGGTTCGCCACTAGCAGGGCTAGTTTCCCCACAAGACACCACTATTGCATTTCTTTTGGAGCCTAGAGAGCATGGTATTGTGTGAGCATTTAATTCCTGTATGTGTTTTTCTGTCCGCATGTGTCCATTTGCTACCGTTATGTGCATCTGACATAATAATTATCTCACACCGATGATGATCTCACTTGCTTAGCCTTGAGGAGATACTTTGACAGGTTTGTGGATCGACAATGCAACAAGAGCACAAGATTTAGGCCTTCAGTGCCCAATGTGAGACATTACCATGTGTTGGATTGAAAACAAGTCAAGGAGAAGGCCATTTATGATGAGTAGGCCATGCCACTATTGAAAGAGATTCTCTATAAAAGAGAAAGAGGATTATCTACTAGTAAAAGTGATCAAAATGAGGTTTCTTAGAGAGGCACACTCATAACAAAGGGACAATGATTTAGAATAAAACTGGGTATTGAAGGGGCGTCCATCAGCACTCAACAAAGAAGGGACTCTCTGACTTTGTCGCTTGCCTGAGTCCAAAAAGAGGCCCTGGCATGACACGTACTCCATTTTCCTCTTTTATATGGATCTAATCTCCATGCGAGGGGCAGAAAGATGACTCTCGATCCACAGGCTATCCAAAGACCTCTCCTCAAGCCATTGTAAAGAGGTAAGACTCCTCAAACTCCTCTCTTGCTCTTGGAAACCCTTTAATTGTCTCTGGGGGCTGCCTCGTGCAAAAAAATGTTGATCTCCCCTAAGCCCTCATCCAATGTGCATGCAGCAGATCCTGAAAGAAAATCCAATCCCACCCATATCTTCTTTATCATGCTGCATATCTTTGGGTCTTGAATGAGGCTATCCAGAATCCTTGAGCTCATATGCATGTTATGCCTCCAGGGGTCCTCTAAGGAAAAAATAACTAGGTGTGATCAAAAAATGAAGTACCTACTGCCAAAATACCAATCATACCTGCTCGGCTCCAAGCCCACTCATCAACATAGCCCACTCATCAACATAAAACCTATCAAGTGTAGAGAGGTTGGGGTTGAGAAGGAAAGGTCGTGCCACCTCCAAGTCTGTCCTCTGCTAGCTCTATCATGTTAAAGTCACTGCCCAAGCAACAAAAGTCAGCCTAAGGTAGGGCCTCCCGTACTTAGCTACAAAAGAGGACTCCACATACGTTTGGAGTATAAACGTTGAGGAAACCAATGCTACCCTCTCCAAAAGTAATGGTAATACATTGTGCACGCCTCGGGACAATGGCTCCTAAGCCATTCTCACTGTCGACAGCAAACTACTCTCATTGATAGATCACCCCTCCCTTCATCCTTGAGGGGCTGAAGGATGGGGGATAGAAAGTGTGACTCCTGCATGGAAGAATCTTTTCGCATCTGCGGGGCAAGTACGCCCCTCTGAGAGATGATGATCGTAGAGGAAAAGAATTTCTATGGGTCCCCCACTATGGCCCTCTCAAGCTCGCCTCATAGGACACCTTGTCTATGAAAGCACAAGGCCCCCCCTAAACCCTCAATGTTCTATGAAACAATCCGCATATCAATCTGGGTGTGATGGGGCACTAGCGAAACTGCCCTCGACTAGAAGACTCTTGGCTGAGGGTTTAGATGGGGAATATTCACAATCTATGTGGGGGGTGACGGCATGCCAGGTGAGCACTAATATTGTCCTCCATGTGACTCCACTCTGTACGAGCTTACGTATATACATGCTCCGGACTCCATTGATCACCCATAGTAGAGGTATCTGTAAGAGGGGGGAAGAGGTACCACAACAGAAGTATACATTAACACAAAGAGAAACACCTCCAAACTGGAGACTACCATCTCCCCATCTTGGCCTTGATAGGCTACACCTCCAAGCATGAGGGAGGCCACCAACCAATTCCAACTAGGATCTAGAGGCTTCTAGCTTCAGTTTGATCTTTTTTGGACAAGTTTTGGACCAGTTTGGCTCACTTTTTGCTCCAGTTTGAAAGAGGAGAGAGGAGAGATGAAATATCTCAAAATTTTTGAATTAAAAATGTGGAGTATTGATGTGAAATAGATGCCTCATTCATGATCCCTCTCCCTCCTTACTGAGGTGTCAAAAACTCATTTTTTTTAACTAATAAACCTCATTTTTTTACTAATAAACCCAGTACTTAGTCAACTCTTCATCTTATGTGAGAATTTACTCATTTTTGGGGGATTTTCTTTTATTATTTGCATTTTTCTTATTGAAACACTTGGACCTTAATAAATTTTTTTTTAAATGTGGACCCTTAGGCTAAGGTCTCTAATAATACACATATTCAATTAATTTCTAATTCACATTGGAAAATTCTTTTTGAACTTCTGTTTCAGGTCTTAAATATAAGGAGAAACTTTGTATCCATAAATATCTCAAAATTGAATTACTTCTCGCTAGAACATTTGCTCGCTTTAGGCCAAAAACAAGGGAAAATAATGTTTTCTTACATTCTGAAATAGGGGATGATTACAGGGGACTGAGAGGAGAGCTTATACATCTTTAAGGGCTAAAGAGGAACCTTAAATCCTCTCCCACTTGAAAAATGGAAGATGTCCTCATCTTGCAAAGTGGGGGTAGTTCTTTATCAGTTCTTCTTCTTTCTCCCAAGTGGCGTCGTCAAAGGATAGAACTTCCACTTGACCAGAAACTCTCTAAGAAATTTGTTCCTAAGAGCCTTCTCCCAAACATCAAGGATTTCTTTGGGTTGGATTTCCATCAGGCCTTGAGTCTCAGAAGTCAACTATTCATCATCCAACACATGACTTGGGCTAGGTACATACTTTTTATGTAAGCTGACATGGAACACGTTATGCACCTTGAGATGGGGAGGTAGAAGAAGTTCATAAGCTAGATCTCCTACTTTCTTAGTAACGGCGTACGGCCCACAGTATCTTGGAGATAGCTTTTTTTACTTTCCAAGAGATAAAGAACTTCTCTTGGTTCGTACACGAATGAAGACCATATCTGATTCCTCAAACACTCTCTCCGTTATTTTCTTGTCTGCATAATGCTTTTGTCTGTCGTGGGAAGCCTTAATATCTTTGCGGATTGCCTGCATTTGCTGCTCCATGTCATCAAGCAAATGTCTGGACATCTCGACCCTAATCAATGGGTCGGACCAAGTTAATAGTGTGAGGCAATCTTGTCCATACAGAGCTTTGAATGGGCTCATCCCGATACTTCGGTAATAAGAGGCATTATAAGAAAACTCCACTAGATGTAAGTAGCTTAGCCACTTCTTGGGTTCTCTGCTATACAGCATGACCAAAGAGTATCTTCAATTACTTGGTTTACTCTTTCAGTCTGGCCATGTGTCTCAGGATGATCAGCTATACTGAGATCTAAGGAAGTTCCCACTGCTTCGACGAAGAATGCAATCCAGAACCTTGATGTGAACTTAGAGTCTCTCTTGCTCACTATTCTTCTAGGTAAGCCATGCAGTCTGAAAATCTCCTTACGGAAGACTCTGGCAACATCTAGTGTAGAGTAGGTTTCTTTTACTGGAATCAGATGGGAAACCTTGGTTAATCTGTCAACTACCACAAAAATGGAGTTGTAACCTGATTGCACTGACGGTAATCCAGTAACAAAATCCATACTGATACATTACCACTTCATTTGTGGAATGTCTAAGGGATGCAGCTTTCCTGGCATCTTAACCCTGTTTGCCTTGCCTCTTTGACATGTTAAGCACTGACGTACATGATTGAGTACATCCCGTTTGAGTGCTGGCCAGAAGAAGCTCTTTTTTACAGACATTAGGTCTTTATGAACCCTAGATGTCCAGCTATCGGGCTATCATGGGCTTCTCTCAAAATTTTTCCCTTTGTTTCCTCACATCATTAGGAATGCATAGCCAATTATTGTAATACATCCATCCTTCATCCAATTTGTACCCAAAAACTTGATTCATTTCTTGAGGAGTCTTGCTTTCCTGCATCAGTAGGGTAGCAATAGGGACAAAGAATCTGTCATGCATGATCCTCTCTCTTGCTTCACTGATTAATGGATTTGACACTAATGTTATTGCAAGCAAGGAGGCTTTCCTACTCAGTGCATCGGCTACCACATTTTCTTTCCCTTGTCGCTACTTTATCTCAAAGTCAAATTCCTAGAGGGTCTACATCCACCTTCTTTGATGCATGTTGAGATCCCTTTGGGTGAAGATCCACTTCAAACTTTGATGATCTGTCTCATCAAGGTGAATCTTTGTCCCAAGAGATAATGTCTCCACAAGTTTAGAGCATAAACTATACTGAGAGTAACTCCAAGTCATGGACAGCATAATCCCTCTCATGCGTTCTAAGTTTTCTGGATTCATAGGCTACGGCATGACCTTCCTGCATAAGTGCACCTCCTCCTATGGCAAAACCACTGGCATCTGTCTCACTACCTCAAAGGGTAAGGAAAAATCTAGCAATTTTAGGACAGAGTTAGTTACTAAAGCTGTCTTCAGCTTATCACATCCCCGGGTATAAAGATTCTATACCGTCACCCAGTTAATCCTAGGAATCCTCTGACTTCTTTCACTATCTTTTTGGACTCTGGCCAATCCACGACTGCTTGGATTTTAGCGGGGTCAGAAGAAATCCCATCCTTAGATACTATAAATCCCAAGTATTCGACATGGTCAGCAGAGAAAGTGCACTTTCTCTTTTTTGCAAAGAGTTAGTGTTTCCTTAGGATCTCTAGGACTTTGCGCACATGATCTTCATGATCAGCTACATTATTGGAGTATACTAGGATGTCATCAAAGAAGACAAGAACAAATTCATCCAAGTATTCTCTACGGATGTCTTCCATGAGGTGATTAAATGTTGCTGGGGCATTTGTCAATTGTCTGAATGGCATGACTATAAATTCATAATGCCCATATCAAGTATTGATGGTTGTCTTAGGGATATCTTGATCCTTAATTCTGATCTGGTAATATCTAGATTTGAGATCTATCTTTGTGAACATTTGGGTTCCACTTAGCCAATCCAAAAGTTCATCAATCCTAGGAATCGGATATTTTTTGACTGTTAACTGATTTAATCCTCTGTTAATCAATACAGAGTCTTAACGTTCCATCTTTCTTTTTCTGAAAGAGAACGGGCGCAGCCCAAGAAGAAACACTGGGTCTTATGAATCCTTGCTCTAGCAGTTGTCTTAACTGCTTCTTTAGTTCTATGGCTTCTAGAACTGGCATCTTATATGCACGCTAGACTATTTTGGCTGAGCTCCAGGAGTTAGCTCTATCTCATGATCTACTTCACGAGTCGGAGGCATCTCGGTTAACTCTTCTGGGAATACATTAGCATACTCACTTAGCCATTCTGGTTCCTTAGCCTTGCATTTTCTGTCTACTGGATTTAGCCTTGCATTTTCTGTCTACTGGATTTATTTTAACGACATAGACAGTTTGCTTCTTTCTGAGTCCCTTCAACAATTTAGAAGCTTTTACTAACTGCAGAACTGGAGATTCAAAAATTCCAGTTCCTTAAACTTGATTCCCATGAAGGTCGAGGAAAGAGATGGTTCCATTGTGACAGTGAATGTCAACCTAATTTTTGTGGAGCCAATCCATTCTAAGGATTCCATCATAGATCCCCAAGGGTAAGACTCTGAAAGAACTAGCATTTTGTCGTGTTCCCATCATCTAGATTAAACTGAATGCAGAATATCTCATATTGTGTGAAAAGAATCTTCCCAGTGGGTGGCCAATTCTACTTGCATAGGTTTCCATGTTTTCTGATCTAGGACTAACTTACGTAAGCATCCAGGGACAATAAAAGAATGTGTATTGCCTGAATCAGTCAAAAGCTTAAAGTGCTTACCCTTGTATTCTACTAGAGTCTGAAGGACTGAGAATTGACGATTCAGCCCTTGATGTTCAATGGCGGCATAAATCTGTCCTCTTTCTTCCTCCACTACATCAGTTATTGTGACTGCTCTGGCTGCTACTGTCTCTGGGGCGGGACTCTCTCTCTCTCTTGCTTCCCCAATTCTGGGAGGGAGTTCTGAGACTACTTTGCATTAAGGCTGCAAGCTTATTTAGCACTCTTCGGAGGTTTCCCTGATTTTGGCGAGAGGCACCCTGATTAGGTTGATATGAAGGAGTCGGTCTTTGCACTCTGGACCTTGGCTTCGCTGGCCTATTTTCATAGAAGGAGTTGGGCAATCCTTGAGCTGGAGTCCAAAACCTTGACATCCAAAACACCTGTTCTCACTTCGAAGCTCATCCTTCTACATGCTAGAAAGAGCCAAAGTTTCAAAAAATGTGCTCTGAGGAAAAGGCCTTCCTTCCATTCTAAAACTTCCCGTCTCCTGGTTCTGATTGGGACCTTGATGTCTTTTAGAAGGTGGAAAGTTGGAAGTGCTTCCCGGGGTTTGGAACCTTTTAAAGGATGAGGGAGCTAGCTTTGGCAAGATCTTGACAACAAAGGCCTTGTGAAATCCTTCGCCATCTGCACTACTTCGACCATTGAAAGTGTTATAGCATTCTTTATGAGGACATCCAAAGGTTCGTTCATTCCCCAAATGAACCTGGCCCCATCAGATGTTCTTCATCCAGCAGTGTGCGAGTATTTGAGGAGAAGAGCGAATGCCTGGTGATATTCCTCCACGGTATGACTTCCCTGGGTTAGTTCCAAGAACTTATTCATCTTTGTCTCCAGGAAGCCTTGAGAACAAAATGTCTTCCTGAGGTATGCTTTGAGATCGTCCCACATTTGGGTGTTCCCATCAACGGTTTGTCTCACAGTGGTTTCTCCATGCTACTCTGGTTGTTTCTAAAATCTTCAGCCTGGCAAGAGCCACTTTACTTTTTTCATTATATCTAGTGACATCGAAGTATTCTTTCGTGGATTCGATCCACTTTTCCATAGCCTCGCCTAGGTGTTCCCCTTCACATTTGAAGGGACCTTGCTGAGCTCTATGAAGAGCTTTGCGAACATTAGGGTCAAGCTCTTCCTCATCCATGAGAGGACATGGTTGTCTGCCCACGATTCACACGTCTCATGATTTTGCCAAAATGATACATCGTTAAATTTCTATTTGACTTCATCTCGAGATCCTTAGACTTAAGAAGTTCAGAATTAATTACTTCAAACAAGATAATCATTCTTGCTAGAGATCTATGACATACGTTCGAGAAAACAAATCTTATTTCTTTAAACTCGATATCTGATAGTAAAAATCACTTAGACAACTGTAAATTTTTCACAAAACATTCTTTATTTACATAAGGTTTGCAATATATACATAGAGCAATGATGGCTCCAGAAATCAATGCGTCAATGGCATACGCATGAAACGATGATACTCTACTGTGGACATGCCGCGATGCAATTGTTCCCTTACCGCTATTGGTGCTACATTCTTATTCCTCGGGATAAAACGGCTAAGAAGTATGAAAAGATGACAAGTAACCCTAAAATCTCGAGGTGTGGGGTGATAACGGATAACACCATGAACCACCTTTAACCTTAACAAGACCATGGCTAATGAGAGGTTCAGCATCAGCATCTGGAGCTAGTTGCACGAAGCATGGATATATTGTGCTGCAAACCACTTATGTTGTCGTCTCTCAGCTCGGTCTGGAAAACATAGCTCCTCAAAATGATTAGCGAGCCTTGCCCTACTTGTTCGAGTCGTAGTAGCGGAAGAGAGGATATGCTCAAAAAGCAAAAGTAGTCATATCTTGAGTTTGAGTAGGATCAGGGATACTAGATAAATATGGGGCATCCATCTATAAAGTCCAATTCATCAATTAAAAGTCTTCATCAATGAAGGTTAATCTGAATGAAAATACAGCATGTGAATGCATCTTTCTAGGATTTTATTATAAAATTCAGACAAAATTCATCTTTGATTCTTGAGCTTTTTACAAGGCTCTAATACCAGTTGTGACACCCCTGCCCCCTCTACGCATCAAACTCAGGAATGCTGCCAGCGGAAGTAGCAACCTTACATGTAGGCATAGCGCTTCCCGCTTGAGGCCTCGCCCACAAATGTCCGGACAAGAGACTAATCCGGTAATTCTCCCAAAACCAAACCCGAAAAAAACTTCCCTCGCCCAGAAAGCATAGGCGATTTCTCCAAGAAAATCTTGTAACATAGTCAATGGACTTATCTATCCTTTGTATTCTGACCAAACCCGTGGATCACATGGCCGAATCAAGGAGGAACTTGCACTTGGTTCATAGAAATCATCTCTTTTTTCCCCTTAAGTGAGGCACAGCCCCGTTGACTCTTTCCCATAGAGCAAGAATCTTCATGGGACTTACTTTTTAACTATTGTAGCTTAAACCTACCTGAATTGTGTTATAGGAATCCACCGATCCAGCCCAACCCCAATCGGCCCTTGGGTTAGCCAACCGTTTAACCACTGAAAGATCCTTGCCCCCTCTGCGCATCGAATTTTTGGGTGCTAGCAGGGGCCTCGCCCCAGCGAATATCTGAACAAGAGACTAATCTCTCGGTTCTTCCAAAACCGAGCACGGAAAAAATTCCCTTGCCCAGAAGGCATAGGCGATTCCTCCAAGAAAATTTATTCTAACATAGTCAGGAGCCATAAATTACCTTTTTTCATTCCGACTGAACCCGCAGGTCACAAGACCGGATCCAGGTAGGAACTTGCACTTGGATCATAGAGGCTAACGCTTTTTTCCTCATCAAGATAGGCACAACCGTTGATTCTTTTCCATAGAATAAGGATTATCCGTGATTTACTTCAACTATCATAACTTCATAGAATTAAGTCTTATTTTAGGGATCCATCAGTCCAGCCTACCCCATCGAATCCCATGGATTAGCCAACAACCCAACCACTTTATTAGTAGAATCCATTTTGAAATTTGGTTATGTTTTGTCTCGGGTACCAGGGAAAAGAGTTCCGAGGCCCCCTAGCCGAATTCATGCAAAATACAATTTAGGCACACCACTTACGCACCCAATATGAAATTACCTTTTCACAGATTCAATTGTCTTTAAAGCAAGCTTGAAATGAAACCATAGTATCACTGATCATAATCCTCCAAAATATCTAGCTTGAAGTCTAGTTTCCAATCATTTCTTCATCGGTGTACCTATAGCATCATTGGCAACCAGAACGCTCACCACCTGCTCATTGAGGGGCCTTTTCAATAGTTCCTAGCTCATAGTACCCGGGAATATAATCACATAAAAATCCAGATGGGCTCTCCGTTGAAGATAACCTAGATCAATCAACAAGATCCATATATAAAAGGGTCATGAACTCATCCATTGAAGACCAGCAAGGTCAATCAACCATATATAAAAGGGTCATGAACTCATCCATTGAAGACCAGCAAGGTCAATCAACCATATCCATGCCCGTGATCAGAAAACAACTCCAACTCATTTTCTTCCTCCCTGACGCACGCGTGGGTATCTTCACCGACCCAGAGCACGAGCACCGTATGGTCAGCACCCTCTAGGGCCTAGGCTCCTTCGCAGGTCACCTAGCGCTTCACTCATAGACCACTTCCTTGGTCCCTCATCCACCGTACTGGAAGCTCACCATTCAATCCATTCACATCCATCCACATCACATCACATCCATTCACATCCATCCGTGTCACATCACATCCATTCACATCTATTCAGATCCACATCACATCACATCACATCCATTTACATCTATTCAGATCCACATCACATCACATCCATTTAGTACGATTAGTCTACTTTCGATAATGATAGAACTTTTCTAAGTTTCTGCCAATTGCTTAGCTTAGTTGGAGGTAACTTTTTCTTGATCCCATTAAATCTATGTATCAGAGTGGTGTTGAAGGTTTAAAAAAGGAAAAATGAACTTTATCAGAAATTTATAGTAAAAATTCAGAAGGAGAATTTACGTATTGTGTTTTCATTCCTTAAGCTTCATTAATGAAAACTAAATCTAAATTTTTGTTTACTTATTGGATCCTTGATCCTCCCAGGATTCCAGATTCCCTTTTTTTATTAAGAATTATCCAAGTTTTCTCGATGGATATTTTCTCATTCTTTCTCAAATTTCTCAAAATAAGATACATTCAATATTCTTCTTTTTGAATAAAAGATTCATGGGATTTAAAAATCAATTTAATCCATTTTTCTTAAGAAAATGATAATACTCAGAATTCTACTTTTTGATAAATACTCATATTTTGAATTATGCCAAAAATTCCTCTTTTAACATTTAATTGTTTGGATCTCGAATATCAGGGGAATTCCTCTTTTTACATCGAAATTCTTATACATAAAAATAAGTTTATCAAATATTTCTCTTTTCTCTTAATTAAATGTTTTTGCATAAATACTAAAAAGTATTTTTCATAAATCATTCTTTTTGCGTAAAATATCTAAATCTAGAATATGGTAGGAATTCCTGTTAGCATTATGCATAAAAATAAGATATGTAATTTTTTTCTGAAAAATTTGCCATAGCTTTGCTACTAT
The DNA here is from genome assembly GCF_041138505.1 of Cibotium barometz. Lineage (NCBI taxonomy): Eukaryota > Viridiplantae > Streptophyta > Polypodiopsida > Cyatheales > Cibotiaceae > Cibotium > Cibotium barometz. The sequence continues at coordinate 38,901,620 of NC_141096.1, forward strand.
TACTGATAATTTTTAATTTTCTAATTGAATGAAAACTTGTAATGAAAATATGATAGAAACTCTTCTTTTAAGCTTAAAATTAAACTATGTATACTTAGCATAATTATAAGCATAGTTGTGATTATTTTCCTTGATTAATTTAAATTAACCATTCCTCATTTCCAAAATTGTTAGTATAATCCTCTTCCAATTTAGAATGAGTTAAAGTAAATTTTCCTACTCATAATCAATCTAAAAAGAATTAACCATCATTTTTACTAATTTAAAATCATGAGAATATCGATTCTCATTCTCTAGCTCATCAAGCATAGAGTTATCACGCAGAGGGAGGCTAGCAGAGGAGAGAACAAGGTGGTTAGGTTAGGAAGGCACAATGAAAGGGGGGGTGGGCTACAAATCGAAGAAGGGGGAGAGTGGGTGGCAGAGCGATGAAGGGGGGGAGGGGGGCAACGAGTAGGGGGAGGCGCGACAACAGTGCGACAGGGGGGGAAGGCGAGGGCGCACAACACATGGGGGGAGGGCGTAGGCAATGCAAGGCAATGGGGGGAGCACGGGAGCTTGCGCACAATTTCACAGGATAAAACTTTGATATAGACAATTTGTCTTGATTGTGTTTTGTGAAGATGTTTATCTCTATTTAATACACACATGTCTTGTGCATAAACATTGAGCCAATCACTCTGGGAAGGGTATTCAGAAAATATTGCATTTCACATTCTAGACAATTACGCAGTTTTGAGCAACTTTCTTTCCTAGGTGTTCTTGGGCTTGGGTTTTGCTCCATAGCTTAGGATCAACAATATTTCTTGACAATGGGTACACCCGATGGGACTCTTTCCTTCGCATTCTGGTCTAGCAACAGGAACCTACAATCTATAACATGGAGCTCATAGTAAATTTTTATTTTAGGTTGTTAGCTCTTCTTTTGGACTTGTGGCATAATTGGACCACTAGTACCCTAAAGCATAAGAGTTCTAGAAATTTTATAACCCAAACTATAAAAAAGGTGATAAAGAACATGAGAAATTTTTAGAGGGACGATGAGGCTAGTTTCCTAAAACTATGGAATGAGTTTCTTGATGACCTAGTAGATGACCAAGCTTTAGAGGCTGAAGAGATTCTAGTGAGAGTAAAGGCAAAAAAGAGTGCAAGGGAGATAATGATGCAATCAAGACTCCTATTAAACCTAGAATGATTGATATAAATCCTTATGATGGGGTTGGGAGTGAAGATGTTGACACTCATATTAGAGATTTCATTCTTCAATGTATGGTAGCTAGATACATGCACCCCAATGAGTGGAAAGCATGGTTCCCAATAACTTCGAGTGAAAAAGCCAAAAATTGATTCTATGACATTTAGAAGCATGAAGCAGATAGGATCACGTCCTGGGAGGGGTTAATAGCAGCCTTTCTTGAGTAATTTTCACCTACCTTGAGCCCATTAAAATGAGACAGTGAAAATATATATCTATAGATTTGCCTAGTTTAAAATAAACCATTGTGATCCTCATAGTTTTGATGAAATATTATTGATGGAGAGTTTTATTAAGGGTTTGTTAAGCTCATTGCAAGTCCATGTGAGGTTAACAAGGTCACTGTCAGTTCAAGATTCACCAAAATGTATGAGGTAGAAAAAGCCAATTTGGATACAAATTTAGCACTAGGATTTAAAGCTATGGAAGATCCAAAGAGAAATTAAATTCAATATAATCTTGGAAGTCCTATAGGTATGCCAAATTGTATCCTTGGTGAGAAATACCGATATGGGTAAGCAACCAAGCAAAGGTAACCATTTCAAGGTGATGTTCTATGGAGTCACGAGAAGAAGAGGGAGAATAAGATTTCACCAAAGGCTAGAGGAACAAAGGAGAAAATGACTTATGTTTGGAGAAGAGAAGAAGATGGGGTAGTAAAAACACTTGATAGAAGCCCAATGGATAAGGCACTAGTCTAACGAAAAGTCTGGGTTCATGCTAGCAAGCTAGTTTCCCCATAGGACACCACTATTACATTTCTTTTGGAGCCTCACGAGCATGTTATTGTGTGAGAATTGAATACCTTTATGTGTTTTTGTGTTCTCACGTGTCTATTTGCTACCGTTATGTGCATCTCACATAATATTTATCTCACACCGATGATGATCTCACTTGGTTGGCCTTGTGGAGCTACTTTGATAGGTTTGTGGATCCACAATGCACCAAGAGCAGCACAAGATTGAGGCCTTCAATGCCCAATGCAATGTGAGACATTACCATGTGTTGGATCAAAAAACAGAGAAGGCAAGGAGAAGGCCATCTACGATGAACAGGCCATGCAACTATTGAAAGAGATTCTCTATAAAAGAGAGAGATAATTATCTACTAGAGAAGGAAGTAAAAGTGATCAAAATGAGGTTTCTTAGAGAGGCACACTCATAGCAAAGGGACACTGATTTAGAATAAAACTGCGTATTAAAGGGGTGTCCAGCAACACTCAACAAGAGGGGAAGCAACTTCTGATGGGATAAGGAGGGGTTACATTTTAGGAAAGAATGACTATTTGTAAAGGGGACATGAATGTAAAAGGGAAATGTGAAGGGGAAATTTTAGAGAGGCACACTCATAGCAAAGGGACACTGATTTAGAATAAAACTGCGTATTAAAGGGGTGTCCAGCAACACTCAACAAGAGGGGAAGCAACTTCTGATGGGATAAGGAGGGGTTACATTTTAGGAAAGAATGACCATTTATAAAGGGGACATGAATGTAAAAGGGAAATGTGAAGGGGAAATTTTGAAGGGAAAAAGCACGAAACGGTGTTTTTAAAAGGGATAAACGGTGGGTCACCTTGTATAACTAGGTGTGGGGCGAAATAACCAAAAGAGAGAAGGGCGCGTACAGTGGTGCACGGAGAGGAGGCGATGATCACAACACCGCCCTCTACCGAGAGCCATAACATGCTAGGCCAGCACGATTAACACAAACACCAAGCAACAATAGCTGTGCCACAAAAGTGTTGAATAGTGCGCACAGCGACCCAATTAAGGGTACACCAAACCCAATCTCTCTTTCTCTTTCTCTCACACACAGACAAAGACATTGAAAAGCGCAGATGTCTAAAGTTGTATTTATACCCTAAAACTGAAAACCTCAAAATTCTATCTGGGATTACCTTGCCTGTATGTGGCAATTTCTGAGAAATCTCCTCTTCCTTAAAAACAAGAAGACACACATACATACTCTCTGCACACACAAAAGGCTTACTAAAAAAATTGTATGATTCTATTGATTTATAATGTACCTTAAGCATTGAGAGGATTTACAAATACTCAAGAACGAGAACAACCTCAACAACAACATATGTGAATTCAACAATGCTCAGTGAAAGGAGAAGGAGCTTGCAAATCTTCAGGCTGACCAAGAAATCTAGAGATAAGATATTTCTTTTGTTCAATACCATTGTTTATAAATTACAACTGTAATCTCATATGGAAATAAAAACACATTCAAACAAGATTATTCATTGTCAAAGTGTGATAAAAATAATTTATATGTGGTGGACATAAATATATTAGCATTGATATACACATTTTGTCTTGATTATCTCTTGTGAAGATGATTATCTATATTTAATACACACGTCTTGTGCATAAACATTGAGCCTATAAATGGGAGGGGTAATTAGATATGATTGCATTGCACATTTCAGACACTTACATAGTTGCAAACTCCAGTCCAGAGGTCCTTTTATTGTTGGGCTTGGTTTTGGGAGTAGAGGAGAGTTGTCAGTTTTGAAGAGCTCTCTTTGCTAGGTGTTCTTGGGCTTGGGTTTTGCTCCATAGCTTAGGCTTAAGAATATTTCTTGACGAGAAGTTCTCTTAGGCTCCCTCCTTCATGCCTACGAGGAGGAAAGCATATTTAGAGCTCTCCCTTTGAATATCAATGAGGGTGTTATTAAACTAATCCACGAAATAAAGGAAAGGGACTCGATCTAGACTTGGTGCCCTATCACTATGCTTACTACTACTTATAAGATCTTTGCCAAGACCCTGTGCATCATGCTGTCAAGGCACGTCAAAGAGTGGGTGAGACCTAAGAAAAAGGATTTCATAAAGAGAATTGGCGCTTTATTGCTATGCTTACTACTACTTATAATATCTTTGCCAAGGCCCTGGACGTCGGGCTATCAAAAGAGTCGGTGAGACCCTTGTAGAAGGATTTCATCAAGGGAAGATTTATCTTAGATGCCATAATAGCTTTATGGAAAGGTTTTGAACATGCCTAGAGAACTAACCAAGACTTCATGTTATTTAAAATTGATTAAGATAAGCCTATGATGATGAGAGGAGGCTAGAGTGGGATTTTATCCTCTAATCCCTAGCTGATATATGTGACTAGGACCCTTGCTAATTAGAATGGGATTTTAGGTTATATGGGACTAGGACCCTTGCTAATTAGAATGGGATTTTAGGTTATATGGGACTAGGACCCTTGTTTATTAGAAGGACCAAAACCCTCTTTGGCAATGCAAGAGCTAGAGTTTTGATCAATGAACTTCTCACAAAGGCCTTTAATCTAAAAAGATGGATGGCTTGAAGCTCATATCTATACCATTGGATTAGAATGGCAAGCCGAGTGCAAACATAGGTGAGATTTTTGAGAATGCCACTATTTATAAAAAGATAGTGGGCAACTTGATTTACATGATGATCATCTGGCCAAACATGAACTACATAGTTGGGTTGGAGATCCAGCTTATATAGGTTCCTTGGAAGCTAGATTTGGATAGTGTGAGGTAAACACTATGGTACATGAGGTCCATAGTGGATTATGGCCTCTTCTATGAGGCTATCCCCCTGTAGGTGTATAGATACAACGATGAAGATTGGGCTAGCAGCATCTTGGATAGAAGATCTACTAGTGAATTTATCTTTTCCTTTAGAAGGGGTGCTGTTTCATGGAGCAGCCAAGAAGGAGTTGATAGTTTCCTTATCGATTACAAAGACAGAGTATAGGGGTCCGGCAAATGGCACATGTGAGGTAGCTTGGTTACATAAGATACTTAGAGATGTGGGGTAACATGTGGACATGCAGGTTGTCATCTATTTGTGGCAACCTTAGTAGCATATAATTGGCTAGGAACCCAATGTTTAATGCATGAATAAAACACATAGAGGTCCATTATCACTTCATAGAGGTCCATTATCACTTAATAGTAGCATATAATTAGCTAGAAACCCAATGTTTAATGCATGGATCAAACACATAGAGGTCCATTATCACTTCATCAGAGAGAAGGTCTTGGCAAGAGATGTTGATCTCATGTATGTCAGCATAGAGGAGCAACTAGTTGACATTTTCACCAAGGCCTTGGGAGCAAAGAAGCTTTGTAGATTCCATACCATGCTTGGAGATGGAGTTGATCTTGAAGGGAGGTGTTGAGATGTCAAGCTCAACACGAGAGGTGACACTCATGAAGTGCCTGGGTGACTATTCTTCGTTTACCCAACTGGCATTGTTCCACATTACACCACTAGCATAATTGGTAGTAGACATTGGATCTTTGCCAGTGATTCTACAAGTGGACTACACCTACCTATTCCAACCAACTTATGGCATAAATATCTTACCATGTCATCTATTTAGCGTGTTCACATTAGGGACCGCTTTCTTGTACATAGTTCTCTAGTACTTATGATGGTTTTTTCACTTATCTTTTATAGCTTTTTTTTATAACAAGAAGAAGAAGAAGATTTCCCGAGTCTCCTCCCCTAGTATTTTCAAAGGGTGCTTCACATTGAGAAGCTTTAGATGGGACTAATCCAAATGTATTTCCCAATCTCCTCCATGGTTGATATTGGCTCACCTAAACACATCAAGTTGAATATCAGATGGCATATACTATGGGACAAAAAATAATGGATCTAGTCCCCCCATCATCCCCCCAAAAAACATCTTGCCTCCTCTAGGCTGATCCTACATCAAACCCTCTAGATATAAGGGTAATAGCATGATAAGATGGCTACTTTGGGGTGGTTTGCACAAAAATGGGACATTTTGGAACTTCCTGAACCTGTGTCTAGGGTATCACGCTGAGTTAAAGTGTACCAACCACACATTGCATATATCTCACTCGAGATATATGGCAGCCACAAAGGTCGGGCAAGAATTTCCACACTATATCTTGGGCGAGATACATGGCACCATGATCGGGAAATCTAGTTAGCATCTCAACGTATATCGGGCAAGATAGATGGAGTTATGAACTAGATTAAACTGGTCATGGTGCCGTGGTGACTCATTATGTATATTTATATATTGGGCGAGATATGATCATGAGAAAATGATCCTTGAGCCAGATATAATAAATGAGAAAATGATTCTCAGGCAAGATACCGAATGAAATTGAATTAATACATCTTGACAAGATACAAAATATAAAATTGAATTAATATATCATGGGTAAGATATTAATATTAATGATTTTATCTCGAACGAGTTATTCATATAAAACTATTTTTTCTCGAGCGAGATACGGAAATAAAATATTGTATCTTGGGCGAGATACTAAAATTAAAAAATAAATTGGTGTCTCGAAATTTGAATATTATGTATCTTGGGCAAGATATTAAAAATAAATCAAGCTTAAGAGAATATAAGTATTTTGTATCTCGATCGAGAAATTGGAAATGGAAAAAAAACTGTTGCAACAAAAGATAAGCTAGAACATGTCCCCTTTGCAAGGTATATCGGGCGAGATACAGAAATAAAGTATTGTATCTTGGGCGAGATATTGAAATGGAAAAAGAAAAATGGGTCTCGAAACATGGATATTATGTATCTCGAGAGAGATATTAAAAATGTGTATCTTGACTGCGAAATTAGAAATGGAGAAAATATCTCACGATAAATGATCAGGTAGAACGTGTCCCTTGGGCCACGTATCTTGTCCATATTATCAATGCCCTGAAATTCCCAAATATTTCACATCTTTCGTTATCTCTTGTGAGATCCCTGCCCTCTCTGCGCATTGAACTCTAGAGTGCTGGTAGCGGAAGTAGCAACCTCACGCGTAGGACGTAGAGCTTCCCACTCGGGGCCTCCCCCAATGTCCGGACAAGAGACTAATCCCTCGGTTCTTCCAAAACCAAACCTGGAAAAAACTTCCCTTGCCTAGAAAGCATAGGAGATTCCTCCAAGAAAATCTTCTAATGTAGTCAAGGGCCTTATCTATCCTTTGTATTCCAACCAAACCTGCGGGTCACATGGCCAAATCAAAGGAGGAACTTGCACTTAGTTCATAGAGACCAATGCTTTTTTCCAACTCAAAAGAGGCACAGCAATTGATTCTTTTTCATAGAACAAGGATTATCCTGTGACTTACTTCAACTATCGTAACTTGAACAGAATTGAATTTTATTGTAGGAATCCATCGATCCAATAGCCTCAATCCCATGGGTTAGCCAACTACCCAACCCCACTGAATTGATAGGATCCATTATAAAAATTTGGTTAAGTTTTATCCTGGGTACCAGGGAAAAGAGTTCCTAGGCTCCCTAGCCGGCTCTCATGCAAAAATTAAATAGACACACCACTTACGCACCCAATATGAAATTGCCTTTTCTTAGATTAAACTATTTCTAAAATAGCATTGCAATAAAACCGCAGTGTTTCTATCATAATCCTTAGTATTCCATTTCTAGGGTCCAATTCCAACTTTTCCACTTTCCAACCATAAAATCCAAATTCCAGTCATTCCTTCCTCCAGCGTACCGATGGCATCATCGACAACCAGAATGCTCACCACCTGGTAAGTCTCTCTAGGCTCACCTAGTACTTCACTCAGGGGCCTTTTCGATAGTTCCTAGCCCATAGTACCCAGGAAGATAATCAAGTATTCCATTTATTCCTTCCTCAGCATACCTATGGCATCATTGGCAACCAGAACGCTCACCACCTGGTCACTCAGGGGCCTTTTCAATAGTACCTGGCCCATAGTATCTAGGAGTATAATCTCATAAAATTCATATGGACTCTCCGTTGAAGATCAGCTAGATCAACAAGCAAGATCCATTTAAAAGAGCCATGAACTCATACGTTGAAGACCGGCAAGGCCAATCAACTAGATCCAAGCTCGTGTTCAGAAAACAACTCCAACTCATTTTCTTCCTCGACGCACGTGTGGGTATCCTGGGTGACCCAGAGGCCAAGCACCGTATGGTCAGCACCCTCTAGGCTTCTTCACAAGTGACCTAGCGCTTCACTCATAGGCCGCTTCCTTCGCCCCTCATCCACCGTACCGGAAGCTCACCATTTTAATTGAATTGAGACTGGTCAAGACCTCGGTCGATCTTGCCATGTGAGACGTCCTTCTTTGACTCTCCGCTAGCTGTTGCAACATTTTCCACTTAGGTCCCCATGACCTCATTCCATAAGATAGTCAAAATGCTTCCCCTAGCATTCTTGACATAAAACAATCTTTAAAAAAGAGGTTTCACATATAAATACAGTTTTTCCAAACAAAGTTCCCATCTTTCCACATCATTCCTCATCATTTCACATCATTTCTCATCATTCAACATCATTTCTTATTATTCTCCATTTTTTCACATTAATTCACATCACATCATTCCACATCATTTCACATCATCCTACATCATTCCACATTCATTCACATCATCCCACATCATTTCCAAATTCATTCACACAACCACATCAATTCACATCAATCCACACAACATCCATGTCAATCCACATCACTCCACACATCCATGTCAATCCACATCACTCCACACATCATCCCACATCATTTCCAAATTCATTCACACAACCACATCAATTCACATCAATCCACACAATATCCATGTCAATCCACATCACTCCACACATCCATCCACATTAATCTCATCAATCCACATCACTTCACACATCAATCCACATCATTTCACATATCACCCACATCATTCCTCACATCACCCACATCATTCCTCACTTTGCTACACATCACCCCACATCACTCCACATCAATCCAATTTCCACAAACAAGATGGTCTCTTTTCACTTTAGCGAATCAGGTTTGATTATTTTCAACTTTCTTTGATCTAGTTATCAGAATCCTTGTTCCACAATCAACCAGGTTAAAAGTATAGTTACTCTACTTTTTATATACTGACATAACTTTTTAAGTCTCGGCCATTACTTGGCTTAGTCAGATAACTTTTTCTCGGTGCAATTCAGTTAAGTCTAAATTTCCATTCTCTTTTGGACCCTCGATCCTTTCAAGTATTCCAGATTCCTTTCTCCTAGGGAATCTAGGAATAAGTTAGCCACAAGTATTCACGTTCATCTAACTAAGCGTGTTTCTGGTCTTTTTCTGGGAAATCCTTTTTCCGTTTTAGAATGTACTCAAGATTCTATTTTTCAAGAATCTAGACGTATACTTCATTATTCCAAAAGTTAAATATGTTCGTGATTCCTCTTTCTGATTAAAAATTATCCATGTTTTCTCAATGCATTCCTATGAATATTTTTCCATTCTTTTCTCAATTTGCCCAAAATAAAATATGCTCAATGTTCCTCTTTTTGAATAAAAGATTCATGCATACGACCTCATGGGATTTACAAAATCAATTATACCCATATTTCCTCTTTCAGCATAAACATTTATGCACACATACTAATTCATTTTTATCTAAATGAATTATATTCATAATCATTTTCATAATTCTCATAAATTGAATGAATCTGGAAAATTTATGCAGAACCTTCTTTATTTTTCTGGTAAATGAATAATGCTTAAAACTCCACTTTTAACATAAAATTTATTATGCGTAAATTTATTTCCTAATGACAAAAATTTTACCATAGCTTCCTCGCATTTTCTATGAATTGATAATGCTCAAAATTCCACTTTTAATATAAAAATTATTTATGCATAAATTCATTTTCTAATGATAAAAATTTTGCATAGCTTCCCTGCATTTTCTATAAAATGAGATTACTCAAAATTCTACTTTTAGCATAAAATTTATTATGCATAAACCTTTATTTTCTAATGATAAAATTTTGCCATAACTTTCCCACATTTTCTATGAATTGAGAATGCTCAAAATTCCACTTTTAATATAAAAATTAGTTTATGCCTAAACCTAAGCATAAACATAAACATAAACATAAACATTAATTCACATAAATCAAGGGAACCCATAAAATAAAATGCTTCCTAAGCATGAGGGAAAAGGGTAATCTTTAAGAGAAGAAGAGGTTTAGTCAAGCACCAAAGCTTCACAATGGAGAGGCAAGGAAGAGGGAAGATGAAAATACACTAAAATAAAAATTACACTAGCATGGAATTACTCTAAGATGAAAATACAAAGGAATGGGGGTCTATTTATAGGTGAGGGAGGCTACCAACCAAGTCTAAATGGGATCTAGAGGCTTCTAGCTTTAGTTTGATCCAATTTGGACAAGTTTTAGACTAGTTTTGCCTACTTTTTGATCTAGTTTGGAAGAGGAGAGATAAGAGATGAAATATCTAGCCACTTTATGATATTTTTGAATAAAGAAATTGCTCCTTGATGTGATTTCTAGGTGCCTCCTTGATGTGGGGTTTTATCTCTCCTGAGGTGTCACAAGGCCTCCAAAAAGTGTCTTAAAATATCTAAAAACTCATAATTAAGGAACCTTCACCTCATGTGAGCCTTTCTTTATTATTTTCTTGTGGATAATTCTAAATTTTCCTATTTTTATTTTCCAACCTTAATGAACAAGGATCACATTTTTAAATTCAAAACAATTTAATAAGACTTGGAACTTTGAACTAGGGGACTCCTTGTTGGTTCACCCACCGTCCAAATCTAATGCAACTTAGGAATTTCTGATTAAAATTCTGTTTCACGGGATCTCTTCCTATCGGCTGGAAGAAAATACTAATCCAAAAATATTTCAAAACTCTATTACCTCTCTCTAGAATATTTTCTCTCTTTAGACCAAAACATGGTCAAACAAGATCTTTTTCCATTGTGAAGAGGGGGATGATTACAAGAGACTGAAGGGGAGGTTCTTACATCTTTACATCACCAAAAGCTGGAGGGAGGAATCTTACATCTCTGTATCTCGCCCAAGTAGTTGTCTTGTCGTGCGTGTTTTCTCAATTGAGCTATTGAATATCTACTATCGCCTTCAGGTGTGCCAACAATGTATTCGTTGTTGTGAGATGTGGAGAAAGAGTGATTGTGTTTCCCAAGTAGGCCCACCCTTTTGTCTTATAACACGTTTGCGAGTAAAATTGGTAATATTTCCTAAAAAAAGAAACATTTGGCATCTTTCAAGGATTCCTTCCAAAAAAGACCTTTTTTAAAGGGTTTTTTTGAAAACATTGTACTCAAATTATAATATTTTGGGCACTGTGTCCAAATTTGACATGATACAAAACGATAAAAAATTGGGATTTTTTAACAAAATGTCTCAAATAAAAGTACAAGTTCATGCCATAATTTGAACTATTACATTAATGATTGGAATATCAATAAGAAACCATACTCTACTCAGTGTAGCTCCCACACTACTTATTCTTCATCACTACTACTAAGTCCTCCACTATCAGTAGTGGCAGTCTCATCCCCTAAGCAAGTTGATGATGCATACTCCTCCTCACTATCCACAAGTACATTTCCCTCCTCTAAGTGAACTCCTGGAGGAGGCAGAACTCCACTACTTCATTGGCGTATAAGCGGCACATTTAGTGATGAAGTGTTTGCATGCTCCCTAAATTTAAAGCAATAATTTTTTGCTTGAGAATTGATATTGTAGACTTCTCTAAGTAACCAGATTTTTGGAGAGTAAAGTCATAAACTAAAATATCCACATCTACAAGTACCAATACTCTAGTTCTTAGAGTATCCAACATCCATTATGTTTCAACTTGGATGTCCAACATCCATTATGTTTTAATTTGGTTATCCAACATTCATTTTGTTTCCATTTGGATGTCAAACATCTATTATGTTTTAATTTGGATGTCTAACATCCATTATGTTTCAATTTGGATGTCCAACATCCATTTTGTTTCCCCATTATGTTTCCATTTAAATATCCAAAATCCATTTTGTTTCCCCATTATGTTTCCATTTGGTCCATTTGGATGTCCAACATCCATTACTACATCCTTTGGATGTCCAACAACCATTATGTTTCAATTTGTATGTCCAACTTCAAACATCTAACTTGTATGTCCAACTTCAAACATCTAACTTGGAGAAAAAATGTAAACTATCACACCAACTTGTTTTGTAACCATTTGGATGTGGGACATCCATTTTTTCATAACCCTAACCTCTTGTTCGTTGATGTCACCTATTACTTACTTTTTATATAACTCTAGGTTAAGTTTTGTGGCAATTTAGATGTTGAACATCCAAATTTATACAAATGTTTTTAAGTTTTGTGGTAATTTGGATGTTGAACATCTACATTGCTACAAAAAATCACCTCTCTTTAAACTTAGCATGAAAAAGTTTCAATGCAAGAAGGCACCTTCTTACAATTGCTGGAACACATGCCTTTGATGGTTGATAAAGTGGGTACCTAGCTCATGTGTATAGACAAAAGGGCAATAAAAGTAGCTTGTCATGGAGAGCAACATTTACATACATATCATAAACATTTTCATTTGCCTTCTTTATATTTTTAATTATTAAAAAATATATCATAGATAAAAGGGCAATGAAAGTAGCTTGTCATGGAGAGCAACATTTACATACATATCATAAACATTCTCATTTGCCTTCTTTATATTTTTAATTATTAAAAAATATATTTTTAAGTGACAACCATTTTTGGTAATTGAACCATTGATAATATATTATATTAGCTTAATTATTATGCTGATGATTTATTGAAATCACATATAGTACTATTAATACATATATATGAAAATAGTAACACATAGATATTAATTTTAATGAATTATATACATATATATATACACATTTTCAATGTGTATAATTTTATCTTTATTAATCTTATATTTCAAAATTTTAGAATTTCATAAATAATGTTAGTGTTAAATATTAATGTGTAAGTATTAAAGGTTAATATGTATGCACATTCAAACATTTTTAAAGTGTGGCTTCACATATAGCACTTAACGTGTTGTACATGGCTAGGCATCTACACCTTGTTAATCAAGAAATTTATGAGAAAGTTTAATGCACCATTGCATGTCCATACATGCATAGTGTAAACCTTCATGTTTGGATGAACATTATTAATGAAGCATGTGAATTAGTCAAGTGGCTTGCACACTAGGTTGTCCTATTATATGTTACCTTAAGTTAAAATTCCATGAAGCACATGATCTCCTATTAGGACTTGAGTACTACCTTATAGGCCCCAAGACCACTTTCGCCAACTAATGCTTTTTTGGGAGAGGGACACTAGTAAATTTTAGTTGTGTGTGTGGTAGGGGAAGGTGTGTGTGGGGGAGGGGTGGGTGTGTGTGTGTGGTGTCTCATTTTTTGTTGTTTTTTTGTAGCAATTTGAATGTTGAACATCCAATTTGCTAAGTTTTGGCGGTGCTGAAGAGGGAAAATTAGATGCAGGGCTTCCACTTCATGATCATCATCATCGCCAGCATGTGCTTCTTCGCAGATGCCTATGATCTCATCTGTGTCTCCACCGTGACCAAGCTGTTGGGCTGGATATATTTCATGGACCCCGCATCCGAGGTACCACATACCCTCCCACCGGGCCTCAACACCGCGGTGAACGAACGGCATTGCGTTGCTCAGGGCACCATCTCTTCTTCGGCTAGCTGGGTGAAAAGACGGGGCGCAAGAAGGTGTACGGCATCACGGTGATGTTGATGGTGTGCAGCTCCATTGCGTCAGTGCTGTCTTTTGGCTCCAAGCCCCATGCCATCATCACCACCCTCTGCTTCTTCCGCTTCTGGCTTGGCTTCGGCATTGGAGGAAGTTATCCTCTCTCTGCCACCATCATGTCAGAGTATGCCAACACCAGCACTCGAGGGGCCCTTGTGGGCATTGTCTTCGCTAACCACGGCTTCGAGATGCTCGTCAGCACAGCCGTGGCTATCATCATTGCCTCCGGCCTCAGAAGCTGCTACCCTACACCCCCCTTTGACGTCGGCCTCGTGGATTCCACCCCCTATGCCACCGACTACGTTTGGAGGACTGTGTTGCTGTTCGGATGTGTGCCCACGCTTTTGACCTACTACTTCAGGGCTAAGATGCCGGAGACTGCCTGCTACACAGCTCTGGTGGCCGGCAACACCAAGCAAGCCACCCTAGACATGGAACAAGTACTGCACACAAGGGTTTCTTTGCTTGCCGCCTATGCAAAGGAAGCCACGCTTGTCCATGCTTCCGATTTCCGTTGTTTACTCTTGCCAATTGCCGTTGCCTACACACTGTTGCCAACTGTTGTAGTTGCCTACACAAGCGCGTCTTGCTTGCTTGTCTACGTCGTCAAAGCACGCGTGTCTTCCCTTACCGCCTGTGTCTATGCTTGTCGACTACGCCGCCAACAAGGGTGTCCAAAGCAACCTGCCTACAACAAGCCGATCTACACAACGCCATCTCATAGAAGACTGCATACATCATGCCGTGTACCCCGTCTGTTGCCTGTACCAAGCCGATAGCTGCCCCGTTGGCTGCTATATCCCGCTCCAATATGATGTCAAAAAACTATCAAGCATCCCTAAACTTTTCAAGTTGTAAAATGGATAGCTTTATGGTGATGACCCTTTTTGGCATCCTAGTAGACAACAAAGATCAAATTAAACAATTATTATGATAACGGGAATTAAATACTCTTGGTCTTAGCATAAAAAATTCACCTTTTATATATATTTGGATAGTATTTTAGATTTATTGTATTGTCATTTATTTACACTGTGGCGTGAAAATTTGATATCTTTCATTGTCAATTTTGTGCATATTTTGATGGTTTCTCAATAGTAATAAGGTAGAAGCTTGTCCAAGAAGGTTTTCGGCACCCAGGCGGCTTGGCGGCTACCCCGATAAAGCATTCTATCTTCAAATATAATGGTTTTACTTGATTTAGGGTGCACACATTGTAAATGCCACAAGTATGCTTGATAAATACTTTGGTATAGTAGATAGGCTAGTGATGTGGAAAATAAAAGTGGGCCTTTTTGCTCACATGGATTTTTATTGTATTATTAATATGGTATTCATCATAAGGCTACAAGTTGGGAAGTGTGGAAGGCATGTGGAGGAGTGTGTGTAGGTGCATAATTGGGAAAGATTCTTCTAGAATGCCTACATGGAAGAGGAGAATTTCGCCATATGTAAATGGGATCTCCACCTACATGCCACTTAGACTTAGCTATTATCTCATCACACTCTCAAAGTCAAAAAGTCTTCAATTTAATAATCAATAGAAGACTTAGCCTAAGAGAACAATTGATGGTGACATCTACCCTTATGTCACTAAAGGGTTGAAGATTTTTATGTTGTAATTTGTAACAATGGAAGAGAGGGTGATTCTCCACCTATAAAAGAAGCCCTTCTCTCCCTTTCAAATCAAGGAATGAGCCTCCTCAATTGAGCATTTTGTGTCATTGCCATTCTCTTATCTTTCAAACCCCTATTCAAACACTCTCTTTACATGTGAATGTCTCATTTAGCACTAGCTCCTCATCATGTTTAACCCAATTTTGGACCTCTGTGATGATTCATGATAAGTGGGATAAGGAGTTATTATCTTGGTGGGCCTGTGACTTCTCAAGGTAGCCCTTGCCTTATTGTCGCCCTCTTTTGGAGGTACCAATGGTTTTAGCGGTAATGAGCATGCAAAAAGACTTTGGGGACCATAGGTAAATCTTTACGATTGTCCGCTGAGCAATGTTAACCCTTACCCTCTAGCTTGAATCATGAAGGAGATGAAAGGCAAGAGGCTATGTGAAAATTGAGGTTTCATGCAAAGGAGGGAAGTGCAGTTTTTGTGGTCCAATATCCAATTTTTAACCGATAATTACTCATCACTCGGGTGTTGGTTTCTTAAATTGATCATATGGCTAGGAAGCTCTTTATATGCGCTTTCCACTCATGTAACTAATTTCTTAATCCCTCACTTCATTGATGATCAGAATTTCTCCCAAAGTTACTAACTTTTAGGCGAATTTTGGCAGTTTTATAGTCTTGTAGTAAAATGCTCATAACTTTTCGCTCGGTTGTCCGTTTTTAAAAGTTTTTATATGGGCATGAAGCTCTCTTCAAGCTCTACGGACCTATGTAATCCTCTTTTGCATAGCCTATATGGATTTAAAACTACAATTCTCTGTGTATCTCTATTTTTTAGACTTTTGGCCATTCTTTTTTCTTAATAATGATTAATTCCTCTTAATCTCTTATCAAAAAGCCAATCCCATGTGTCTTATCCTCTTGTAAGTGATTGCTATATTCATTTGCTTTAATATGTTCCGACCAAATCGTCCAATTCGAACGGATGAACCTTACCAATATTTCCTGTATGTTTTCGTTCACATAATCCTGAGTCGGAAGATTTTCTTCCAACAAAGAATCGCCCTCTTGTTTGGAGCTGCAAGACTGGCAGAAATTTTTGCTTCTCCGGAGCCTTTCATCTTCCCTTACATGGATTATGATCTCACCTTTGATGTGTATATCTTTATCTTAACCTCGGGAGAGAAAGGGATGTGAGGAGGCTGTGAGGTTTCATACAAGTGTGTTTTGATTCTAAGAAGTGACCGAAGTCCAAACCCCAACTTCGTGTCACATCTTTTGGTGGAGACGACGGGTAGGTTTTACTTAGAATTATTCTATTTCAACCTCAAAGTCCCGCATGATTAAAGAAAAGTTATTTTGAAACAAGTAAATTTTCCTTGTTGCTACTCATCTTTTGGTGCAAGATGTTCAACATTCCGGTGTTCCAAGGATCGGAAGGAGAAGACCCGCGGAGTTATCTCCGAGAGTTTAACCGAGCATGCCACTTGACGGGTTGGTCTATGAAGGAGAGGGCAGAAATACTCCTAGATTTCTTGGAGGGTGTGGCCTTAACTTGGCATGAGGCTTTGCCAGAGGAGTCCAAGAATGATTGGGAAAGGTTGACCAAAGCAATGAAGGAGAGATTTGGCACAGTGGAGTCGCCAAATGCTTTACTATTGCAATTGGATCAAATTTTCCAAAAGGATGGAGAGTCAGTTTCTTCCTTTTCAGTGAGGTATGAAGCCTTATTCATCAAATATCAACAAGCTACTTTACATGTTGTTGCTTCTTCTTCTTCACCTTCTATGGAAGATTCAAAGAGTTCTTTAGCAAATGGAGCACCTTAAGATGAGCAAGTTTATTCAAAGAGTTCTTTAGCAATGGAGCACCTTAAGATGAGCAAGTTTATCAGGGCTTTGGATCCCCGCTTGCATGGAAAAGTTCTTAGCAAAGATCCCACTAATTTTAAAGAGGCTCTGCGTATTGCTTTAAAGAAGGAGGCCACTCTTCATATTGAGTCCACATTCCAATCTTCTCCGAATGTGCCAACCCCACCATGAGTAGAGATAGCCTCAACATCTCAGGTACAAGCTCCATCCTTGGATCATAACATTGTACAACTTATGGCAGAATTTGCTGATTTGAAGTTACACTTAGTCAATGCAAGGCCACCTAGGGTTCCACGAGCTGAGGATAAACCTAGGGATAGAAGTAGTGTCACATGCTATGAATGTCAAGAGAAGGGGCACTATCGCACTGAGTGTCCAAAGTTGAGGAAAAGTGAGGATAAAAGTTTAGCACTTTTAGAGGAAATATGCTCAGAAGAAGAGGAAACATTGATGCCATTAATGGCAAAAAGGGGTCGTAAAACTAGAAGCCAAGAAGAAGAAGAACAAGAAGATAAATCTGAAGAAGAGGAGAAAAATAAGAAGAAGAAGGATGCTAGGGCTTACCCATTGATATTGGGTAGGCCATGGCTTCGCCAAGTGAAGGCAATTCAAAAGTGAGAGACAGGTGATCTTATTCTACAAAGTGAGAATAAGAAGGTCCACTACAACATCAAGAGTTGTCCTCGCAAGAAAGTGGTAAGAGGTGAACCTTCAACTTTCGAAAGTTCAGAGTCAGAGTCATCCGATGAAGAAAAGACAAGTAGTAGCTCTGAGGATTCCATCTCAGAAGGAGAGGTGGAGGGAGTTGCATTTGGTCTTTCCCTGGGAAGGGATCGAGGGGATGCTGAAGACAATGGAGCCTTGGAAGGGGAAGCTTCTTCAACCATGTGCAAGAAAGAAGATGTGGACCTCACTAGTCTTCACCAACAAAATGAACTTCTTCTTGATGAGTCCATAGCAGGTACTGAAAGGGAGAATCGCTTAAAAATATTGGATGGATTTCCTAACCTTTTTGCAAACAGCTACTCACAAGTACGCCAAGTTACCCTAGTAGAGCACAAGATTGATCTCAAGCCCCAAAGTAAGCCAGTGGTACAGCAGCTAAGGCCTTTGGGAGTAGTGCAAGCAGAGGTGCTTAAGAACGAGGTAACTAATTTGCTTGAAGCTGGATTTATTTTTCCAGTAGAGAATTCAGAGTGGATTTTCCTAGTTGTAGTCACTCCCAAAAAGGGTGGAAAATGGCGTGTGTGTGTGGACTTTCGCCCTCTGAATGCATGCACAAAGAGGGATTATTATCCTCTACTCTTTCAGGATGAGATTTTGGATCAAGTTGCAGGTCATGAGTTGTATTTAGTGTGTGATGGATACTCTGGATACTTCCAAATCCAGATTTGTGAAGAAGATCAAAGGAAAACCTCGTTTATCACCCCTTGGGGAGTGTATGCCTATAGGGTGATGCCATTTGGCTTGACCAATGCACCAGTAACTTTTCAACGATTCATGAGTCAGGTATTTGCACCTTACTTGGGGAAGTTTATAAGGGTCTTTCTGGATGATTTTTGCATTTATTCAAGCCGCATGGATCACTTGGAAAAGTTGAGGTTGGCCTTGCAAAGTATTGATGATGCAAAAGGGTGACTTAATCCTAGAAAATGCTGCTTGGCACGAAGAAAGGTGGTTCTCTTGGGACATGTTATCTCAGAAGAAGGCATAGAGATGGATCCTGAGAAGGTGCAGGTAATTGTGGCCCTCCCACCACCTACCAATGTAAGGGAGGTAAGGAGGATTTTGGGTAAAACAAAGTATTACCAACGCTTTGTTGACATTTTCTCTGAAAAGATGTATCCTATAAATTTGTTAACAAAGAATATTTCTTTCCAATGGGGGCCCGATCAAATTCAATCTTTTTGTTTGCTCAAGGAATGCATGAGTCAAAGTCCAATTGTGCAGCCTCCTAGGTGGGGGGAGGACTTTTATGTGAACCCAAGTGTCTCATCACATTCAGTGGGTGCTATACTCTTGCAAAAGGGAGAGCAAGGGCGTATGCAACCAGTGTATTATGCAAGCCGACAACTCACTGATGCCAAGGAGAGGTATGGTGAAATGGAGAAAAGTGGTTTGTCTCTTGTTTTTGCAGTAAAGAAGTTCAGGTCATACTTGTTACCTCGCCCTTTTTTCTTCCTCACATCTCAACCTTCTTTACAATTCTTGGTCCGTAAACCTAATCCTGCAGGAGGAAAGTTTGCAAAGTGGATTTGTAAGCTTCAAGAATTCTCTTTCACTTTTATTACAGAAAACACCACTAGGGCTTCTCTTGCAGATTTGCTTACAAGCAAGGAAGAGGAAGAAGGAATAGGAACAAAGGAAGAAGTATATGAAGATTTGGAGACACCACCAACTGCTTTCACTATGCATTTTGATGGAGCCTTTAGCCCTTCCAAGCAATGTGGGGCTGGGAGGATAGTTTTATTTGATCCAGAAGGAAAAGAGGTATGGGCCAAGGATAGGGAATTTCCAAAGGCTATATCAAATAATGTGGCTGAGTACAATGCATTAATTTGGGGATTAGAAGATTGCATAAAAGATGAAATTAAAGAGATAGAGGTTAAAGGGGATTCACAATTGGTTATCCGACAAATGAAAGGAGAATATAAGGCGAGGAGTCCTAATCTCCAAGAATTGTATAAAAGGGAAATGGAGTTGAACGAAGCTTTTGAGTTTTGTAAATTTGTGCATGTTAACAGGAAGGATAATCAAAAAGCTGATAAATTGGCTACTAAAACCTTGGCTTCTTTCAAAGTAGCTACTCTTGCATTAATGGATATAGGTTGGCCTGAGCTCCAAGATGTTCAACACTATTTAGATACAGGATACTTCCCTCCTGGATTGAATCCTCAACAGAAGCAAAGGCTTACCAGGAAAGCTTATCCTTACACAATTCTAGGGGATGTTCTTTACAAGCAAGGTAAGGATAAGATTCTTAGGAGGGTGGTGAGCCTAGAGGAGTCTAAAAGGATTATGGAATTATGTCATGAATGTTCAGGTCACTTTGCCTCAGCCAGCACAACTCGGCGGAGAATCCTTAACACAGGGTATTATTGGCCTCGACTCAGCAAATATGTCCATGAGTGGTGCAGAAGCTGTGAAGTATGCCAGGCATATGGGCATAAGCAATTGGTTCCCGGACCCTTAAACCCTATCCCAGCATATGGTCCATTTGAAAGGTGGGGATTAGATTTTGTGGGCCCACTTCCTCATTCCTCACATGGGAAGTATTACATATTGGTGGCCATAGATTATGCAACAAGGTGGGCAGAAGCAAAGGCAATGGTCAATAATAAAGCAGTGGCTGTGGCATCCTTTCTCAGGGAATACATATGTGCCCGATTTGGGTGTCCATTAGAAATCCTTACGGATGGGGGGAGGTCTTTCAAGAATTACTTGATTGAAGCTTTAGTGCATAAATTAAAAATAAAGCATGCTTATGTCAACTCCCTATTATCCCCAATGTAATGGTTTAGTAGAAAAAACTAATAGACTGCTTTGTGGATCTTTGTCTAAGCTAGTGGATACTATGAAGAGAAAGTGGGATGTGCATTTGCCAGAGGTCCTATGGGCCTATAGGACAACTTACAAACTCTCTCTTGGTTTCACACCTTTTCAGTTAGTTTATGGAATGGAGGCTATTTTGCCAATAGAATTGAAAATCACAAGCCTTCTCACATCTTTTGCACGCTTGAATAATGAAGAAGAAACACATGCCCAACGCCTAGTACAACTAGAGATCTTGGATGAGAGGCGACTTCAGGCACTTCAAAATTTGGAGGATGCACAACAACGGCGCAAGGCAAGGCATGACACTCTCATGAGGAAGAAGAAGAAGCTAGAACTCAAGCAAGGAAGCTTAGTCATGAGGTATGATGGCCGTGTGGAGAAACGGCTAGATAAGAAGCTTCTTCGACACTGGGAAGGCCCCTTCAGGATAAAGCAAAAGTTCAAAAATAACACCTATCTTCTAGAGGATGCAAGTGGCCAAGAGGTTCCCGGACATGCCCATGAGTACCAGCTAAAGATATTCTACCGTCCTCGAGCACCATGGCCAGCAGACCCCCAGACAAGCATGGAGGATTTGCTGGTGGGAGGAAAGATGTGACGTGAAAAATTGATATCTTTCATTGTCAATTTTGTGCATATTTTGATGGTTTCTCAATTGTAATAAGGTGGAATCTTGTCTAAGAAGATTGCGGCGCCCACAATGGAATAACGGCGTGGTGATGCGGCGGCTTGGCAGCTACCCCGATAACAGCATTCTATCTTCAAATATAATGGTTTTACTTGATTTAGGGTGCACACATTGTAAATGCCACAAGTATGCTTGATAAATACTTTGGTATGGTAGATAGGCTAGTGATGTGGAAAATAAAAGTGGGCCTTTATGCTCACATGGATTTTTATTGTATTATTAATATGGTATTCACCATAAGGCTACAAGTTGGGGAGTGTGAAAGGCATGTGGAGGAGTGTGTGTAGGTGCATAATTGGGAAAGATTCTTCTAGAATGCCTACATGGAAGAGAAGAATTCTGCCATGTGTAAATGGGATCTCCACCTACATGCCACTTAGACTTGGCTATTATCTCATCACACTCTCAAAGTCAAAAAGTCTTTAATTTAATAATCAATAGAAGACTTAGCCTAAGAGGACAATTGATGGTGACATCTACCCTTATGTCACTGAAGGGTTGAAGATTTTTATGTTGTAATTTGTAACAATGGAAGAGAGGGTGATTCTCCACCTATAAAAGGAGCCCTCCTCTCCCTTTCAAATCAAGGAATGAGCCTCCTCAATTGAGCATTTTGTGTCATTGCCATTCTCTTATCTTTCAAACCCCTATTCAAACACTCTCTTTACATGTGAATGTCTCATTTAGCATTAGCTCCTCATGCTTAACCCAATTTTGGACCTCTTTGATGATTCATGATAAGTGGGATAAGGAGTTATTATCTTGGTGGGCCTGTGACTTCTCAAGGTAGCCCTTGCCTTATTGCCGCCCTCCTTTGGAGGTACCAATGGTTTTAGCGGTAATGAGCATGCGGAAAGACTTTGGGGACCATAGGTAAATATTTACGATTGTCCGCTGAGCAATGTTAACCCTTACCCTCTAGCTTGAATCATGAAGGAGATGAAAGGCAAGAGGCTATGTGAAAATTGAGGTTTCATGCAAAGAGAGGGAAGTGCAGTTTTTGTGGTCCAATACCTAATTTTCAACCGGTAATTACTCATCACTCGGGTGTTGGTTTCTTAAATTGATCATATGGCTAGGAAGCTCTTTATATGCACTTTCCACTCATGTAACGAATTTCTTAATCCCTCACTTCATTGATGATCAGAATTTCTCCCAAATTTGCTAACTTTTAGGCGAATTTTGGCAGTTTTATAGTCTTGTAGTAAAATACTCATAACTTTTCGCTCGGTTGTCCGTTTTTAAAAGTTTTTATATGGACACGAAGCTCTCTTCAAGCTCTACGCACCTATGTAATCCTCTTTTGCATAGCCTATATGGATTAAAAATTGCAATTCTCTGTGTATCTCTATTTTTTTAGATTTTGGCCATTCTTTTTTCTTAATAATGATTAATTCCTCTTAATCTCTTATCAAAAAGCCAATCCCATGTGTCTTATCCTCTTGTAAGTGATTGCTATATTCATTTTCTTTAATATGTTCTGACCAAATTGCCCAGTTCAAACGGATGAACCTTACCAATATTCCTCGTACGTTTCCGTTCACATAATCCTGAGTCAAAAGATTTTCTTCCAACAAAGAATCGCCCACTTGTTTGGAGCTGCGAGACTGGCAGAAATTCTTGCTTCTCCAGAGCCTTTCATCTTCCCTTCCATGAATTATGATCTCACCTTTGATGTGTATATCTTTATCTTAACGTAGGGAGAGAAAGGGAGGTGAGGAGGCTGTGAGGTTTCATACAAGTGTGTTTTGATTCTAAGAAGTGACCGAAGTCCAAACCCCAACTTCGTGTCACAACACCGTTATGCATCCTCTTTCCTTCGTCGAGTTATAGTTGGCTTCTACATGCATCAAGTATGGTAAGTGCACTATCCCCCCATATCTTTCGCGTTGCCCCCACCTCTTCCCTCTGTGCTAACTATATCACTTGTATTTTTTTCAAAGAAAATAATAAATTATTTTTCTAGCTTGCCTTGTATGTTTAAGTATTTTAGATCTTAAACATGCCACATCATCACACAAACTTTTGTTTCTTTAGAAGCTACCATTCGTGCAATAATCAAAAAATAAAGCATAGTTATTTTAAAGATGATTCAAGTATAAAAAATTTGATATATTTTGAAGGTAGTGCTTTGATTTATTTTAAGTTATTTAAATTTAAGAAAATATCAGTCTTTTTTTAGAATAAAATTGTAAATTTCTATCCAATACGAAAAAAAGATATATATTTTCAATATTTAGAAGGAAATCTTTTCAAGTAGTCTAGGTCAATTATCTATTTTACTCACAAATGTGTTTAATCTTTTTGTGTTTCCACGCTTTCAGAAGTGCCACAAATGTACACAATAATCTTGCATTTTCTGACATAAGATGAATGCATGCCTCTTCTTTGATACTTGCAAACTTCTCAATATGGCACACCAAAATGTTTTAACGTTTCATTGGGTCTACTCTTTCAAAACATGCTCGCAATTTATAACCAAGATTTAAGCTCTCGCATTCTAGTTAGTCCTATATTGATCCTCTCTTATTACATCTTTCAAGGAATAATTGAACTTGATATGTGGTAAATATCGTGTATCAAGATGAACATGTATCTATAGTTTTCATGGCATTATTTATGGATGATGCCGAAATGAAAGGATGATAATAGACATATGAAGAGGTATGACATCAAGTTCTTGCTCTTGCAAGAGAGTTTCTGTAGAGAGAGAGAGAGAGAGAGAGAGAGAATATTAAACATGTTCCAAAGATCGAATGGGTTGGCATGTCTCATCATCAAACACAAAATAAAATAGAAATAAAAAAAATAATCTCACTTGGGTGATACAAAACTATTGAGAATGATAGAGGGAGAGAGAGATGACCTTTCGATTATGTGGCACCCCGAAACTTTTATCATGAATTGTGGGACATGTCCAGAGACCATCCCTAATACAAGCATGCTCTTAGAGGCTTCATTCCACAGGGATAGAGAGATCCACACCCCTCCACCATGCATCTTGTTGCATTGTTGGAGAGCATGCTGGAGACTGTACGTTCCCTCAACGATGTAGAGTCTTCTTTGCTAGAGACATAGTAGGGTTGATGGATATGTCATGGCTTGTCTCATCAAGAGGTATCCCAATTGTGCTCTATCAGAAAGAGGACTTTGCAGCTGTTTGTTTGTGAGGATGGGTGAGTCACCGACTTCAGGTCTTCTTAAGGTGGCTTGGTGCACCCATGCAGCTATAGTAGCCCACATTCTACCACGATATGTGGCGTATTATGGTTCTCTTCCCCATCATCATGAGATTTTGATCTACTTTCCACATCAGTTATTTATGGAGTTTGTGTTGGGGATTGAGGTAGATTACCGTGATCGTAAACCCAGTGATGATGGCCATGGTGGTGCAGGTCGGCATCGGGACCAAGATAGGAGGCCTGATGAGTAAGCTAGGCATCTCCCCCCTACACTTTCGGACACCTCGTGGATTGGCCATGGTGCAGGTCGGCATCGGGACCAAGATAGGAGGCCTGATGAGTAAGCTAGGCATCTCCCCCCTACACTTTCGGACACCTCGTGGATTGGAGATGCTTCTTTTTTCCACAATGCATGAGCTAGGTGTACAAATCGGTCACCAATTCCATCATGATATAGTTTGTCATCGTCGTGACACATCGTGGATCTCTTTTCGGAGAGCCGACCACTAGCACGGTATTCTCTCAAATCCTTCTAGAGTAATTATAATGTGTATTTCTACGGTGGGGAGTTATCCACAAATATTTTATCTTGTTTGTGCAAGGATCCACACCATTTCACACCTGACTTCTACTTCAAGCCAGGCTGAGAGGAGAGAGTTGGGGTAGCATCACATTTACCAGCACCCCCTAGCCATGTGAGAACATTGTTTGAATAAATTTCCCATTTCTTAAGTATGCTTTCTTGTACTTGTCTCAATATTGATCACTTTCACTTTTCAGGATGCCGAGATAGATGTGCTACATCGACAGGTGTGATAGCTCACTCTAGAGTTACAGGAGCGAGAACAGGAGATTGAGCACCAGAGATAGTTGGTCCATGAGGTGGACGTGGAGCAACGAATTGCATACTATTGTGTGGAGCACTATATGAGGGAGTGGGCCAGATGCAAAGATGCATCTCACCATTGTGTGATGCTGAGCATTATGATCTATCCCCTTTAGCCAGATACTTTGGTTGTTGTGAGACCACGTATACAGATGTGGGTAGTACTACAGTTTGCGGAGTTTGCCTCGGCGAGTCACACTTGGGGGTGGTACACATTAGGGTGTCGCCCACTAGTTTCATCTTTAATTCCTTGTTCACTCATTGGTGCGATGAGACTGCTAGGTGTTTAACTTGTAGGTGTAGTGTAGAGTTTGGCCTATATCACCTTTGGGGGATAGATGACTTGAACCTAGGGTCAGTAGGTGACTGTGGATCTTGTCACACCACGGAGGTCCATCGATAGCACTGATCATTGATAGTGGGCAGGCTATCCTAGATATAATCGTTGGCAATTGATATGTTACAAAGGATTTTCTAGAGGATTTTGAGATTCTTGTAGAGATGGATTTATCACCCAAGGAGGAGGAGGCATAAAGAGCACGATGGACCCGCATCAATGAGTTTATTTTGTAGGCTAGGTAGGTTGCTTTTTACGTAGTCCAATCGAAGCAAGAGCCTGGTGCATCGAGGGCTTGAGACACATTTGAGGTTAGTGGAGAAGTCTACAAGCACCCATTTTGCTTCTCCGGTGTATGACGCTGACCTCTACTTATGGTAGATGAGGCATGTGCATAAAGGTCATTTGATTGACCCATAGGAGCTTAGCGAAGTAGCTGCTAGACAGGTGGTGAGTTCCTCCTCCTATTGTCCTCCCATGTCAGCACACAGACCTACAAAACCATTGATCTTCCACTTACAAACCTCGCCTAACTCCCAGTTGACCAGCTGCTAACGTAGAAAGGGTTGAATTATACCCTTGAAGCCCTTCTATTGTCCCAAGGCAGAAACCTATCCTTCAGGCTCCTCTACTTTCTTCCAATGTCAGCTAACCTGAAGTAACAACTCTAGAAGCTCTTTGGTATCTTTTTTGACCCTCCTCTAACCACCTCTTGCGCTTGCTGAGACAATAGCAAACTAAATTTTGTCCTAGAAATCTGGCATAAAATTGGCTACTTTAGAAGTCTTCAGCAAAAACAAGACCTTCCCTTAGGTGTCATCTTACATCCACAGGCCCTCATCCACAGGCCCTCAGGCAACACTTATCTGATCAAGTTATCACCCTAGAGATTCTTTGCTGACAATAGTAAGCTCATAGTAGCTTAGAACTGACTATACCTAACCGTTCAACTAATTTGACAGATGCGACGTAAGATTTCTCCCCCCAGCTTTTGATGATGTAAAGGTGTAAGAACCTTCCCTTCAGTCTCTTGTAATCATCCCCGCCTTGAGAATGAAAAAAGATCTTTGATCTTGTTTTGGTCTAGAGAGAGAAAATATAGTTTTTAAATATTTTTGGATAAGTATTTTCTTCCAATCAGTAGGAAGTGATCCCCTGAAACAGAAGTTTAAAAATGTGCATTAGAAATTATTTGAATATGTGCACTGGAAACCTTAGCCTAGGGATACCTATTTCCAGAAAACTATGGATTAAGGTCCCTTCAAGAATAAAAGAAAATCCACCAAAAATGAGTGAATTCTCACATAAGCTAAAGAGTTGATAGTACTAGCACTTAATAGTATAAAAATGAAAATTTTGACACCTCGGGAGGGTGAGTGGAGCTCATGAAGGAGGCGCCTAGAATCTCCATAATTACCGCAAATTTTAATTCAAAACTTGAGATATTTCATCTCTCCTCTCGCCTCTTTCAATCTAGATCAAAAAGTGGCCCTAACTAGTCTAAAACTTTTCCAAATTGGATCAAACTGAAGCTAGAAGCCTCTAGATCCCAGTTGGACTTGGTTGGTGGCCTCTGTCACCTATAAATAGACCCCCATTTCTTTTCCCTCATGCTTGGGAAGCGTTTTATTTCATGGTTTTTCTCTTAAAACGATGCCTTTCTTGATTTATGTTATTGTTTAAATGACGTAATGTTTATGTTTATGCTTAGTTTTATATATAAACAAATTTTTATATTAAAAGTGGAATTTTAAGCATTCCCATTTCATAGAAAATGCTTAAAAGTGGAATTTTAAGCATTCTCAGTTCATAGAAAATGCGGGGAAGTTATGTCAAAATTTTATCATTAGAAAATGAAGATTTATGCATAATAAATTTTATTCAAAAAGTAGAATTTTGAGCATTCTCATTTCATAGAAAATGTGGAAAAACTTTAGCAAAATTTTTATCATTAGAAAATGAATTTATGCATAATTAATTTTATGCTAAAAGTGAAATTTTGAGCATTCTCATTTCATAGAAAATGTGGAGAAGCTATGGCAAAATTTATATCATTAGAGAATGAATTTATGCATAGTAAATTTTATGCTGAAATTGGAGTTTTGAGCATTATTCATTTACTAAAAAAATAAAGAAGGTTATGTATAAATTTTTCTAGATTCATTCAATTTATGAGAATTATGGAAAAGTATTTGAATATAATTCATTTAGAAAAAAATGAATTAGTATGTGTGCATAAATGTTTTATATGCTGAAAGAGGAATTATGGATATAATTAATTTTGTAATTCCAATAAGGATGTATGCATAAATCTTTTATTCAAAAAGAGGAATATTGAGCATATTTTGGGAAAATTGAGATAAGAATGTGAAAATATTCATAGGGATGCATTGAGAAAACATGGATAAATTTTTAATCAGAGAACGAGGAATCATGAACATATTCAACTTTTGGGAATTATGAAGTATACGTTTAGATTCTCAAAAAATAGAATCTTGGATACATTCTGAACGGGAAAAGGATTTCCTAGAAAAAAGAGTAGAAACATGCTTAGTTGGATGAACGTAAATACTTGTGTGACTGACTTATTCTTAGATTCCTTGGGGAAGGAATCTGGAATTCTTGAAAAGATCAAGGACCCAAAAGTGAACGAAAATTTAGATTTAATTGAGTTGAGTTGAGAAAAAAAGTTACCTTTAGATTTAATTGAATTGAGTTGAGAAAAAAAGTTACCTTTAACTAAGCCAAGTAATGGCCGAGACTTAGAAGTTATGTCAGTATGAAAGGTAGAGCAATTGTACTCTTAACTTGGTTGATTATGGAACAAAACTTTTGATAACTAGATCAAGAAAATGTTGCCATATATATAGGCAGTGATGTGTGTGAACACACTTAGGACCGCCGGGGCACTTTTTCCCTCTTTAGGAGGTTTTTTCCCCCGGCTTGTATATACGCCCATCCTTCTAGGGCTAACTCATCTTTGTACATTGACACAATCTAATACACTTTGTGTTGTGTGCATTCTTGCTTCTTCTTCTCCAAGCTTTGTGTGCTTTCCTGCAACCCTAATTCCAACAATTGGTATCAGAGCCGGCATCGGCTCCTAGGGCAACACCGCCAGCACCCTCCGACTCACGTTCTCCGATTGAGGTGAGTTTTCACGAGCGCTTGCGTTCTCAGAATTTGCATCTGAGGTCGTTTCGGGCTCCGTTTTTGCATTTCAAGTTCTGCACAGGTGTTTTCGTCATTTTCTGCAGAAATTTCGACAGTGCAGTTTTCTACAAAACAGGCATACGTACTCTATTGTGGACCGTGCTACATAGCACGAGTTGTTTTCTGTTCAATCTTTGCTTCATTACAGGCAGCTTTTGCATCAATTTTAGTCAGTGGCCATGGCTGATAACAGCAATGATGTATTTTGCATGTTGTCTGCTGAAGACAAACTGGATGGAGATAGCAACTACCCACTTTGGGCATACATGATGCAGCATGTTTTGGTTGCAAAAGGAGTGTGGAACATTGTGCAGGGTATAGATGTACGTCCAGGTTCTATGGATGTAGGATCTGTTGAGGATGTTGCAGGTTCTAGCAGCTCTACTATTGCTGCTGTTTTACCCACTGCTGAACAAGCTCGTTGGGATGGTAAAGATGCGCAGGCTCATGCCTTGATTGCACTTTCTGTCAAACGTAACATCACCCCACATATTCGTTCAGCTAAAACAGCAAAACAGGCTTGGGATATTCTAGCTGGTTTGTATGCAGGTCGTAACGAGGCAAAAATCGCTTACCTGCGTAAAGAGCTAGAATTGAAGATTATGCAAGAAGATGATGACATGAATGTTTTTCTTGCTGAGATTAAAGATCTCAAAGAGCAGTTGATTTCTGCAGGTGAGATTATTCCTGATCATTCTCTTGTGCAGACTGTTCTTGATGCTTTACCTGAGACATATCAGACTTTTGCTTCCACGTGGAGACTTCTTAATGAGGACAGACCTAATGCTGTCAAGTATGATACTTTAGTCAACAAGCTCTTGCAAGAAGCGCAGTCCAGGCAAAATAGGGCCAGGCAGCGTGCAGTTGATCAAGCATTTATTGCTACCCAGCAACAGAGAAGAAGTGGTAAGGCAGCCCCTTCCACTGTTTCTTCTCCTATTAGTAGGTCTACAACTTCTTCTCCTTCCACAGGTAGCAACAGTAAGTCTGAGAAGGCTCTTGATAAAGGCAAGAAAAAGACCAGGTGCAACTATTGTAAGGCAAATGATCATGTCATTAAGAATTGCCCTAAGCTAAAGGCTAAAGAGGCAAAGAAGAAAGAGTCAAATGCAGCCACAATAGCGGATGCTTCTACAAATGCAGATTCTGCAAATGTTGTGCAGGATACAGAATGGGCGTTTAGCGTGTATTGCCAGTATGACCCATCTGTACATGATGCATGTTTGGCAGTTTCTGTTGACTCTCATGTTTGGTATTTTGACAGTGGTGCTACAAAGCACATTACCTCGCATCGTGATATGTTCACTTCTCTTGAGGCTGTCCCTAATGGGAATACTGTCACATGTGCCAATAATGCTTCTTACCCAGTGAAGGGCATTGGTAAAATTATTCTTACTGCTGCAAATGGCAGCGCTTTCACACTTTCAGATGCTTTGTATGTGCCAGGGATAAAGAAGAATCTAGTGTCTGTCTTTGCGCTTGCTAGACTTGGATTTGTAATCAAATTTGTGGATGACAGATGTACTATTCATGATTTGACTTTTGGTGATACGATTATTGTATCTGGCACCTTGTTTCGTGGGCTGTATAGGCTCAATTCTTATGACAAGTGTGTGGAAGATTCAGCAAATGTAGTTTCTGATGAAAAGGCAGTTTCAGATGCAAAACTATGGCATGCTCGTTTTGGTCATCTGAACTTTGCTAGTTTGCTGCGTTTGCAGAAATTTGATATGGTTGCTTCATTGCCCCCTCTTCAGGCACCATTGAAACATGTTTGTGAAGGCTGTATTTTGGGCAAAATG
Source organism: Cibotium barometz (assembly GCF_041138505.1). NCBI lineage: Eukaryota > Viridiplantae > Streptophyta > Polypodiopsida > Cyatheales > Cibotiaceae > Cibotium > Cibotium barometz. The sequence continues at coordinate 38,932,640 of NC_141096.1, forward strand.
CAGCGTTCTATGTTTCCAAAGGATGGCTCTATGCGGGCCACTCGCAAATTGCAGCTTGTACATAGTGATGTATGTGGGCCTATGCAAACTCCGTCATTTGGTAAACACTTGTACTTCGTGACTTTCATTGATGATTACTCAAGGCATGCATGGGTATATCCACTGAAGGCAAAGTCCGAAGTGTTTTTGTGCTTCAAACAGTTTTTTCTTATGGCTGAAAATGTATCCAATTGTACTGTGGGCACCCTCCGTACTGATCGAGGGGGGGAGTACATATCTAAAGAGTTTGATGCATTTCTGGCTAGTCGTGGGATAAAACACCAATGTACAGTGCCGTATACCCCTCAGCAAAATGGTGTTGCTGAGAGGAAGAACAGGTCACTTATGGAGATGGCACGATGTATGGTCAAGAGCCAAGCTTTGCCACATGCGTTTTGGCTTGAGGCTGTCATGTGTGCTGCATATGTACTCAACAGGTGTCCCACTAAGGCCTTGCAGTCTATTACTCCATACGAAGCTTGGCATGGCAGGAAGCCTTCTATTGGTCACTTGCGTGTCTTTGGTTGCTTGGCCTATGCTTTAGTGTCTGTGCAACAACGCAGAAAATTGGATGATAAGGCTGTCAAATGCATTTTTGTTGGTTATAGTACTGAGAGCAAGGGTTACAGATTGTATCATCCGCAGTCAAAGCGTATCTTGATTAGTCGAGATGTTGTTTTTGTGGAAGATGCTGTGCAGCCCTTGTTATCATGTACCAAAGAGATAGGTGTAAGCTCACGGGATGTATTTGATACGTTGTTGCCTCTCTTTACAGGTGGGAATTCAAATGTAAGTCCTAATGAGGCAAATATTCAGCCTATGCAGATTTCAAACGACATCATAGATCAGCCTATTTCTGATGCAGATTTACAGGATGTAATTCATGAGGATAGGGCTGAAAATGAGCAGGCTAGAGGTATGCCTAAATGGCTGGTGCAAACCTTGCGTGATAGTAAGATTGATGCACCTATTACTAGTCGTACTCGTTTAGGTTTTCAGCATGCCTCTTATGCATCAGATTGTTATGCTTTGGCTGTGTCTAGTATGTGTGAAGAGAAAGAACCTCTTTCATTTGATGAGGCACAAAATTCAGAAAATTGGTTGGCTGCAATGCAAAGTGAATATGATGCTATAATGAAGAATGGTACATGGTCTTTGTGTGATTTGCCTATTGGTAAAAAGGCCATTGGATGTAAGTGGGTTTTTAAATTGAAACGAAAGCCAGATGGTAGTGTTGATCGCTATAAGGCTAGACTTGTTGCAAAGGGTTATGCTCAAGAAAAGGGCATTGATTTTGATGAGACCTTTGCTCCCACTTGTCGTATGACTACCATTCGTAGCATTTGTGCATTGGCAGCTCATAATGGTTGGAATGTACATCAGTTGGACATAAAGACTGCATTCTTGAATGGAGATTTGCATGAGGAGGTGTATGTATCGCAGCCTTGTGGTTTTGTTCAAAGAGGGCAGGAAAACAAAGTGTGCAGGTTGAAAAAGGCTTTATATGGTTTAAAGCAAGCTCCACGAGCTTGGTATGAAAAGATACATGCATATTTGACTGCACATGGGTTTCAGAATAGTCCAACAGAAAGCACTTTGTATGTTAAACGTGTGGATGGTGTACATCTAATCATTGCTCTCTATGTCGATGCCATGCTGCTCACAGGACCAAATGAGAGTCATATTGCTGATTTTAAGGCTGATTTGAATGCCTCTTTTGAAATGTCAGATTTGGGGCATTTGCATCATTATTTGGGGATACAATTTAAGCAGTGTGATGGAGGTATTGCTTTGTGTCAGACAAAGTATATTGAGACATTGTTGCGGAGATTTGGCCTTGAAGACTGCAAGCCTATTGCTACTCCAATGGAGACAGGTTTGAAGTTGAGTCTTCATGATGTTGGAGATCACTTTGATGTCACACTCTATCAGACAACTGTTGGTTGCCTCATTTATGTATGCATTACAAGGCCGGACATTCAGTTTGCAGTCTCACAGGTGAGCAGGTTTATGCATAGCCCAGGGTCTCAGCATTGGAAGGCAGTTAAACGCATCTTTCGCTACTTGAGTGGCACCATACATCTTGGGTCGTTTTATCCCAAGGGGGGATCGCTGCCGCCAGATTTACATGCTTTTTCGGACTCAGATTGGGCTGGTTGCTATGACACAAGAGTGTCCACAAGTGGTTTTTGTTTCATGCTCGGTAGCTCATGCATATCTTGGTTGAGCAAGAAGGAACCTACTGTGGCCACTTCTAGTTGTGAAGCTGAGTACCGGGCAGCTTTCACAGCTACGGTTGAGTGTGTGTGGCTCAGACGGCTTATGGCTGACTTGGGTGTTGGACAGGAGTCTGCCACCTCTATCTTCACTGACAGTCAGAGCGCATTGGCAGTTGCGAAAAACCCAGTTTTTCATGCTCGCACAAAGCACATTGAGGTGCATTATCACTATGTCAGGGAGAGACTCTCACAGCAGGAGAGATCAGCTTGGCCTATGTGCCAACACAGGACAACCTCGCCGATCTTTTCACAAAGGCGCTTCCTCGTGAGAAGTTCGAAGCTTTCCGCAAAGCTTTGGGCTTGCTCCCCTTTGTGGATTGATCTACTTCGGGCATGGAACTCCCCTATACATGAGTGCCAGCTCTCGTTCACACCATCACTCCCAGGGGGGATTTGTTGCCATATATATAGGCAGTGATGTGTGTGAACACACTTAGGACCGCCGGGGCATTTTTTCCCTCTTTAGGAGGTTTTTTTCCCCGGCTTGTATATACGCCCATCCTTCTAGGGCTAACTCATCTTTGTACATTGACACAATCTAATACACTTTGTGTTGTGTGCATTCTTGCTTCTTCTTCTCCAAGCTTTGTGTGCTTTCCTGCAACCCTAATTCCAACAGAAAAGTTGATAAATCAAACCTGATTCTCAACAAAGAGAAAAGAGACCATCTTGTTTGTAGAAATTCGATTGATACAGTTAATATGGATTGCTATGGATTGATTTGTGGATTGATGTGTGGAATGATGTGAAGTGCTATGGATTGATGTGGATTGATGTGGAATGATGTGGAGTGATGTGTGGAAGGATGTGGAATGTGTGGATTAATGTGGAGTGATGTGGATTGATGTGGTTTGATGTGGATTGATATGTGGAATGATGTGGGATAGTGTGAATGAATCAAGAATGATGTGAGATGATGTGAATGAATGTGGAATGATGTGAGATGATGTGAATGAATGTGAAAATGATGTGAGATGATGTGAATGAATATGAAATGATGTGAGATGATGTGAATGAATGTGGAATTATGTGGGATAATGTGAATGAATGTGGAAATGATGTGGGATGATGTGAATTGATGTGGAATAATATGGGATGATGTGGAAAAATATGGAATAATGAGAAATGACATGGAATGATGAGAAATGATGTGGAATGATGAGAAATGATGACGAATGATGTGAAATAATGAGGAATGATGTGGAAAGATGAGAATTTTGCTTGGAAACTGTATTTGCATGTGAAACCTATTTTTTAAAGATTGTTTTACATCAAGAAAGCTAGGGAAGCATGTTGACTATCTTATGGAATGAGGTCGTGGGGACCTAAGTGGAAAATGTTGCAACAACTGACGGAGAGTCAAAGAAGGATGTCTCGCGTGGCATCGAGATAATATGGATAAATTTTAAATCAGAAAGAGGAATCATGAACATATTTAACTTCTGGGAATTTGAAAGTATTCATCTAGATTCTCCAAAAATAGAATCTTGGGTATATTTTGAACAAGAAAAGGATTTCCCAGAAAAAAGACCAAAAACATGCTTAGTTGGATGAATGTAAATACTTGTGAGACTGACTTATTCCTAGATTCCTTGGGGAAGGAATCTGGAATTCTTGAAAGGATCGAGGATCCAAAAGTGAAGGAAAATTTAGATTTAATTGAATTGAGTTGAGAACAAAAGTTACCTTTAACTAAGCCAAGTAATGGCCAAGACTTAGAAGTTATGTTAGTATGAAAGGTAGAGTAATTATACTCTTAACCTGGTTGATTGTGGAACAAAATTTTTGATTATGTTAGTATGAAAGATAGAGTAACTGTACTCTTAACCTGGTTGATTGTGGAACAAAATTTTTAATAACTAGATCAAGGAAAGTTGATAATCAAACTTGATTCACTCAAAGTAAAAAGATACCATCTTGTTTGTAGAAATTGGATTGATACAGTTGATATGGATTGATGTGTGGATTGATGTGTGGAATGATGTGAAGTGATGTGGATTGATGGCGATTGATGTGGAATGATGTGAAGTGATGTGGATTGATGGCGATTGATGTGGAATGATGTGGAGTGATGTGTGGAAGGATGTGGAATGTGTGGATTGATGTGGAGTGATGTGGATTGATATGCTTTAATGTGGATGGATATATGGAATGATGTGGGATAATTAAATGAATGTGGAATGATGTGAGATGATGTGAATGAATGTGGAATGATGTGAGATAATGTGAATAAATGTGGAAATGATGTGAATGAATATGGAATGATGTGAATAAATGTGGAATGATGTGGGATAATGTGAATGAATATGGAAATGATGTGGGATGATGTGAATTGATGTGGAACAATGTGGGATGATGTGAATTGATGTGGAAAAATGTGGAATAATGAGAAATGATGTGGAATGATGTGGAATCATATGGAATGATGAGAAATGTTGTGGAATGATGACAAATGATGAGGAATGATGTGAAATAATGAGGAATGATGTGGAAAGATGAGAATTTTGCTTGGAAACTGTATTTGCATATGTGAAGCCTGTTTTTTAAAGATTGTTTTACGTGAAGAATGTTAGGGAAGCATTTTGACTATCTTATGGAATGAGTTCGGGGGGGGACCTAAGTGGAAAATGTTGCAACAACTAACGGAGAGTCAAATAAGGATGTCTCGCATGGCAAGGTCAGCCGAGGTCTTGAGTGACTAGCCTCAGTTGGTCAGCCGAGGTCTTGAGTGACCACCCTCGATTGGTCAGCCGAGGTCACAGTTGACAAGTCTCAATTGGGTAAAAATGGTGAGCTTTCAGTACAGTGGATGAGGGGCCAAGGAAGCGGCCTATGAGTGAAGTGCTATGTCACCTACAAAAGAACCTAGAGGGTGCTGACCATACGGTGCTCTGGCTCTGGGTCACCCAGGTACCCACGCGTGTGTTGAGGAAGAAAATAAGTTGGAGTTGTTTTTTGAACACGGGCATGGATCTGGTTGATTGGCCTTACTGGTCTTCAACAGATGAGTTCATGGCTCTTTTTGATAATTGGATCTTGTTGGTTGATCTAACTGATCTTCAACAACAGAGAGTCTATATGGATTTTATGTAAAAATCATGATTATACTCCTAAGCCTAGGGAACTATTAAAAAGGTCCTTGAGTGAAGTACTAGTAGGTGAGCCTAGAGGGACTGACCAGGTGCTGAGCGTTCTGGTTGCCGATGATGCCATAGGTACGTTGAAGAAGGAATGACTAGAAATTAGAATTAGAATGAGGTCGTGGGGACCTAAGTGGAAAAGTTGGAAATTGGAACCTGGAAATGGAATACTGAGGATTATGATGGAAACACTGTGGTTTTATTGCAATGTTGTTTTGGAAATAGTTGAATCTAAGAAAAGACAATTTCATATTGGGTGCGTAAGTGGTGTGTCTATTTAATTTTTGCATGAGTGCCGGCTAGGGGGCATGGGAACTCTTTTCCCTAGTACTCGGGACAAAACATAACCAAATTTTTATAATGGATCCTATCGGGTGGTTGGCTAACCAATAGGATTGGATGGGGTTAGGCTGGATCGATGGATTCCTATAATAAAATTCAATTTTGTTAAAGTTACGATAGTTGAAGTAAGTCACGGGATAATCCTTATTCTATGGAAAAGAATCAAATGTTGTGCCTCTTTTGATGGGGAAAAAAGCGTTGGTCTCTATGAACCAAGTGCAAGTTTCTCCTTTGACTCGGCCATGTGACCCACGGGTTCAGTTGGAATACAAAGGATAGTTAAGTCTCTTGACTACATTAGAAGATTTTCCTGGAGAAATTGCTTATGCTTTCTAGGTGAGGATATTTTTTTACGGGTTCTTTTTGGAAGAGCCAGGTCACCGGAATAGTCCCTTGCCTGGACATTCGTGGGCGAGGCCCCGAGTGACAAGCTCTGCCGCACCCTACGTGTGAGGTTGCTACTTCTGCTACCAGCACTCCAGAGTTCGATGCGCAGAGAGGGCAGGGATCTCACAAAACTGATATTAAAGAAAATTTGGTTGAAGTTGATAAACCAAGAAACAAAAAAAAGACAAAAATTTACGAATTGCTAGTGAAATATTGTAATTGTGTGTTGAAATTCTTACGAGGTGATATTCAGAATGGAAATTCATAAATGGGAAATTGGGTTTAAATGGAAATACTGCATTTGTGTGGAATCCCCGACTTGTTTGAGGCCTAGATATGATGGTATTTGTCTTATAATACCAAGGTCCGTGACTACCCATATATACCGTGGGTATAGCTGTAGCTCTATACTGACAATATATGCGAGCGAATCTAAGACCTTGAATTTATGAGCAAAAATGCTATCCTAGATGATGATTTGATTTTTTTTTTGAATGCTAGTTGATATAATTTTAGAATTCTGGTTGAAAATTTGATGAATTGATTTGGATTCTGATTGAAGGATGATGACTTTTGAATTCTGGTTGAAAGTAGATAAGTTGAATAAGTCATGATAATGATGAAATGGAGAGAAATCTATTGATGATGTTAGTAGCTTGGTAGACAATCAAGACTTTCAGCATATCACTATAAGATTATCATGCTGACGGATTGTTTGCACCTTGTCCTTTGGCCCAGTGGACCCAATTATGGAATGGCAAATCAAGAACCTATATAACTAAATTCCCATGGGGAATGTTCGGATGTTAATTGGAAATTACTGGTCTGATGGACCATTGATGTGTTAAGGATATGAATAAACTATTTTCTAATAATGAGTTCTGTATGTTTCTTCTTATAGAAGGGATCTTTATCCCAAGATTTTCAGAGGGTTGAACAAACTTTAAGGAACCCCAGAACCAGCTGGATCTAAAGTTTAACTCCTTTTGAATTATAAATAAAGTGGTCTTTTCACCTGAGTGTCTTGGTTAAATTGGAAAAAGGGACTTGACAAAGAATTTTCATATTGATAGAATCATGGATCCAAGTCGTCGTGGTAGAAATGTTACCCGTGACGACTTGATGAGGAAGAGCTCAACCCAGATGTTCGTAAAGGTCTTCATAGATCTCATCCTAGACCTTTCAAAGGTGAAGGGGAGCACTTGGGAGAAATAGCAGTGAAGTGGATCAAAGCTATGGAGGAGTACTTCGATGTCAGAGGTTACAACGATAAAAGTAAGGTGGCCCTTGCCAGGCTGAAGATCGTAGAGACAGCCAGAGCAATGTGAAGAAACCACTGCAAGATAAATTGCTTGGATCAGAACACCCAGACATGGGATGGTCTCAAGGCATACCTCAGAAAGAGATTTTATCCTCCCTCCAGGCTTCTTGGAAATAAAGATGAATGAGTTTCTTGAGCTAAACCAGGGGAGCCGAACTATGGAGGAATATTACCAGGCATTCGCTCTCCTCCTCAAATACTTGCCACCATTGCTGGATGAAGAACAGCTGATGGCCAGGTTCATTCAGGGAATGAACGAACCCTTGGATACCTTGATGAAGAATGTTAAGCCAATTTCTATGGCTGAAGCAGTGCGGATGGCGAAGGATTTCGCCAAGGCCTTTGTTGTCAAGGTCCTGCCAAAGCCAACACCCTCGTCTTTCAAAAGATTCCTAACCCTAGAAAGTGATTCCAACTTTCCGCCTCCTAAGGAACAGCAAGGTCCTAATCAAACCCAGGATACGAGATGTTTCAGGATGGAAGGAAGGCCTTTTCCTCGGAACACAATCCCCTGGAACGCAACTTAAGAAGTTCCACCCTTGAACAAAGGAATTAAATGCTTTAACTGCCAAGGATACGGTCATCCTAGCATGGAATGCCTAACTCCTTTTGGATCAAGGTTTTCAGGAAAAGGAAGTCAAGGACCAAGCTTCCAGATTCCAGCTGCTTCCTTCCAGAGTAATCAAGGTCCCTCCTGTCAAAATCAGGGAAACCCCAGAGGTATACTCCCTAACCAATCCCCAGCTTCTTCGATGCAAAGTAATGCAAGATCTTAGTGTCATAATTGGGGAAGTCAAAGAGATAAGTTCCCAAACCAGCCATCTAGTTCCAAGGCAGTAACGTTGGAAGTAATAGAAGAAGAAAGAGATGTAAGAGATTATCCTCCAATGCGAGATGAGGACATCTCGCGTTTTTTAAGCGGGGTAGGATGTAAGATTCTTCTCTCTAGCTTTTGATTATGTAAAGGTGTAAAAACCTTCCCTTCATTCTCTTGTAATGATCCCCCCCTTCAGAATGGAAAAAGATCTTGTTTGACCCTGTTTTGGTCTAGAGAGAGAAAATATTCTAGAGAGAGATAATACAGCTTTGAAATATTTTTGAAAAAGTAGTTTCTTCTAGTCAATAGGAAGTGATCCCCTTAAATAGAAGTTTAAAAAGAGTTTTCCAATGTGTAATAGAAATTAATTGAATATGTGCACTAGACACCTTAGCCTAGGGGTACCTATTTTCAGAAAATTATGGATTAAGGTCCAAAGAGTGTTCTAATGGGCCTATAGGATTAATCTAAGTTTTTGAATAAGAAAAATTCAAGAATAAAAGAAAATCCACCAAAAATGAGTAAATTCTCACATAAGATGAAGAGTTGATTAGTACTAGCACTTAATAGTATAAAAATGGAAATTTTGACACCTCAGGAGGGTGAGTGGAGCTCATGAAGGAGTCACCTAGAATCTCCATCATTAACCTAATTTTTAATTTAAAAAAATGAGATATTTTATTTCTCCTCTCTCCTCTTCAAACTAGATCAAAAAAGTGGACCTAACTAGTCCAAAAAAGTGGGCCTAACTTGTCCAAATTGGATCAAACTGAAGCTGGAAGCATCTAGATCTCAGTTGGGCTTGGTTGGTGGCCTCCCTCACCTATAAATAGACCCCCATTCCTTTTTATTTTCATCTTAGAGTAATTCCATGCTAGTGTAATTTTCATTATAGTGTATTTGTGTGTGTGTCTGTGTATATATACATACATATATATATGTGTATATATATATGTGTGTGTGTGTGTGTAGTGTATACATATACATACATACATACATACATACATATATATATATATGTATGTATGTATGCATATAGGTATATATAAAGGTTTACTTAAAAACAAGGTAGATGTCCATGGAAGGATTAACGTAGAGCTACAAGTTCATGAACTTACATGTATATTCTTCTTTAGCCCATATACAAGTTTTTAAGAGTTATGTATTATTGTGATTATGTATGCAAGTTCATGAAAAAATATAAATATAGGGCATTTCTACTTAAAGAGAATGCGGGGGAGACACAGAGCTTAAGTTCCTTGCAAGCAAACACACACACACAAGAGAGAAATGGATGGCTGAATTTTATTCTATCTTCTTCCCTTCTCTACGACCATACACAAGACAGAGAAATGAATGGATAAATTTTTTTTTATCTTCTTCTCTTCTCTACAACCATATAACTAAAAGATAAGAGTTCATTTACATAAAGGAAAAGTACTCTTCTACAAAAACATACAATGAGAGATCCATAGTGTGAACCTGATTATATGAGCTGGCACTATAACTATGCCACAACTCTAGTACTCCAAAGTGGCTATGGAAATCTTTTCAAATAACCAAGATTTATCTAGCAAACAATTCAAGGTATCTCTTTCCAAGTGACCAAGTGGCTTATGCATATGGAGCACATCCTTACAATCTTCCAAATGATGGTAAATGTTTGGAAGGTTGGTACCCCCGTGTGGTGTGTGTGCATGAGACGTGTTGGCTCACTCACGTCTGCACATACTATAAAAGGAGATGTAAGTCATAAAAAGAAGAAGAGAATAGAAGAGTAATCAACTCATAGCAAATAACTCACATATTTAAAATCGATTCAAATTACCTTTATAAAATATGTCATATAATTATCTATGCTCTTATGCGAGTGGTTTATTTTTTGTGTATTTTATTGATGTGAGTTATCCCATTTCTTGGGGTTATACATGCTCTCTATATTATTTCACAATTTTTTATTTTTTTTATATTATACATGCTCTCTATATTATTTCACAGTTTTTTATTTTTTTATATTTCATAAATAAAGTGGATGAATTAAATAATAGTAATCAAAAGATGAATTGTGATTGGATTATACTTGCCAAAATACCACTTGACTGAAAGGTTATTAAATCATATTAATGTTAAAACTTATAAATTATTAGCGTTGTTTCATTGTTTTCCAGTAAACCTAATTACATATATATATTGTGAAGACTTCTCGGGGGGTGCACTAAAGCTACCCCAAGCCTTGAAGCTAGTCTTGTGTGCGTGCCGCACACGATAGATACACTCTGTGCACATGACATACTCCCCTTCCTCTAAGAGCTCACTCCTGAGCTCAGTAGAAACCCAGGGTAATCCCTCTGAAGGGTAGTCAATGTCTCCCATGTAGCGTCCTCCTCCACACGATTCTTCCACTTGATCTTGTATTCTGTGAGTAGCGTATGCCGCAATCGTCTTTCACAAAATCCAAGAATCTTTTTTGGTTCGTGTGGCACAAATGTCATATCCTCGACATCTATGATTTCTTGAGGAGTGACTAACTAGTTTGTTCCACCCAGTACTTCCTTAAGTCTACTGACATGAAATACGAGATGAACTTTCACATGAGAAGGCAAGTCTAATTCCTATACAGCTAAACCAATCCGGCGTGTCTTGAGCACTTCTTATAGATTCCTTCGCAACTTGTAACATTTCTTGCATGTCTTGCAATGCAGTAAACCCTCGACATCCCACTGTCTCCAAGCTTCAAGCCACGTGGAGCTCTGATACCATGTCAGAATGCACATTGGAAATGAAGACAACTGCTGTAGAGAGCAAAACGCAAATGAAAGAGAGAGAGAGAGAGAGAGAGAGAGAGAGAGAAGCTGTGTAACTCTCTATATACACTCAAGAAAATCCTGGATATACAACTGGGAAGTGTGGGGGGCAAGGGGCCATTTTATATGGCCCTAGGCTACTAGTCGGCCAGTCTAAAACAGGCCAACAGCAGCAAAAGCTCACGACTAGCACTTGGGCTGCTCAAAACATCCCTTATATAAAGGGGTCATTGCCTCTCTATGCAAGGTTTCCTCCTCTTGTGACATTGTAAATTTCTTTATGCACTTATTTATGCATAAAATCAAAATTGATCAGAATAACTCTTTTGAAATTTAAAAAAAAAATCTTTATGCTCCTTTCTATGCATAAAATCAAATTTCATGAGAATAACTCTTTTGAAATAAAAATAAATTTCTTTATGCACCTTTCTATGCATAAAATTAAATTTGATGAGAATAACTCTTTTGAAATTAAAAAAAATTCATTATGCACCTTTCTATGCATAAAATCAAAATTGATGAGAATAACTCTTTTGAAATAAAAATAAATTCTTTATGCACCTTTCTATGCATAAAATCAAATTTGATGAGAATAACTCTTTTGAAATAAAAATAAATTTCTTTATGCACCTTTCAATGCATAAAATCAAATTTGATGAGAATAACTCTTTTGAAATAAAAATAAATTTCTTTATGCACCTTTCTATGCATAAAATCAAATTTGATGAGAATAACTCTTTTGAAATAAAAAATCTTCTTTATGTACCTTTCTATGCATAAAATCAAAATTGATGAGAATCATTCTTTTGAAATAAAAATAAATTTCTTTATGCACCTTTCTATGCATAAAATCAAATTTGATGAGAATAACTCTTTTGAAATAAAAATAAATTCTTTATGCATTCTTTACACATCTATTCATGCATAATTTCAATTTTAGGGAGAATAACACTTTCGAAATAAAAATAAATCTTTTATGCATCTTTCTATGCATAAATTCAATTTTAATGAGAACAACTCTTTTGAAATAATAATAAATTTCTTTATGCATCATTCTATGCATAAAATTAAAATTGATGAGACTAACACTTTTAAAATAAAAATAAATTCTTTATGCACCTATTTATGCATAAAATCAAAATTGATGAGAATAACTCTTTTGAAATAAAAATAAATTTCTTTATGCACCTTTCTATGCATAAAATCAAAATTGATGAGAATAACTCTTTTGAAATAAAAATAAATTTCTTTATGCACCTTTCTATGCATAAAATAAAAATTGATGAAAATAAATATTTTGAAAAAAAAATTAATTCTTTATGCACCTTTCTATGCATAAAATCAAAATTGATGAGAATAACTCTTTTGAAATAATAATAAATTTCTTTATGCACCTTTCCATGCATAAAATCAAATTTGATGAGAATAACTCTTTTGAAATAAAAATCAAAATCAAAATTGATGAGAATAACTCTTTTGAAATTTTAAAAAAAATTTATGCACCTTTCTATGCATAAAATCAAAATTGATGAGAATAACTCTTTTGAAATAAAAATAAATTTCTTTATGCACCTTTCTATGCATAAAATCAAATTTGATGAGAATAACTCTTTTGAAATAAAAATAAATTTCTTTATGCACCTTTCTATGCATAAAATCAAAATTGATGAGAATAACTCTTTTGAAATAAAAATAAATTTCTTTATGCACCTTTCTATGCATAAAATCAAAATTCATAAAAATAAATCTTTTGAAATAAAAATAAATTCTTTATGCACCTATTTATGCGTAAAATCAAAATTGATGAGAATAACTCTTTTGAAATAAAAATAAATTTCTTTATGCACCTTTCTATGCATAAAATTAAATTTGATGAGAATAACTCTTTTGAAATAAAAATCAAAATCAAAATTGAAGATGAGAATAACTCTTTTGAAATAAATATAAATTTCTTTATCCACCTTTCTATGCATAAAATCAAATTTCATGAGAATAACTCTTTTGAAATAAGAATAAACTTCTTTATGCACCTTTCTATGCATAGAATCAAAGTTGATGAGAATAACTCTTTTGAAAAAAAATAAATTTCTTTATGCATCTTTCTATGCATAAAATCAAAATTGATGAGAATAACTCTTTTGAAATAAAATTAAATTTCTTTATACACCTTTCTATGCATAAAACCAAATTTGATGAGAATGACTCTTTTGAAATAGAAATAAATTCTTTATGCACCTTTCTATGCATAAAATCAAAATTGATGAGAATAACTCTTTTGAAATAAAAATAAATTTCTTTATGCACCTTTCTATGCATAAAATAAAAGTTGATGAGAATAACTCTTTTGAAATAAAAATAAATTTCTTTATGCACCTTTCTATGCATAAAATCAAAATTAATGAGAATAACTCTTTTGAAATAAAAATAAATTTTTTATGCACCTTTTCTATGCATAAAATCAAGATTGATGAGAATAACTCTTTTGAAATATAAATAAATATCTTTATGCACCTTTTTATGCATAAAATCAAATTTGATGAGAATAACTCTTTTGAAATAAAAATAAATTCTTTACGCACCTTTCTATGCATAAAATGAAAATTGATGAGAATAACTCTTTTGAAATAAAAATAAATTTCTTTATGCATCTTTTTATGCATAAAATCAAAATAACACTTTTAGGAAACACAATTGGTGGGGATTACTCTTTTTGAATAATAAAAGTTAAAACTTACTTCACCATTTTATAGAAAATTTCACCATAACCTATTTATGCATAAAATCAAACTAACACTTTTAGGATACACAATTGGTGGGGATTACTCTTTTTGAATAATAAAAGTTAAAACTTACTTCACCAATTTTTAGAAAATTTTGCCATAACCTCCTTTGTATGACTAACCATTTCTCAAATTTTCCTATCTTAAAATTACTTTAAATTATCCCCAAATGGTTTTAAGCACTCTAAACTAATCAAATCTCACTCTTAAAAGAGAAACTATATGAAAAGTTTAATTCCAAAAATTAGATTACTTATCTAGGATAAAGAAGGGCTGAATTTAAGAATGAGAGGGGGGGAAAGCCTTTCCAGCAAGGCATAGCATCAGATTATCATTTTAAAGATAACAAAAATTAGAAAACCATTAAAAGAATAAAGAAAAAGTAAGATTTCTAACTTACATAAATTTCTGAGAGCTTTCCTTTGGCTTGATGGTTTGAGGGATCTACTCTTGTTTGCAACAAGAGTGGCCACCAATTCTTTAGAAGAGGGAAAGATCAAAAACTAATGAATTATTAAAAAATTCATAGTTCTTCGCTCTAGGGTGGAGAAGAGTAATAGTGTATAAAACACTATTAAACTTCAACAAAGGGGGAGGCTTCTATTTAAAGGAAAAAGTGAGCTTATAAAACCAAGTAAATCGATTCTAAAATTTTCCAAATCAGTTTGGTCAAATTTTGACCATTTTTAGGTCAGTTTAGCTTACTTTTTGGAACTAGACTTGAATTAGGAGAGAGGAGAGATGAAATATCTCAATTTTTGATAATTTTAAACTCCACCACACGTGAAGTAGGCACCTCCTTCATGAGGGGGGAATTCCCATTGTGAGGTGTCAAAAATCCTTTTTTTAGTAATTCCTTTGGTCCTTAGTCCACTCTTCATCTTATGTGAGTATTTACTCATTTTTTAGGGGATTTTCTTTATTTCTTCTATTTATCTTCTCCACACATTTGGATAAATCTGATTGGCCCCTTGAAACCTTAATTTAAATTCTCCACACATTTGGATAAATCTGATTGGCCCCTTAAAACCTTAATTTAAATTTTTTCAAAAATCTGGACCCTTGGGATAAGGTCTCTTGAAAAGATTATACTTGATTTTTAATACACCTTCTGAAAATCTTTTTGAACTTCTGTTTCGGGGGAGCTTATTTTAATAAGAAGAGATATTTTTTCATCCAAAAATATTCAAAATCTGAATAACCTCTCTCTAGAATATTTTCTCTCTCTAGGTCAAAACAAGCAGAAACAAGATCTTTTATATTTCTGAAGAGGGGATTGATTATAGGGGAAGATACTGGACATCCTGAGAGGTTCGGGAGGAATCATACGTTCTACCGCACTCAAAAAACGCGAGATGTTCTCATCTCGCAAAACTAGAGGAGAATTCTTTTCCTTAAGATCCAACTGATTCTGGGTTCTTTATAGTCTCGAGAACCCAACAGAATCCTGGGATAAAGATCCCTTATATAAAACTCATCATCCGATAAATAATTCACTCAGATCATAACATTCAATCCAACAGAATCCTAAGATAAAGATCCCTTATATAAAACTCATCATCAGATAAATAATTCACTCAGATCATAACATTCAATCCTTATCACAATAATGGTCCATTAGACCGAGATTTCTATCTGAACAGTCCGCCATGGAAATTTTTAATTTTACACCCCTTAACTTGATCCACTGGGTCAAGTGTTAACAACATCAATCTGCTAGCACAATCCACTAATCTCATAGTGATTTGTAGAAGTCATTAACGTCATTCTAGCTATGAACATTATCACAGCGACTCATCTCATTCTTCCTTATTATGGTTTTGCTTAGTTATTACAATTCAGCCAAAATTCAGAAATCTTCATTTTTCAATTAGAATCCAAATCAACTCATCAGTTCTCAATCAGAATTCAAAATCATATCAACCACATTCGGATTCATCATCTAGATAGTATTAATGCTCACAATTTCAAGTCTTAGATTTACTTGTATATACTGCCAGTAAAGAGCTGTAGTTATACCCTCGGTATATATGGGTAGTCACAGTCCTTGGAACTATATCAAGATAAATACCATCATGTCTAGGCCTCAAGCAAGTCAGGGATTCCATACAATTGCGGTACTTCCATCTAGAGACCCAATTACCAATTTACGAATTTCAGTTTGAATATTAATTTGTATGAATTTTATCACATAATTACAACCTTTCACTGCTTCTTCATAAATTTTTGACATTTTTCGCTTCTCAGTTGATCCTCATTAGCCAATTTGCACTGATACTAGCTGTAAGATCCTAGACCCCACTACGCAACAAATTTGGGGGTGCTAGCAGCAGCGGAAGTAGCACTTCTTGCATGGGGCAGGGTCCCACACTCAGGGCCTCGCCCCCACGGATATCCAGACAAGAGACTAATCCATCGGTTCTTCCAAAACTGAACTCGGAAAAACTTCCCTTGCCCAGAAAGCACGGGCAATTCCTCTAGGATAACTTTTCTCTAACATAGTCAAAAGCCTTAGCAAACTGAACTCATCTGACCGAACCCTTAAGTCCCATAGTCAAATTAGGGAAAAAGACTGCACTTGGATCATAGAGACCAATGCTTTTTTTCTCATTGAGAGGCACAGCCGTTGATTCTTTTCCATAGAACAATTTTTAATCCACAATTTACTTTATCTATCGTACTATACAGAAATTGAGTCTCGATTTACAGATCCATCAGTCCAGTCCCATGGGATAGCCAACCACCCAACCACTCTAGTGATGCGGTCCATTTAGGAATTTTGTTAGGTTTTGTCCCGAGTACCAAGGAAAAGAGTTCCCAGTCCCCCTAGCCGGATCTTCATGCTAACATAAAACTAGTTACACCACTTACACACCAATATATGAACTTGCTTTTTTCACAGATTCAACAATCTTTAAAACAATCATTTAATGAAACCATAGTGTTACTGATCATAATCCTCTAATTATCCAGTTGAATCCTAAATTTCCAATTCCTTCCTTCATTGGTGTACCTATGGCATCATTAGCAACCAGAACGCTCACCTCCTGTTTACTCAGGGGCCTTTTTAATAGTTCCTAGCTCATACTACCCGGCAATATAATCACATAAAAATATCCAGATGGAATCTCCATTGAAGATCAGCAAGATCAACCAACAGATCCATATAAACGACCCATGGACTCATCTGTTGAGGAGCAGCAAGGTCAATCAACCAGATCCATGCCCGGATTCAGAAAACAACTCTTACTCCTTGTTCTAATATCTTTCCCGACGTACTCGTGGGTATCTTCGGCGACCGAGAGCCGGAGAACCGTATGGTCAGCACCCTCTAGGATCCTTCGCAGGTCACCTAGCGCTCACTCATAGGCCGCTTCCTTGGTCCCTCATCCACTGTACCGGAAGCTCACCATTTAATCAAACCGAGGCTGGTCCAGACCTCGACCGGCCTTGCTACGCGAGACGTCCTCCGATGACTCTCCGTCACAGCAGTTGCAACTTTAACAGGTAGGTCTCCACCACGACCTCATTCACAAGACGGTCAAAATGCTTTCCCAGCATTCTTGACATAAAGCAGTCATTTCAAAACAGATTTCACAAACAGATATAGTTCTAATAATATTTCCATCTTTTCTCATTACTCTACATCCTTTCACATTAGACCCCATCTTTGTTTCATCTTACCACAATTTTTTTTCATCATCGATCCCTATCACATCACATCATTCTTACATCAAATCACATCCAATCGCATCATCCACACATCAATTCACATCATCCATACATCCATCCACATCAATCCACATGTCAATCCACATCATTCAAACATCCATGCACATCAATCCACATTATTCACACATCAATCCACCTCATCCATACATCCATCCACATCATTCACTCATCATACACACACCAATCCACATCATCCACATTATCCACACATGCATCCATATCTTCCATACATTCATCCACATCAATCCACATCATCCAAACATCCATACACATCAATCCACATTATCCACACATCAATCCACCGTATTTCATAAGCATTCCCATTCTCATCTAATCACATCTCTTTCTATCTCATCAGTTATTTCTTGATTTATCGTCATCAGATCTCACCCACTTGCATCTACCCATATATCTCATCACTTCGCATACATTAACATCTATCCAGTTTGCATTGCATCTTATCACATTCATTTCACATCACATCTCATTCATTCACATGCTAACACATTCATTCATGTCCCTTATCATTTATTCACATCCCGATTCACATCACATCACATCCATTCACATCCCTTATCATTCATTCACATCCATTATCATTCATTCACATCCCGATTCACATCACATCACATCCATTCACATCCCTTATTATTCATTCACATCTCGATTCACATCACATCACATCCATTCACATCCCTTATTATTCATTCACATCCCGATTCACATCACATCACATCCATGCACATCCCTTATCATTCATTCACATCCTATATCATTCATTCACATCCGGATTCACATCACATTACATCCATTCACATCCCTTATCATTCATTCACATCCTATATCATTCATTCACATCCTTTATCATTCATTCAGATCCGGATTCATATGCTATCACATTCATTCACATCCTATATCATTCATTCACATCCCTTATCATTCATTCACATCCTGATTTATATTCTATCACATTCATTCACATCCTATATCATTCATTCACATCCCTTATCATTCATATCTATCCAATTTACATCACATCTCATCGCTTCAATTCTGGTTCATATCCATCACATTTACATCCACATATATTCTCCCACATACTTCCACATCTATCTTTTCACATACACACATCCACATCCATCCTTCACATACATCCACATCCATACTTATCACATACATCCACATCTATTCTTTAACATACATCTACTTCTATTCTTCACATACATCCACTTCTATTCTTCACATACATCCATTCATCCATCCATTGATTCCCATCTATCAGATTCACATTGCTTCTCATCACATCTATTCACCTTACATTCTCGCCACTCCTATTCTCATCACATCTATTCACCTTACATTCTCGCCACTTCTATTCTCATCACATCTATCCATTCATTCATTCTCATCTATTTGATTCATATCACATATCATCACATCTATCTACCTCTCATTCTCATTACTTAAATTTTCATCACATCTATTTTGTATTCATTCTTATCTATCACATCCCATCTCATCACATCCCTTCTTAGAATGCAAGAGAATCCCTATTTTTTTAAATAAAGATTCTTTACACATCTATTTATGCATAATTTCAATTTTAAGGAGAATAACACTTTCAAAATAAAAATAAATCTTTTATTCATCTTTCTATGCATAAATTCAATTTTAATGAGAATAACTCTTTTGAAAGAAAAATAAATTTCTTTATGCATCATTTTATGCATAAAATCAAAATTGATGAGAATAACTCTTTTGAAAGAAAAATAAATTCTTTATGCACCTATTTATGCAAAAAAATCAAAATTGATGAGAATAACTCTTTTGAAATAAAAAAAAATTTCTTTATGCACCTTTCTATGCATAAAATCAAATTCGATGAGAATAACTCTTTTAAAATTAAAAAAAAATCTTTATGCACCTTTCTATGCATAAAATAAAAATTGATGAGAATAACTCTTTTGAAAAAAAAAATCTTTATGCACCTTTCTATGCATAAAATCAAAACTGATGAGAATAACTCTTTTGAAATAAAAAAACATTTCTTTATGCACCTATCTATTATGCATAAAATTAAAGTTGAAAAGAATATTTGTTTTAAAATAAAAAATAAATTTCTTTATGCACCTTTCTATGCATAAAATCAAAATTGATGAGAATTACTCTTTTGAAATAAAAAAAAATCTTTATGCAACTTTCTATGCATAAAATCAAATTTGATGAGAATAACACTTTTGAAATAAAAATAAATTTTTTATGCACCTTTCTATGCATAAAATCAAATTTGATGAGAATAACTCTTTGAAATAAAAATAAATTTCTTTATGCACCTTTCTTTGCATAAAAACAAAATTGATAAGAATAAATATTTTGAAATAAAAATAAATTTCTTTTTGCACCTTTCTATGCATAAAATCAAATTTGATGAGAATAACTCTTTTGAAATTAAAAAAAATCTTTATGCACCTTTCTATGCATAAAATCAAAATTGATGAGAATAACTCGTTTAAAATAAAAATAAATTTATTTATGCACCTTTCTATGCATAAAATCAAAATTGATGAGAATAACTCTTTTGAAATAAAAATAAATTTATTCATGCACCTTTCTATGCATAAAATCAAATTTGATGAGAATAACTCTTTTGAAATAAAAATAAATTCTTTATGCACCTTTATATGCATAAAATCAAAATTGATGAGAATAATTCTTTTGAAATAGAAATAAACTTCTTTATGCACCTTTCTATGCATAAAATCAAAGTTGATCAGAATAACTATTTTGAAATAAAAATAAATTTCTTTATGCACCTTTCTATGCATAAAATCAAATTTGATGAGAATAACTATTTTGAAATAAAAATAAATTTCTTTATGCACCTTACTATGCATAAAGCCAAATTTGATGAGAATAACTCTTTTGAAATAAAAAAAATTTCTTTATGCACCTTTCTATGCCTAAAATCAAGATTGATGAGAATAACTCTTTTGAAATAAAAAAAAAATTCTTTATGCATCTTTCTATGCATAAAATCAAGATTGATGAGAATAACTCTTTTGAAATAAAAATAAATTTCTTTATGCACCTTTCTATGCATAAAATCAAGATTGATGAGAATAACTCTTTTGAAATAAAAATAAATTTATTTATACACCTTTCTATGCATAAAGTCAGAGAATTGATGAGAATAACTCTTTTGAAATAAAAATAAATTTCTTTATGCACCTTTCTATGCATAAAATCAAATTTGATGAGAATAACTCTTTTGAAATAAAAATAAATTCTTTATGCACCTTTCTATGCATAAAACCAAAATTGATGAGAATAACTCTTTTGAAATAAAAATAAATTTCTTTATGCACCTTTCCATGCATAAAATCAAAATTGATGAGAATAAATCTTTTGAAATAAAAATAACTTTCTTTATGCACCTTTATATATAAAAATAAATTTTTTATGCATCTATTTATGCATAAAATCAAAATAACACTTTTACGATACACAATTGGTAGGGATTACTCTTTTTGAATAATAAAAGATAAAACTTACTTCACCAATTTTTTGAAAATTTTGCCATAACCTCATTTGTATGGCTGACCATTTTTCAAATTTTTCTATCTTAAAATTATCCCCAAATGGTTTTAAGCACTTTAAACTAATCAAATTTCACTCTTAAAAGAGAAACAATATGAAAAGTTTAGTTCCAACAATTAGATTACTTATCTAGGATAAAGAAGGGCTGAATTTAAGAATGAGAGAGGGGGAAAGCGTTTCCAGCAAGGCATAGCATCATATTATCATTTTAAAGGTAACAAAAATTAGAAAACCATTAAAAGAATAAAGAAAAAGTAAGATTTCTAACTTACATAAATTTATGAGAGCTTTCCTTTGGCTTGATAGTTTGAGGGATCTACTCTTGTTTGCAACAAGAGTGGCCACCAATTCTTTAGAAGAGGGAAAGGTAAAAAACTAATGAATTATTAAGAAATTCATAGTTCTTGGCTCTGGGGGGTGGAGCAGAGTAACAGTGTATAAAACACTATTAAGCTTCAGCAAAGGGGGAGGCTTCTGTTTAAAGGAAAACGTGAGCTTCTAACCAAGCAAACTAATTCTAGACTTTTCCAGATCAATTTGGTCAAATTTTGACCATTTTTAGGTCAGTTTAGATTACTTTTTCGAACTAGACTTGAATTAGGAGAGAGGAGAGATGAAATATCTCAATTTTTGATAATTTTAAACTCCACCATACATGTGAAGTAGGCACCTCCTTCATGAGGGGGGAATTCCCATTGTGAGGTGTCAAAAATCTATTTTTTTAGTTACAAAATGGGACCATCATCATCATATATATAGCCTATGGAGCTAATCCCCGGGTAGGAGGAGGAGGGGGCCATCAAGGATATCGAGCATCAGGTTAGCCTGTAGAAGGCTCTACAGATCCACTGGCGTGGGAAGGTGGCTCTGTGTCTCTGAGAGAGAGAGAGAGATATGTTGAGCGCCTACTAAAGACCTAATGGGCCTATGAGAGTAAGAAAAGCTTTGCGTGTGAAAGAGGAGGGAAAAGTAGACAAGGGGCATGTGGACTCTGGAGCCTCCAAAGAATCCGGGGGAGGTCACCTTCTGAAAATATTTTTGAACTTCTGTTTTGGGGGAACTTATTTTAATAAGAAGAGATATTTTTCCATCCCAAAATATTCAAAATGTGAATAACCTCTCTCTAGAACATTTTTTCTCTAGGGTCAAAACAGGCAGAAACAAGATCTTTTATATTTTTGAAGAGGGGATTGATTACAGGGGAAGATACTGGACATCCTGTGAGGCTGGGGAGGAATCTTACAACCCCTGTGGTAAAATAGTTAAGAATAACTGAATTTTACCAAAAGAATCTTATGGTAGAGCTTGCTTCGAGAAAGCAATAGACATGTAATGAGTATGTCAAGAATATACTTTTTGTTCATAGGCGACCTCAAGTCAAAAGCGGATTCTCCATGTGTTGGCTTTGGGATGATATGATGGCATATTAGGGATAGATTGGTTAGTGCCTAGAAAGACCAAGATATAAAAGCGGGTTTTCATGTTTGGAGATGACAGTAAAGATTATTACTTATAGGGTCAAAGATGTGATGTAGAATTTAGAATGATGTCTACTTTGCAACAAAGCAAGAAAAGTATTTTATGTAGTATACTATTTGCTTATTAATAGTGAGTTACCATTGTGAAGTTAGTAAGTGTAGGATCAAAAATCTATATCTATTGTGGAGATTGGAAGTCCATCAATAGAAAGATTATGTAGCCACATTTGTCGTCGTAAAGTTTGAAAGTGTTTCTCTTTCTAAGCTCCTTAATTGAAGAAAGAATAGATGATCGCTCTCTTGTTGAAGAAATTTGACTAAGCCTAAAGCTGCAAGCAAAGTGAAAATAAGAGTTTACAAATTGATTGATTACCTTGGAGTTTAAGATAATACGATGATAATGTTTTTCATCAGATTTATTATTGTTTATTAAGTTATGATTCCAAGAAAGCTTGTTTATGACATAGATAGTGATTGATTTACAAGATCAAGATACCTTGTGTAATGCCTCAAGATCTATCTAGTTTCTTATTTGGAGTTAAATTTTATGGAATTAAGATGAGTTTAGGAGACCTACTAAACTCTAGTGTATACATGACTAGCTTAACATATATAATAGTTTATCTAAGATAAGATCTATTAGAGATATGAATGAAAGAGAGCACAATACTGAGAGAAAATAATGGTATCGTATTGAAATAGATGCAGTGGTTACTGAGTATGTTGATTTTATCCAAGAGATAGGTAAGAAATGAAGAATCAAGTTAAGAGCTTATTATATCAAGTTAAGATCTTAGATAAGCAAGTTGTCAAGTCATTTTTTTTCCAAGGCTACTTGAAGAAATCTCAAGACAAAGACATATGGATATTTATGGTTTTCTTGAAAGTTAAAAGCGTACGACTTCTCAAGTACTATATCAAGTATAATAGTTGAATAAGAAAAAAAACTATTTCTCAAGAGCTAATGATTGAGGATAAAATATTTTTATCGTCGTCGAGGACAATGATTTTTTAACGAGGCGAGAATGTAACATACCTCCAAGATTAACCAAGTTATGATTAAAGATAATCTTAAGTTTTTGATGTTATAGATTTCAGTAATAATGAATTGCAGCAAGTTTTTAGCAATTTTTCAGAGCAGGCAAAAATTCGAAGTGTCAAAATTAAGTGAAAATTTAAAATTTATTTTCCAATTAGTTAGTGTGCTCAAAGAAAGCCTTTAAGTGTGTATATAGACATGCAAATCGACGAAGTTTCATAAACAAATAAAACGTGACCTATTTTGGGAGTCAACTTTCACATATAGCTGATTTTGGAAATTCTGCCCGCCCTGGGTGGGTTGTAGACTGCACAGATTTTAGTAATTTTAAGTACCCACATGACTAGTTTCTGATAACTGTGCATGAAGTTATACCTATTGCAAAATATAGCCCTAACAATAGATCTAAGAGGCTTGCCAAATCTATAAACAGCCCTTCCACAACTTTTGGAGAGTAGACATGGATTCCCAATCAATCAAGACATCAGCAAATATATCGGGGAAGTACACAAACACTCTTTTTATTATTTTGCTCTAAATTCTTTTGAGATTAAATAAATAAATCAATCAGCATGTATATGAGAGAATTCGAGTTCAGGTATGGCATGCTTAATGGTTAACTTTATTAACTATAAATGATCACCTTAGTCTAAAGACTCATAGAATAAACACTTTTGGACATAAAGTATTAGAAGATAGAATATTTGACTAGTTTGTGACTAGATTTTAGGTATAACCTTCATTAAGGGCTATTTTATGAGAAGCATTTATCTTTCCATGTGTTTAGAATTAGATTTTGACATGAAGACAAAAGTTTAAAACGACAGAAAACTCTACAAGAGGGTATAAGACGCTAGAAAGGTAAATCCCTTTCCTTTTTTAGTTATTCGAGAGTGGGGCACTTTGCTGTTTTGACAGTTTTATCCTTAAAACACAACTTTGACCGTTTTGAATGCTCTCAAAGAGATCTTAGAACTCATTTTTAGAGAACCATCACTGAGACATGTTTTATAGGAGCATTAGAAGTCCTAAAACTTTGTAGTTTTGAATTTTTCCTATTTCTAAATAGATTGAAAGATATTAGTCTCCCAAAGAGACCAGTTGTTAGGCTTTGCCTTAGAAATTGCTATCAAGATTGACTACCTTGTCTATATAGACCAGATGGACTAATACGTAAGCATAGTAATGACTTAGATATAGCAACTAGAGATAATCTTACTAGTTAGAACGTGATAATTCAAAGACTAAGAGAAGTTAAGGACTGTTTCAATTAAAAGTTTGTTTCTATACTTGAGGTTGATTTTGATTGATTTGAATATGCTTGTCTTGAAAGACTGTGGATTACAGATCAGTGTAAGATAATAAGAATGACTTATGATTGCTTTGTTTTGAAATGAATGATTGATATGCATGTGTATGATGAGACTTGACATGAGATTTTGAGATTCGGACAAGGAACGTCGGACAGAGAACGAGATTTATGCCCTCTGGGCATCATGTGGTAGAAACCAAAGAGGACGAGATTCAAAAAGAGGCATACCTGGGACAGTCGTGATGTGGAGGTTAGGTGGACGGGCATCGGAGAAAGCCCTAGATTGCTAGGTTTTGGTCATTATGACTAACCATGTTGTCGAGCATGGTGATGGTGATAGAATCTTAAGATACACATATACATTGTGAATGATTGAGATGCTATGCTATAATTGATAGTAGAGATTTATATCATGTGAATGTTTATTTGAGATTACATGATTCTTTGCTTATGTGATAAGAATCTTGGATATGGCATCCATACTTGTTCGCTATTTGAGAAGGTTCATTCGATTGTATTGCTATGTAGAAATAGCACAATTAAGTGAGTTTCAATGTTTGCTTAGATTACATTGTACGATTAAGATATGGCTAGAATACGGGACCGTTACAATGCTCTTTATGACCTTGTCCAAAGACCTTGTTTTAAAGCACTCTTGGTGAACATTGAAGATCCACCTTCTCCATCGAAGATCCTTTGTGATGAACTCTCTAAATCCGCCATATTCCGAAAGAAGGAACCAATCCCAAATCTACATATTCAGAACTACAAATCTCCATGAAGGTGACCACTCCATTTATCAAGATTGGGGTAGATCCCACATCTTTTGAAGGAAGAGCTGCCTAGGATATAGTCACTATGTCTCAAGAACCTCTTCTACTAGTGTCACCAAGGAAGCAGCAAGATCTCAACCACAAAACCTCGTCTATAACAGCCACTCCCAAAAACAATTACCAATCGCCACATTAGGACCTCAATGGAAGGCTTCTTGGGCCCTTTTATTTGGCAGTTTAAGGAGTCAAACCTTTTCTCTTAAGAAGAAACGTTTTCTAATTAGAAGCTTCAAAATAGCTACTTTATTCGAATTTGAATTTTGGAGGGAAAATGGAATTTAAAATCTAGCGGACAAAACCATATCATGTAACATATCTATGGAAAGCTCTTGATGCGTAGATCACGGATCTATAATCTCCGCTCAAATCAGAGCTTGTATGTAGAAGTTATGGAGGTCCGAAAATTGTAAAATTGCCTCCCCCCCTTTTTGGGGGAAAAAGTGCACCCTTTGACCACTCTTACACCTCTCTTACAAACCCAACATTTCAGTCCACATGGCAACCCCCCATTTGGCTATTCCTTAATCACCTTGATTAGGCTTGGGCAAATTAAAGGGCCCAAGAAGACCCCATTCACTTCCTAATGATGATGGCACCAATGGTCAAACCCATGTCTAACAAAAAACTCAAGGATAAAAATTATACTAAAAGGAAAAATCCTCGATTGACATCACAGCAAAAGAAAATGCTCACACCAAGGGATTGTCTCACCATCAATAGCCCCTCTATTTCCAACTCCACAATCCTAGTCTTAACAACCATGGTTATATCATGCCCGTGACTCCTCATAACCATGGTTATATCATGCCCGTGACTCCTCATAATCACGCCAACATATCTTCTTCCAAAGACACAAAGTCATGGTATTTTTGCTTTCTCTCATCATGTCGGAACCAGTAAAGTCCTCTTCCCTCAGTATACATGCAATATTATCATCATAATTCTTACAAGAATCATGCATGTGATTCTTGTCTCTACTTTATCACATTGACTTGGCTATCTTAAATTCCATTAGCACCATCTCTAACATGTGTTTTCCCTTGTTCTTAATGCATATCAATCATCATCTACTAAAAATATAGGATTTTTATCACCGCAATTATTCAATAATCATGGTTATGATTTCTAACCCCTGCAAAATCACAGAGGCTAAAACTCACTCAACTGTGCGACAACATGGCCATAGTGATTTCTCATCATATTTCCAATCCAACTACAATTTCATAGAAGTTTCAACACCGTGATTCTCAAAATCACACCTGTACTTCATTCATAAAGAAGAATAGTCTTAATCTGGCCAATCATCCTTGTCCACAATCCAAGGAAGCAACTACTAAGTGGCTTCACTTTTTACTCACCCAATGGTGGAAACCTTGTCATCAGCACCTTCCAGGTACATCTCTATATGGGGAGACCATGGTGGTGGGTGTATGCACGACCCATGGTACGACCCATTACTACCTGGAATTCCTTAAAGTTTGGCCTCGCCACACCAATAGCCAATATTCTTGTTGAAATGTCCTTTGACACTTTACAACAAAAGACTCCACAACCTCACAAGTTAAGTAAATCCTTTCAATCGTTTTGATTACAAGAGCTCCAACATGAGTTTAAGGACTCGCACTTTTGTACTTCATTAAGTATCAACTTGACCAATGGTCAAAGAGTACCTAGTTGTTCTTAATAGATAAAAAAAGCATATGGGAAGTAAAGTAGGCTAGGCATCACATCTATTCATCTCATATTCTCATCACTTACACCTACCCCTAGATAAAGTCTTTAGTGCAATTAGGAGGACGTGATCAACATGAGGAAGGAGGGGATGTTAACCCGTTTTAGGGTTAACAAGGTTCACCACACCCAATTATATGCCAAAGCATGAGTAATCTATATCAAATGTCAAGGATATGCCTTCTTATAACCCCTTCTGTTTCCAAAGCATGAGTGAATGACCCCTTATGCATTGTGCATTTGTCTCTCGTGCCATCTAGTGCGCATCCCCACCATTGATTAATTAGTTGAGGCGCACTACGTGGAAATCTAGTGGTTGAATTTAACTTTAAATCTTGCCAATCACGCATTTGCTTGCTTGTGTGGAAATCCGCGGCTTGAATTATTTCTTGAAAAGAGAATTTCACTTTTTAGGAGGCTCCTAGGGTCTCCTAATGCAAATTGTGGAGTTTAGTGTGGAAAAAAGCTAGAGTCCAACACATGGTGAAAAACCTCCATCTCTAAATATCGGAGGTAACTTTGACGAATTTACAATAGGCTGAATGTTTTTATAGCTTAGAGTACCCAAAGTCCTCAAAGAAATTTACAAGTAATTTTCAAACTTCACCTCGCCGGTGCCGGTGTGCAAAACTTCCCTGTACCCAACTTCAAGGTCGTAAGATGACGGGGTGTGGCCTGCAGCCTTGATTTCTGACGGGCAGCCCTGCCCTTCAAAATTGACAGGTTTGGTGGAATATAGTAAGCTTTTTCGTATTTAAGTGTCATTCATTTTTAAAATTTGCAAACACTAATATTTTAGTATTAGGGCCAAAATGCTCAAGGACGTCAAACAGCCCTTTCACTTTTTCAAGCGCGTAGCTTGGACGGTGGTTTTGTGAGTGCGGGCGCGCCGGGCGTCTTGTAGACGAGACCGCCACCTAGACATGGTTTTGTAGCGCGAGCCACCGTTTCGTCTTCGTCGAGAACCATGGTTTCCTTCCCAAACCTCGGCCCTCCGGCCTTTACTAAAGCCACCCCCCTTTCGGGTTCGCCTCCACCGCACCTCCATCATCCTCAATTCTCCACCACGCCTGTTGGCACTCAATTCTCCACCACGCCTGTTGACACCAACAGATCAGGCTCGGCGCTAGTTTGCCTGCTGCTAATTATCGCTTTGGCGCCTGCTGTTTATCCTAATGGATCGCCTGAGTGCTGCCGTCCCCAACATCTTGAGGGCTCTATCGAAGAAACAAGTGATGACCACTACTGCAGCTACTAGTAGTAACCGCCGACCTCATCGCTCGCCTACTACAACAACACTCTCCCCAAGCTCGGCCCCGACCCATGCCCCGTCGACGTCAACTCAGCTAACCCCCGCAGATGCAGTGGCACGGGACGCTGTCCTGCAGGTCCTCATGCGGCAAACGCTTGTCCAGCTGAACTGAGCTGCAACCCCCCCCCCCACCCCCCCTCCCTCACTGTACTGTCTTCTCTAATTTGCTGAGGCCGTGCGACAGGAGCCTCTGCAAAACGCGAACTGAGCTTCAACCCCCCCTCACTGTACTACTGTCTTCTCGAATTTGCTGAGGCCGTGGGGCAGGACCCTCTGCAAAACGCCCATAATATATGTATATATATATTCAGCTTAGCACTGTTGTAAATCACTTCTTGCGGAGAAACGTATGTGCTAAGAAGAATTCGCAATTTTCAAGAGCTCTTTCTCCTCCGCCCAAATCGTAAGTGCTGATTATAATTTTCAAGCGTGATTATACACAAGTGAATCCCTAATTTGGAAGTCAGCCCTTCTGTCTGTGCGCGGGACACATATTATTGATGGTCCATCTTACAGTGTGAGAAAAAAGGGATTTTGGGAAAAAAGGGTTTATACAGTGTGAGAAAAAAGGGATTTTGGGCTTTACGCAATCTGACCTCAGTGTGGTGACATCAAATGTGGCACTTTTCTCTAGTAACAAGGCAAGCATGCCCTCAGGCTTCATCTCATAAGCTAATCAACATTGTTCCCTTAGGTCGCAAGCTTTCTGAGCAGACACTACCATTCTCATGTGGCAACAACACACACACACACACACTACTCCCTTCATCATTTTTACTTGCTTTCTTTTGTTTAGGGGATGAATTCTCAAAATTTAGAGCCTTAGTAATCCTAAAAAGTGGTGTGAAAGGTCCTTGAAACTTCAAGATATAGATGCAACATTACACATAAGAAGGGGTTCTCATGCACAAAGGAAGAAATTTCAAAAAGGGATAAATCGAGCTAGGCATTGACCTTGCATTTGTAAGTGTTACAAGATCTTGTTAATACACATTGACCTTCCATTTGAAATTGTCACTATATCTTCTTAATCACAGAGTTAGCCATTCCTCTACTTGCGAAAATTTTTAATAGGGAGGGCTTTCATATAAAACAAGTTCCTTCTCATGCAAGGCCCCCCGAAAGTGGGATTGGAAGATATCTATCCAAGTGGTGATGAAAAAGACAATGTGAAGGGAAAGAAAAGGGAGAGAGAACGTTATTTATCTTCTCAATTGGCCTATTTGATGCATTCATTTGTATCACATAGTCTCTAGAGCTATATCTTAGGGAGCATGAATTTATATGGATCATACACTATTGGAGGTAAAAGAAAAAAGATAAAAATACAACTCTTTAGCTTGAGAAATGAGTTCCAATACATCATTGATGTGCCACAGATAAACAACATGAAAATAACAAGGTCACACCTAGGCAAGGCTGGGGTCTCTAGTTAACGATATAACGATGCAATAAAAGTTATTAAGTACTAAAAAGGCGTAAAAAGACAGTTAGCTCGAATGGTAATAATAGAAACGACTATATTTCTTTTTCTTTTTCTTCCTGTCTATGAGGAGAATTCAAGTTAATTAATGGAGAGGAATTTTGAGACTAGACCTTCTTTCCCACCACATCACTTACCACACATAGAGACCGTCCAAGTGGAAAGGGTAGAGACGAAAAGACAAAGATGATTTCTCTGCATCCAAAAAGACGGATAAAGGTTGAAAGGGAAGAGATATAAACAAGTGATGAAATGGTAGACAAGAGGTGAAAAAGGCAAACATGTGGTGAAAAGGTAGACACATGAATTCCTAAAATGGATAACTATTGAGGAGAGAAGACTTTAAAGGGGAAGATTAAAGGATAACTTCTCTAACAATATGGTAAAAGTGTGGAATTGAGGTCACCATTTATAACATTATGATCAAAAGGGCCAACAAATGACTACATTTTTGGTTCATTCATAAAGAAGGATGGTCCAAGAAGGACACAATGAAGTACAAATCACCTACTGGAGAATGAAGAGAATGGGTTTCTCTCTCTCTCTCTCTCTCTCTCTCTCTCTCTCACACACACACACACACACACACACACACACACACACACACATAGAAACACACACATGTACACATGATTTCTCAAAGGAGCAAGGGAGGTGAGAGTTGGAGAGGAAAGATTATAATAATATATGATATTACAAAACACACACACAGGTGTGTGTGTGTGTGTGTAATTTACATAAAGAATTGTGAGGACCTTATTCAAGAGTAGTTGGCATGATGATGCTTGGTAGAAGGAAAGCACTTACTATTGTCTTCAATTTAATATAGTACTACTATAAGCCTCACAATTAGTTCCTTATATTCTTCAACCTGGTTTAACAACTTTATAATTTAAATGTATGGTTCCATCAAATCTTTTCACATACACAAAGTTAACCCTTTTCACATAGACAAAGTCTTATCATTTAATCTTATATGCAGGCGGGCTTATCATCGAGCCAATCGACGCCATGGGGGCAATCTCACTTGTCTAGTCAGGGCAAACCATGCCTTTGATAGGCATAGGTCTGAGTGGCACGGGATCGAGTGTGGTGCAGGCCCATCACGATATGGCTGTGATGAGCATACGCCACCTACCTCGACTAGACCCACCCCCGTGCAACCGGAATCTTATTCTAGGATTGATTGTGGAAGAGTAGAGAATTCACAAGAATTGATTCAACCATAAAAACCATTGCTTTGCAAGCTTCAACTAAATGAAATTAATTGAAATTCAAACACTTAACAAAATTAAAATACTTAGATCAATACACCCTGTTGGGTGCAAACTTCCCCCCTCTTGTGCGTGGCCTCTCCCCACACAAGAGTATTTATTTATTAGCTTTCTTTTCACCAAAATTAGGCCATAGTCCCAAAATATACAAAAATGTGCTTTTTAGAGAGCACGGCACTCTTCTTTTACAAAAATAGAGTGTCAAATATTGGGACTAGGGTAAAGCCATAGGCTTTAATAAATTCCACATAATAAATGTATCTTTCCTAAAGTTCAAAATGGAAAAATTATTTGCTAAGGTTGGAAGCTACTATGCTTGTTGCCAAAAATGAAATGTGATGAACCAAGACATTTCTTCCAAAGTAAACTCTTCAGTTCCCATAGCCTTCATCACCTGAAAATATAAGCCTAATTAATAATTAAATTAATCCCACAAATATTAAACAGGCACAAATTACAACCAACTCATGACTATCAAGCGTAAGTACCCCAGGAATCACCCTGCCATACGAACCTAACTGAAATAATCATAGATGGCCTCAAACATACGTCATATACCGCACGTATTAACATTTATAGTGGTGTCACCCACAATATTAACCTAACCGGTATGACACAAGAGTAACTTAGGCATCCCCAAATTACTCAAGAGGGGATAAATAATATTTTTCTAGAGGACTTAAAATATATTCTCATAACATCCCTCTTGCTTGAGTTTGCAATTGTCCTCAATTGCGGATTTGCTGGGTTCGAAAAAAATGAAGAATTTCATGGTAAACTCGGAAGAATTTCTCAGGCATCCATTTAGCATCTTCTTGAGGATGATTCTTAAAAGTCAAAAAATACTTGAAGTATTGATTACCTGTTCTTGTTGTTGTTATCTCTTGATCAATGATAGCATCAGGAACTAGTACTTCTTTCTGTCCTTCAATAGGAGGTGGTTCCTCATATGTTGGGTGAGTAGGAAGTGTTCCTCGAAAAGGTTTCAAGACATGGATATGAAAAGAATTATGGATATTCCAATTAGATGGAAGCTCTAATCTATAGGCCACATCATTAATCTTTTGAAGGATTTTAAATGGCCCATAATATCTAGGCGCTAGCTTAACTGCATGGAATTTTTCCACACTCTTTAATGGCCAATTTTCAATTCTCAAAAGTACATAATCACCTTCTTGAAATGAAAAATCTTTACGCTTCCTATTTACTTGAGATGTATACTTCTCTTGAGCTCTTGCAATACAATCACGCACTTCAGATAAAATGCGATCAAAGTCTCCAACATATTGGTCAGCAGCTTCAATCTTATGGGAGAGTCTAGTAGCCGGAATAGGCAAAGCTCTACCATAGATAATCTCAAATGGTGCTCGACCAGTAGCAGTATGAGAAGTATTATTATAAGCAAATTGGAGTAGGTGTATGTACTTATCTCATGCACTAGGTTGCTGGGAAACATAGGCTCTAAGCATATCTAGGATACTGCTATTTGTGACTTCGGTCTGTCCAGTCGATTCCGGATGGAAAGCCGTGGAAAAATCTAACTTAGTGACTAAGTTTAAGAAAAGAGCAACCCAAAAGTGACTACAAAATTCAGCTACATCATTCTTCAAATAAGGCCAAAAGAATTCTCAAGAAACTACTTGAAGTGTTGCGGAAACTCCTCTATGTCCCACAAATGGTGGTTGGTGCATCTCTTCCAAGATCAGCTGTGTATAAGGTTGAGTAACACATAATCTTTTCTCAAAGAAAAGATAGCCATCATTATGAGAATAACTTCCTTGAGGTGTCCAATTGTTTTCACGCAATTTGATCCATATTTCAGAAAAATCTGGATCAACTTCATAAGTTTCTTTCATAAGGACAAATGGTTCACTTTCAATAATGGAAATGTTGTTGATATTTGGTCTTCGACTCAAAGCATCCGTAATAACAACATTTTCTTTTCCAAGTTGGTATTGAATCATAGGTTGGAAACTTTGAATGAAAGATGCCCATTTGATGTGCCTATCTGAAATAAGAGGTTGCGAAAGCAAATGCCTAATGCTTTGTTGATCTGTCTTGATAAGAAATTCAGAACCCATTAGGTAATGCTTTCAGATTTTCTAAGCATGCACTACTGCTGCTAATTCCTTGTCATATGTGCTATAATTTTGCTATGCAGGCTTAAGCTTTCTACTTTGATAAGCAATAGGATGGTTGTCTTGCATAAGAACAGCTCCAAATCCTGTGCCACTAGCATCAGTCTCACTACTATAAAGAATGGTCTTTACAAATCAGGTAGTGTAAGAATTGGTGCTTGTGTTAGAGCATTCTTGAGTGTTGCAAAAGATTTATCTTGCTTTTCAGTCCAATTGAAATTTGTAGCTTTCTTAAGGAGTTCAGTCAAAGGATGAGCAATACAAGCAAAATTCTTGATGAACTTCCTATAATAACTACATAAGCCAAGAAAAGATCTAAGATCATGTATGTTTCTAGGCGTAGGCCAAGAAGCTATACACTCAATTTTCTTAGGATCTACACGAATCCCTTCAGCCGACACTATGACCTAAGTATTCAATCTCTTCTTGAAAGAAAGAACTCTTTTCACGATTGACATACAATTCATTTTCTCTCAAAAGGTTGAACACTTGTTCCAAGTGTTGTTTATGCTCTTGTCGATCCTTGCTGAAAACAAGAATGTCATCAAAGAACACTATAACAAAACTTTGAAACTTAAGGAATATACGATTCATCATACGGCTGAAAGTAGCTGGAGCATTGGTCAAACCAAATGGCGTAACCAAAAACTCATAATGACTAGTTTGGGTTCTAAATGCAGTCTTGAATATGTCAGATTCAGCCATGCGAACTTGATGATACCCAGACTTTAGGTCAATCTTGCTAAAGACCTTTGATCCTCTAAGCTTGTCAAGAAGATCATCTACCCTAGGAATAGGATATCTGTTCTTGACAGTAATCTTATTCAATGCACGGTAGTCTACACACATTCGGTAAGTTCCGTTCTTCTTCTTAACAAGAAGTACTGGAGCTCCAAAAGGTGAACTACTAGGTCAAATAAGGCCTCTCTCTAGCAAGTCTTCGATTTGGTTTTGGATTTCTTTTTGCTCTAAATTGTTGACTCTATAGGGAGCTTTACAAGGCGGAGAATTTCCAGGCAATAAGTCAATACTATGATCCTCAGGCCTAGACTTAGGTAATCCTAAAGGTAGATCTTCCATGAAACAGTCACGAAATTTGGAGATAAAAAGATCAAACTTTGGACTTTTGGATTTGTCAGACTCAGCATCAAGCTGGTTAACCCATACCATATAAGTCTTGTCTCTTTTTCTTAGAGCTCTCTTTGCTTGAGTGTGACTCAACAAAGGACTCATTTCTCCTTTGACATATTTTCATTGTCCTGCCTTAGAGAAATGCTAAGAGTGTCATAGTCTATAATAGGGTTATACATGTGTCTCCAAGGCATATCCAAAATTATGTCTACCCCTTGTAAAGGTGCAACTAAGAAATCCCTCTTTTCTGTTAAGGGCTTGATGCATAAATCCAAACCTTCCACCTCTTTCATGCAATTATACTTTGTTCCAGTAAATGCTGCTTTGACTTTATAGTGTGTAGGTGAAGAATGAAGATTTAATGCTCTAAGTACCTTTTCAGAAATGAAATCATGTGTACTACCATCATCATGCAAAATAACAACTTCATGTCCATTTACACTTGAAACATTTGATAGGAGGTGCCTTCGGTTTCCCACCATTGACTTTCTTGTTGGTACTCATGTTGCCTTTGATTTCGTCCTTGCCTTTGTCATAACCTGGTTTATACATCTTCTTTGAAGCATAAAAAGATTTAGTAAATGGTTTAGCAGAAGTACTCTCATGTGCTTTAATCTCTTTAGGAAAACCATTTTTGCGTTCGGAATTAGATGCCAAAGATATTGCAGTAGATAGTGAATGAGGTCGAAACATATTCACATCGGCCCTAATGGTAGATCTAAGGCCCGAAATGAATTTCCTCTTTTGATCCTTCTCGCTGACTCTCTCCATAACCTGCACCTGTAATAAAGTATTCCAGAACTTTTCTACATACTGTGACATAGTTTCCTTTTCAAGTTGATGCAAAGTGTCCCATTGGTGCCTAACTTTAGACTTGAATTGTGAGGGTAAAAAGTGATTTTTAACCAGCCGCGTTGAAATCTTTTCCAGGAATTTGGCTTGTCATGACCTTGCTTTATTACACGCCACCATAAAGTTGCGTTGTCTACCAAATGATTGACTGCACATTTAATCTTATCACTCTCTGAAAATTTTTCTCCTGAAAAATAGTCATCTAGTTGACTAAGCCAAGCTAAAATGACCCTAGCATTCTTCTTTCCGTCATAATTTTGAAATGTGAAAGCTTTCTGACTAATCTTGGATTCTTTTTGTGACCTTTGTGCTTGCAATGTAGCATTTACAGCCCTTTGGATAGTGTCATCTTCGTCATCGAACGATAGCGAAGAGTCACGCTTGCGTCTATGACTCGTGAGCTGTCTCTCCAATTCAATACGCTTCTCTCTCTCTTGTACAATTTGCTGTTGTAAAGAAAGAAGTTTCTCTTGAATTGATGGCGAGATAGGAAAATCTGCCATAGTGCTTGTGCAAATGATGTATATAAATAAAATTTTATTTTATTTGATGTGAATAAATAAAGCAAATGCAAGTACTTATCTTGTTTTTCTCCCGCAATTTGATCTTGGTTGAAGCTGAACAAAGACGTTGTTCAATGGCTGAATTGAATTCTCGTCGCTTCAAATAAATCCCGAACGATTCTGCGTGATTCCCGAGACTTGGGCTAGTCGAATTGTTGATGAAATAATTTTTTTGCACTTTGAAACCTACTGAAACAGTACTGTAAACCTTGCCCAATCTTTGTAATATTTTTTGCAATTTTTTCAGAGTTTTTCAGAAATGATTTTGGAATTTTCTGGCCTTTTCTAGGCAATTTTTAAGCCTTTAAAAACCTGTAAATCACTTTTCTGCACCCAAAAATTTTCAGAATTAGAAACCTTTTGAATTTCTTTTTAAATTTGA
Source organism: Cibotium barometz (assembly GCF_041138505.1). Taxonomy (NCBI): domain Eukaryota; kingdom Viridiplantae; phylum Streptophyta; class Polypodiopsida; order Cyatheales; family Cibotiaceae; genus Cibotium; species Cibotium barometz. Next base: position 38,969,406 of record NC_141096.1, read on the forward strand.
AAATAGGAGAAGTAAAGGCTCAAAAAGGTGATGTGACTTGCATGGGGTTTGGGAAAAGTAAGATTTGGATTAAGATTTGATTAGGCTTATGGAGGATAAGCTTTGGAATTTTTTTTAAATCATATCCACACGCCGATTTGTGCCGGCAGGCTGCGCCGATTTTCCTCATGGCTTTTGTGATTTTTTTTATGGCTTTTCGAGAGATTTACATGCTCCCATCTGTTATGGATTTACTAGTGCTTGAAGCTTTCTGATTTCTGAGAGAATACTGTGAGGCTTCTGGCTATGGGGATTTCATCCATGCGGTCAGATTTTGATTTCTCTGAGTATTTAGAAAAACCACTTTTTGATAGAGAGGGATGGTTTTGCAGGGTGGTGAGTGGGTTTGAGAGTAGATCTAGTTTTGAATCTTTGACCTTTGGGTAAAGACCTACAAAACACCCTTCTGTCCAATGGATAAATTCCTGTACTTTCTTGATTTTTGAGAAGTTGAAGCCCTTTCCTACCTTCTACACAAATCTCCTAGCCCAAGCTCTGATACCACTGCAACCGGAATCTTATTCTAGGATTGATTGTGGAAGAGTAGAGAATTCACAAGAATTGATTCAACCATAAAAACCATTGCTTTGCAAGCTTCAACTAAATCAAATTAATTGAAATTCAAACACTTAACAAAATTAAAATACTTAGCTCAATAGACCCTGTTGGGTGCAATCTTCCCCCCTCTTGTGCGTGGCCTCTCCCCACACAAGAGTATTTCTTTATTAGCTTTCTTTCCACCAAAATTAGGCCATAGTCCCAAAATATACAAAAATGTGCTTTTTAGAGAGCACGGCACTCTTCTTTTACAAAAAGAGAGTGTCAAATATTGGGACTAGGGTAAAGCCATAGGCTTTAATAAATTCCATATAATAAATGTATCTTTCCTAAAGTTCAAAATGGAAAAATTATTTGCTAAGGTTGCAAGCTTCTATGCTTGCCAAAAATGAAATGTGATGAACCAAGACATTTCTTCCAAAGTAAACTCTTCAGTTCCCATAGCCTTCATCACCTGAAAATATAAGCCCAATTAATAATTAAATTAATCCCACAAATATTAAACAGGCACAAATCATAACCAACTCATGACTATCAGGCGTAAGTACCCCAGGAATCACCCTGCCATATGAACCTAACTGAAATAATCATAAATGGCCTCAAACATACGTCATATACCGCACGTATTAATATTTATAGTGGTGTCACCCACGATATTAACCTAGCCGGTATGACGCAAGAGTAACTTAGGCATCCCCAAATTACTCAAGAGGGGAGAAATAATATTTTTCTAGAGGACTTAAAATATATTCTCATAACACCCCGCTCCCTCATGTTTATCGTCAACATGACAACAATGAAGTAGGGAGTCTAGGGGTGCTAGTAGACTTGCTAGTAGAGGGAGAGCAGGCTGCTTTGCTTTGGCAAAAGCAGAACTAGGTCTCCTTATGTGTCTCCCCAATAGGGGGGCACTTCATCTGCTCAATATGAGCCAGCCCCCAACAGACCGATTCCACCATTTGATCCACGCACCCTACCGTACAATGTGGATGTCGATGATGCTCTCGTGAATCGATGCACGAGGGAAAAGCAAGTCATGAACTGCATGCATGTACTTGCCTACCTGGAGTTTATGAACTCCTTCAAAAAGTGGAAAGCATAAGACGAGCTTTCAAAGAATATTGCATTGATGTGCTTAAGTCGAAGTTCCATGTTCCACATGTGGGCCTTTGCTTCTCAGAGGAGTGGATGAAGAGAAGAATAAAGCTTTTGCTCTCTAATAGGAGAGTGAACATCAAGATAGCCGCAAAGAATAATTTGGAAAATCCCTGCGTTTGCATGCATGAGGAATGGAGACACACGCAGCTTCGTGAGAAAGCACCCACATGCTTTTCAACAACAAGTGGCAGGGGGCGACTGCTTCTTCCCGACTACGGAAGCGAGGGGCTTCACACTTCAGCTCCGGAGGACAGTCCTCCATCATTGCTCATTTCGTAAGTACCTATGTTACTAATTATTTTTCTCTCCTCTTTCATTTTGTTTTATACTATTTTATTTTCTTTAACTAATTGTATATTTTTTTAATTATTTTTTGTAGAGGGAGGTTTTTGGGAGTGACCCAACAAAGGAGGAGTACGACTATGGCTACATATCCCCCCATCCACAATTGTGGGTGTGGATGCGTACGCGAGCCATACACATGGACGAGTCCGTTTCTAGGACTCAAGAAGAGGAGGTGAGTAGTGAAACAACCCTTCTCTTATCTATATCTAATTGTATTTTATTGCCCTATGCCTACCTTGTTCTTGATGGCATGTATGTAGGATGAAGGGGGAGAGGAAGAGGAAGATCTAGATAACAAGCATGAAGTGGTAGAAGGAAGTGAAGAGGAGGACAATGACGATGATATTGGGCACTTGGAATCCGATGGGGATTCTGATTAGCCACCTCTTCATTAATATTATATATATATATATGGCAAAGGCCCGATAATTCGTAAAATATAATAAATCTTGGGCTCACTTGCATTCCTCTCAATCTGTGTTTTTCATGTTTATGTTTGTATCATAAAATTGTGACTCTATTTTAATTAAAAAATAGAGTTGGGGTAGCCTGGGCAGTCCTTGCAGACTCTCGACTCTACACCAGCTTTTTTTATTATGCACTACTTTCGCCTACTGAGCATCGAAACATCACTTTGCTGAGTCGATACTACTGAGCAATGATACTTTGTAGCTATTTTTGCTGCTCTGCAGTAGCAAACCCCTTTGCAGTAAAAATAGCAGCTTTTTTAGCAACTAAATAGCCCGACATCTCCCTATCCTTTTAGTTATAAAAGCGCTGCTATTTTTGCTGCTGCACCCTCATTCTGTTGTAGTGTAATCTATACCAAACTTGAGCAACCAAACATGTGTCACGAGGGTTTCTAACAAAGAAGTGGTGGTTCCATTACGTGAAAAGAATGAAGTAACAATCAATGCTGTTTATGACCTTGTCCAAAGACCTTGTTTTAAAGCAATGGTTCACCTCTACATCAGAAAGCACTCTTGGTGAACATTGAAGATCCACCTTCTCCATCGAAGATCCTTTCTGATGAACTCTCTAAATCACCCATATTCCCAAAGAAGGAACCAATCCCAAGTATACATATTCAAAACTATAATAAATCTCCATGAAGGTGACCATTCCATTTATCAAGGCTTGGGGTAGATGCCACATCGTTTAAAGGAAGTGCTGCCCAGGATACAGTCACTATGTCTCAAGAACCTCTTCTACTAGTGTCACCAAGGAAGCAGCAAGATCTCAACCACGCAACCTCATCTATAATAGCCACTCCTAAAAACAATTACCAACTGCCATTGATGGCACCAATGGTCCAACCCATGTCTACATCACACCAACAAAAGGATGAAAATTCTACTAGAAGGAAAAATCCTCGATTGCCATCACACCAACAAAAGAAAATGCTCACACCAAGGGATCCTCACCATCATCAATAGCCCCTCTATTTCCAACTCCACAACCCGTCATTAAAAACCAATGTTATATCATGCCCGTGACTCCTCATAATCACGCCAACAAATCTTCTTCCAAATACACAAAGTCATGGTATTTTTTCTCTCTCATCATGTTGGAACCGGTAAAGTCCTCTCCCCTCAGTATGCACGCAGTATTATCATCGTAATTCTTACAAGAATCACACCTGTGATTCTTGTCTCTACTTTATCAATTTTACTTGGCTATCTTAAATTCCATCATTACCATCTCTAACATGTGTTTTCCCTTGTTCTTAATGCATATCAATCATCATCTATGCTTGTACTAAAAAGGCATAAAAAGGCAGTTAGCTCAAATGGTAATAATAGAAACGGCTATGTTTCTTTTTATTTTTCTTCCTATCAATGGGCGTGGAGAGGAATTATGAGACTAGACCTTCTTTCGCACCACATCACTTACCACACGTAGAGACCGTCCAAGTGGAAAGGGTAGAAACGAAAAGACAAAGATGATTTTTGTGCATCCGAAAAGACAGATAAAGGTTGAATGGGAAGAGATATGACCACCCTTTGGATAAGGGGTGGTAAACAAGTGATGAAATGGTAGACAAGAGGTGAAAAAGGCAAACATGTGGTGAAAAGGTAGACACAGGAATTCATAAAATGGATAACTATTGAGGAGAGAAGACTTTAAAGGGGAAGATTAAAGGATAACCTCTCTAACAATATGGTAAAAGTGTGGAATTAAGGTTACCATTTGTAACATTATGATCAAAAGGGCCAACAAATGACTACATTTTTGGTTCATAAATGAAGAAGGATGGTCCAAAAAGGACACAATGAAGTACAAATCACCTACTGGAGAATGAAGAGAAAGGATTTCTCTCTCTCTCTCTCTCTCTCTCTCTCTCTCTCTCTCAGACACACACACACAACACACACACACACACATAGAAACACACACATGTACACATGATTTCTCAAAGGAGCAAGGGAAGTGAGAGTTGGAGAGGAAAGATTATAATAATCTATGATATTACAAAACACACACAGGGGTGGGTGTGTGTGTGTGTGTGTAATTTACATAAGGAATTGTGAAGAACTTATTTAAGAGTAGTTGGCATGATGATGCTTGGTAGAAGGAAAGCACTTACTATTGTCTTTAATTTAATATAGTACTACTGTAAGCCTCACGTTTAGTTCCTTATGGTCTTCAACTTGGTTTACCAACTTTATAATTTAAAGGTATGGTTCCATCAAATCTTTTCACATACACAGAGTTAACCCTTTTCACATAGACAAAGTCTTATCATTTAATCTTATATGCAGGCGAGCTTATCATCAAGCCAACAATCGACGCCATGGTGGGGGCAATCTCACTTAGCTTGTCGAGGCAAACCATGCCTCTGATAGGCATAGGTCCGAGTGGTGCAGGCCTGTCACGGTATGGCTGTGATGAGCGTACACCACCTACCTCGACTAGACCCACCCCTGCTCCCTCATGTTCATCTTCAACATGACAACAACATAGTAGGGAGTCTAGGGGTGCTAGTAGACATGCTAGCAGAGGGAGAGTAGATTGCTTTGCTTTGGCAAAATCAAAACTAGGTCTCCTGATCCATCTCCCCACCAATAGTGGGGCTCTTGATTTGCTCGTATTATGAGCTAGCCCTCAGCAGACCAATTCCACCATTTGATCCACGCACCTTACTATACAATGTGGATGTCGATGGTGCCCTCGTGAATGGATGCACGAGGGAAAAGCTAGTCATGAACTATATGCATGTACTTGCTAACCTGGAGTTTATGAACTCCTTCAAAAAGTGGAAAGCACAAGACGAGCTTTCAAAGCAATATTGCATTGATGTGCTTAAGTCGAAGTTCCATGTTCCACAACATGAGGGCCTTTGCTTCTCAGAGGAGTGGATGAAGAGAAGAATAAAGCTTTTGCTCTCTAATAGGAGAGCAAACATCAAGAGAGCGGCAGAGAATAATTTGGAAAATCCCAACGTTTTTGCAGCTTCATGAGAAAGCACCCACATGCTTTTCAACCACACAAGCACCGGTGAGTGCTTCCTGACTACGGAAGCGATGGGCTTCGCACTTTGGCTCAGGAGGAAAGTCCTCCTTCATTGCTCATTTTCGTAAGTACCTATGTTGCTAAATATTTTCTTCTCCTCTTTCATTTTGTTTTATACTATTTTATTTTCTTTAACTAATTGTATATTTTCTTAATTGTTTTATGTAGAGGGAGGTTGTTGGGAGTGACCCAACAAAGGAGGAGTATGACTATGGCTACATATCCCCCCGTCCACAATTATGGGCGTGGATGCATACACGAGGCATACACTTGGACGAGTTAGTTTTTGGGACTCAAGAAGACGAGGTAAGTATTGAAACAACCCTTCTCTTATCTATATCTAATTGTATTTTATTGCCCTATGCCTACCTTATTCTTGATGGCATGTATGCAGGATGAAGGGGGAGAAGAAGAAGATCCAGATTACGAGCATGAAGTGGTAGAAGAAAGTGAAGAGGAGGACGGAGACGATGATAATGCACACTTGGAAATTGATGGGATTCCAATAAGCCACCTCTCAATCGATATTTTTTTGTATATATGGCCAAAGGCCCGATAATTTGTAAAATATAAGAAATTATGGGCTCACTTGCATTCCTCTCAATCTATGTGTTTTCCATGTTTATGTTTGTATCATAAAACAATGACTCTATTTTAATTAAAAAACAGAGTTGGGGCGGCTTGGGCAGCCTTGTGTAGACTCCCTAGTCTACACCAGATTTTTTTATTTTGCAGTACTTTTGCCTACTGACAGCGAAACATCGCTCTGCCGAGTCGTTGCTCACAGCAATGACACTTTGTAGCTATTTTTGCTGCTCTGTAGAGCGAACCCGTTGTAGTAAAAATAGTAGCTTTTTTAGTAACTAAATAGCCCGAAATCTCCATATCCTTCTAGTTATAAAAGCGCTGCTATTTTTGCTGCTACACCCTCATTTCGCTGTCGTGTAATCTATATCAAGCTTAAGCAATCAAACATATGTCATGAAGGTTTCTAACAAAGAAGTGGTGGTTCCATTACGTGACAAGAATGAAGTAACACTCAATGCTATTTATGACCTTGTCCAAAGACCTTGTTTTAAAGCAATGATAAGCCTCTACATTAGAAAGCACTCTTGGTGAACATTGAAGATCCACCTTCTCCATTGAAGATCCTTTGTGATGAACTCTCTAAATCAGCCATATTCCAAAAGAAGGAACCAGTCCCAAATCGACATATTCAAAACTGTAAAAAATCTCCATGAAGGTGATTATTCCATTTATCAAGGCTTGGGGTAGATGCCACATCTTTTGAAGGAAGAGCTACCCAGGTTACAGTCACTACGTCTCAAGAACCTCTTCTACTAGTGTCACCAAGGAAGCAACAAGATCTCAACCACAAAACCTCGTCTATAACAGCCACTCCTAAAAACAATTACCAATCACCAATGATGGCACCAATGGTCAATGTCTAACAAAGAACTCAAGCATGAAAATTCTACTAAAAGGAAAAATCCTTGATTAACATCACACCAACAAAATAAAATGCTCACACCAAGGGATCCTCACCATCAATAGCCCCTCTATTTCCAACTCCTTATCCTTGTCATTAACAACCAAGGTTATATCATGCCTGTGACTCCTCATATAGACACGCCAACAAATCTTCTTCCAAATACACAAAGTCTTGGTATGTTTTCTTTCTCTCATCATGTTGGAACCAGTAAAGTCCTCTCCCCCCCTCAGTATACATGCAATATTATCATCGTAATTCTTACAAGAATCACGCATGTGATTCTTGTCCCTACTTTATCACGTTGACTTGGCTATCTTAAATTCCACATCAGCACCATCTCTAACATGTTTTTTCCCTCGTTATTAATGCATATATCAATCATCATCTAGTGTAAATATAGGATTTTTATCACCATGATTATTCATTAATCATGGTCATGATATCTAACCCCTGTAAAATCATAGAGGCTAAAACTCACTCAACTGTGCGACAACATGGCCATAGTGATTTCTCATCATATTTCCAATCCAAATACAATTTCATAGAAGTTTCACCACCGTGATTCTCAAAATCACACCTATACTTGATTCATAAAGAAGAATAGTCTTGATCTGACCAATCATCCTTATCCACAATCCAAGGAAGCAACTACTAAGTGGCTTCACTTTTTACTCACCCAATGGTGGAAACCTCGTCATCAACACCTTCCTGGTACATCTCTGTATGGAGAGACCATGGTGGGTGTATGCACGACCCATGGTAGGACCCATTACCTGGAATTCCTTAAAGTTTGGCCTCCCCACATCAATAGCTAATAATCTTGTTGAAATGTCCTTTGACCCTTTACAACAAATGGCTCCACACAACCTTACAAGTCAAGTAAATCCTTTCAATTGTTTTGATTACACAACAGCTCAAACATGAGTTTAAGGACTCGCACTTGTGTACTTCATTATGTATCAACTTGACCAATGGTCATAGAGTACCTAGTTGTTCTTAATAGATAAAAAAAGCATATGGGAAGTAAAGTAGGCTAGGTCACTACAAGATCCTCTAAGCACCTGCAAAGAGACACTAACAAACTATAAAATCCCCGCTAGCCTCGATAAATGTTGTAATCGTGCTATGATTGTGCAAAAAAGAAGAAGAAGGAAGCACGTGCAATGGCCCTCGCCCCAATTAGGCTCCCATCTACTATTAACTTTTTTATTTACTAAATAGCTTCCTCATCCCTCTAGAGGATTAAAGACATGCAACATCTACTTATCAACACACCAAGCATACACCTACCTCTGGATAAAGTCTTTAGTGCAATTAGGAGGACGTGATCAACATGAGGAAGGAGGGGATGTTAACCTGTTTTAGGGTTAACAAGGCTCACCACACCCAATTATATGCCAAAGCATGAGTAATCTATATCAAATGTCAAGGATATGCCTTCCTATAACCCCTTATGTTTCCAAAGCATGAGTTAATGACCCCTTATGCATTGTGCATTTGTCTCTCCTGCCCATCTAGTGTGCATTCCCACCATTGATTAATTAGTTGAGGCGCACTACGTGGAAATCTAGTGGTTGAATTTAACTTTAAATCTTGCCCATCACGTATTTGCTTGCTTGTGTGGAAATCTGCGGCATGAATTATTTCTTGAAAAGAGAATTTCACTTTTTAGGAGGCTCCTAGGGTCTCCTAATGCAAATTGTGGAGTTTAGTGTGGAAAAAAGCTAGAGTCCAGCACATGGTGAAAAACCTCCATCTCTAAATATCGGAGGTAACTTTGACGAATTTACAATAGGCTGGATGTTTTTATAGCTAAGAGTACCCAAAGTCCTCAAAGACTTGGACTCTAAAATTTACAAGTAATTTTCAAACTTCACCTCGCCGGTGCCGGTGCAAAACTTCCCTGTACCCAACTTCAAGGTCGTAAGATGACGGGGTGTGGCCTGCAGCCTTGATTTCTGACGGGTAGCCCTGCCCTTCAAAATTGACAGGTTTGGTGGAATATAGTAAGCTTTTTCGTATTTAAGTGTCATTCATTTTAAAAATTTGCAAACACTAATATTTTAGTATTAGGGCCAAAATGCTCAAGGACGTCAAACAGCCCTTTCACTTTTTCAAGCGCGTAGCCTGGACGGTGGTTTTCTGAGTGCGGGCGTCTTGTAGACGAGACCCCTAGGATAAGGCCTCTTGAACAAATTATACTTGATTTCTAATGCACCTTCTAAAAATATTTTTGAACTTCTGTTTCGGGGGAACTTATTTTAATAAGAAGAGATATTTTTCCATCCCAAAATATTCAAAATGAGAATAACCTCTCTCTAGAACATTTTTTCTCTAGGGTCAAAACAGGCAGAAACAAGATCTTTTATATTTTTGAAGAGGGGATTGATATAGGGGAAGATACTGGATATCCTGTGAGGCTGGGGAGGAATCTTACAACCCCTGTGGTAAAATAGTTAAGAATAACTGAATTTTACCAAAAGAATCTTATGGTAGAGCTTGCTTCGAGAAAGCAATAGACATGTAATGAGTATGTCAAGAATATGATTTTTGTTCATAGGCAACCTCAAGTCAAAAGAGGATTCTCCATGTGTTGGCTTTGGGATGATATGATGGCATTAGGGATAGATTGGTTAGTGCCTAGAAAGACCAAGATATAAAAGCGGGGTTTCATGTTTGGAGATGATAGAAAAGATTATTACTTATAGGGTCAAAGATGTGATGTAGAATTTAGAATGATGTCTACTTTGCAACAGAGCAAGAAAAGTATTTTATGTAGTATACTATTTGCTTATTAATAGTAAGTTACCATTGTGAAGTTAGTAAGTGTAGGATCAAAAATCTATATCTATTGTGGAGATTGGAAGTCCATCAATAGAAAGATTATATAGCCACATTTGTCGTAAAGTTTGAAAGTGTTTCTCTTTCTAAGCTCCTTAATTGAAGAAAGAATAGATGATCGCTCTCTTGTTGAAGAAATTTGACTAAGCCTAAAGCTGCAAGCAAAGTGAAAATAAGAGTTTGCAAATTGATTGATTACCTTGGAGTTTAAGATAATACGATGATAATGTTTTTCATCAGATTTATTACTGTTTATTAAGTTGTGATTCCAAGAAAGCTTGTTTATGACATGGATAGTGATTGATTTACAAGATCAAGATACCTTGTGTAATGCCTCAAGATCTATCTAGTTTCTTATTTGGAGTTAAATTTTATGAAATTAAGATGAGTTTAGGAGACCTACTAAACTCTAGTGTATACATGACTAGCTTAACATATATAATAGTTTATCTAAGATAAGATCTATTAGAGATATGAATGAAAGAGAGCACAATACTGAGAGAAAATAATGGTATCGTATTGAAATAGATGCAGTGGTTACTGAGTATGTTGATTTTATCCAAGAGATAGGTAAGAAATGAAGAATCAAGTTAAGAGCTTATTATATTAAGTTAAGATCTTAGATAAGCAAGTTGTCGTCATTTTTTTTCCAAGGCTACTTGAGGAAATCTCAAGACAAAGACATATGGATATTTATGGTTTTCTTGAAAGTTAAAAGCATATGACTTCTCAAGTACTATATCAAGTATAATAGTTGAATAAGAAAAAAAACTATTTCTCAAGAGCTAATGATTGAGGATAAAATATTTTTATCGTCGAGGACAATGATTTTTTAACGAGGCGAGAATGTAACATACCTCCAAGATTAACCAAGTTATGATTAAAGATAATCTTAAGTTTTTGATGTTACAGATTTCAGTATGAATTGCAGCAAGTTTTTAGCAAATTTTTAGAGCAGGCAAAAATTCGAAGTGTCAAAATTAAGTGAAAATTCAAAATTTAATTTTCAATTAGTTAGTGTGTTGGAAGAAAGCCTTTAAGTGTGTATATAGACATGCAAATCGAAGTTTCATAAACAAATAAAACGTGACCTATTTTGGGAGTCAACTTTCACATATAGCTGATTTTGGAAATTCCCCTGGGTGGGTTGTAGACTGCACAGATTTTAGAAATTTTAAGTACCCACACGACTAGTTTCTGATAACTGTGCATGAAGTTATACCTGTTGCAAAATACAACCCTAACAATAGATCTCAGAGGCTTGCCAAATCTACAAACAGCCCTTCCATAACTTTTGGAGAGTAGACATGGATTCCCAATCAATCAAGACATCAGCAGATATATCAGGGAGTACACAAACACTCTTTTTATTATTTTGCTCTAAATTCTTTTGAGATTAAATAAATAAATCAATAAGCATGTATATGAGAGAATTCGAGTTCAGGTATGGCATGCTTAATGGTTAACTTTATTAATTATAAATGATCACCTTAGTCTAAAGACTCATAGAATAAACACTTTTGGACATAAAGTATTAGAAGATAGAATATTTGACTAGTTTGTGACTAGATTTTAGGTATAACCTTCATTAAGGGCTATTTTACGAGAAGCATTTATCTTTCCATGTGTTTAGAATTAGATTTTGACATGAAGACAAAAGTTTAAGACGACAGAAAACTCTACAAGAGGGTATGAGACGCTAGAAAGGTAAATCCCTTTCCTTTTTTAGTTATTCGAGAGTGGGACACTTGGCTGTTTTGACAGTTTTATCCTTAAAACACAACTTTGACCGTTTTGAATGCTCTCAAAGAGATCTTAGAGCTCATTTTTAGAGAACCATCACTGAGACATGTTTTATAGCAGCATTAGAAGTCCTAAAACTTTGTAGTTTTGACTTTTCCCTAATTCTAAATAGATTGAAAGATATTAGTCTCCCAAAGAGACCAGTTGTTAGGCTTTGCCTTAGAAATTGCTATCAAGATTGACTACCTTGTCTATATAGACCAGATGGACTAATACGTAAGCATAGTAATGACTTAGATATAGCAACTAGAGATAATCTTACTAGTTAGAACGTGATAATTCAAAGACTAAGAGAAGTTAAGGACTGTTTAAATTAAAAGTTTGTTTCTATACTTGAGGTTGATTTTGATTGATTTGAATATGCTTGTCTTGAAAGACTGGATTACAGATCAGTGTAAGATAATAAGAATGACTTATGATTGCTTTGTTCTGAAATGAATGATTGATATGCATGTGTATGATGAGACTTGACATGAGATTTTGAGATTCGGACAAGGAAAGTCGGACAGAGAACGAGATTTATGCCCTCTGGGCGTCATGTGGTAGAACCCAAAGAGGACGAGATTCAGAAAGAGGCATACTTGGGATAGTCGTGATGTGGAGGTTAGGTGGACGTGCAATGATAAGCCTCTACATTAGAAAGCACTCTTGGTGAACATTGAAGATCCACCTTCTCCATTGAAGATCCTTTGTGATGAACTCTCTAAATCAGCCATATTCCAAAAGAAGGAACCAGTCCCAAATCGACATATTCAAAACTGTAAAAAATCTCCATGAAGGTGACCATTCCGTTTATCAAGGCTTGGGGTAGATGCCACATCTTTTGAAGGAAGAGATACCCAGGTTACAGTCACTACGTCTCAAGAACCTCTTCTACTAGTGTCACCAAGGAAGCAACAAGATCTCAACCACAAAACCTCGTCTATAACAGCCACTCCTAAAAACAATTACCAATCACCAATGATGGCACCAATGGTCAACAAACCCATGTCTAACAAAGAACTCAAGCATGAAAATTCTACTAAAAGGAAAAATCCTCGATTAACATCACACCAACAAAAGAAAATGCTCACACCAAGGGATCCTCACCATCAATAGCCCCTCTATTTCCAACTCCTTATCCTTGTCATTAACAACCAAGGTTATATCATGCCCGTGACTCCTCATATAGTCACGCCAACAAATCTTCTTCCAAATACACAAAGTCTTGGTATGTTTTCTTTCTCTCATCATGTTGGAACCAATAAAGTCCTCTACCCCCCTCAGTATACATGCAATATTATCATCGTAATTCTTACAAGAATCACGCATGTGATTCTTGTCCCTACTTTATCACGTTGACTTGGTGGCTATCTTAAATTCCACATCAGCACCATCTCTAACATGTGTTTTCCCTCGTTATTAATGCATATATCAATCATCATCTAGTGTAAATATAGGATTTTTATCACCATGATTATTCATTAATCATGGTCATGATATCTAACCCCTGTAAAATCATAGAGGCTAAAACTCACTCAACTGTGCGACAACATGGCCATAGTGATTTCTCATCATATTTCCAATCCAAATACAATTTCATAGAAGTTTCACCACCGTGATTCTCAAAATCACACCTATACTTGATTCATAAAGAAGAATAGTCTTGATCTGGCCAATCATCCTTGTCCACAATCCAAGGAAGCAACTACTAAGTGGCTTCACTTTTTACTCACCCAATGGTGGAAACCTCGTCATCAACACCTTCCTGGTACATCTCTGTATGTGTTGGAGATGGAGGCGATAGCATGAGAGAGATGAGAGAGAAGCACACGAGACACAATATTGAATCCCCAAAGTGTGTGGAATACACACAATATATGAGTATATATAGAGGAGATCCTAGGGCTATATATAGAGACATTCTATATATAGCCAACACCCCCACTCAAAGAAGGGTCTCTAACTGTGGATGAAAAAACCCTTGGGGGCTCAAGGGAAAAACCCACAGCTCTATATACACCTGCCGCTATATTAAATTATTTTATAGTTACAAAGTATTATTCAAAGGAGCTACATCACTCCCATCTATACAATAGCCATGAAGGCTGCGAAGGAGCTACATCACTCCCATATACACAATATCCATGAAGGAGCTACATCACTCCCATATACACAATATCCATGAAGGAGCTACATCACTCCCATATATAGAATAGCCATGAAGGAGCTACATCACTCCCATATATACTTCATCACTCTTATATGTGTACAATAGCCATAAAGGCTTTGAAGGAGTCATCGTCATCCAATCTTGATGTTGTCTTGATCCATTCATGTAGGTTGGGTCTACCTTCGTGACGATGCCAAATAATATTTTTGTAGTCTCTTCTCTATATTGAAGCTCAACAATATCCAAATACAATCCTGATCCATAAACCCTGTAATATGGAAGAAGTCTCCATAACAAATGGAAAACCATAATTTTGTTATAGAAATATGAGATGTACACGAAAAGATGTACACAAAGAAATAGACACAAAGGTATCTATTATATGGTTGCTTAGGAATATAGTCCATCCGCCGCAAGGACATGCATGGCAATGTCAACTTGTGGAAGATCATCCGATCAATGGCAAATGAACTAGATTTGGTAAGAGAATCTGGTTACTTGGAGAAGTTGACTTGGAAGATTGACCTGTCAATAAACAATAAAATAGAAAATGACACTCATTCTATCATATCTTTGCCATGGGAAAAATCTATGACATAAGATCAAACCTCCAATATTATGAGTCAAGATAATGAGACAACTATAACTTGGATCAAACCTCCAGGATGACATGACTTGAAAGTAAACCTCATAAGATGACAGGACGAGAAATCAAACCTTTGACGTCCACCATAGGTAGGATGACCAGACATGATGAAAAAGAGAACCTCTGACATGACGTACTTGAAAGTAAACCTCATAAGATGATAGGCCGAGAAATCAAACGAGTGATATTCACAATCAGGATAGTAAACCTCATAAGATGACGGAACGAGAAATCAAACCTTTGACATCCGCAGGCAGCATGTAGCCAGGATAACATGATGTGAACATAAACCTCATAAGATGACGGAACGAGAAATCAAACCTTTGACATCCGCAGGCAGCATGTAGCCAGGATAACATGATAGGCCGAGAAATCAAACGAGTGACATTCACAATCAGGATAGTAAACCTCATAAGATGATGGGACGAGAAATCAAACCTCTCGGGAAATATGCTCGACGGAATTTCTTGTTAGTTGCCATAGATTGAATTCCAAGACTTGACCACCATTATAGCCATTTAGACCTGCATGGTTGCATTGTCGACCACAAAAGACATTGATAGACTTAAATAAACCTAGTCAATCTCATGAGCCAAAGCCAAGGCACGGTGCATCCAATGACCACGTCATCATGGAACAACGATCCATGGAAACGTAGTCAACCATCACATCGATGAAACATGTAACCATCATCATGGAACAACACCATGGCATCATGGATAAAATCCTTGGAAACACAATCAACCAATATAGATTAGCCAAGTGAACCAACATCAACGAAACATGTAGCTTGGAATGACCAACATCAACGAAACATGTAACCATCACCATGGAACAACGATCCATGGAATCATAGTCAACCATCATCGATGAAACATGTAACCATCACTATGGAACAACAATCAACCAATATAGATTAGCCAAGTGAACCAATATCAATGAAACATGTAGCTTGGAATGACCAACATCAACGAATATAGATTAGCCAAGTGAACCAACATCAACAAAACACAATCAACCAATATAGATCAGCCAAGTGAACCAACATCAACGAAACATGTAGCTTGAAATGACCAACATCAACGAAACATGTAACCATCACCATGGAACAACGATCCATGGAAACATAGTCAACCATCATCGACGAAACATGTAACCATCATCACAGAACAACACCACGGCATCATGGATACAATCCATGGAAACGTAGTCAACCATCATCGACGAAACATGTAACCATCATCATGGAACAACACCATGGCATCATGGACATTTTGACGAAAAAGCATCCATATATGTATGTTTGAAAAATCATCACAGAACAACACCACGGCATCATGGATACAATCCATGGAAACGTAGTCAACCATCATCGACGAAACATGTAATCATCATCACAGAACAACACCACGGCATCATGGATCTTTTCCATGGGAACATAGTCAACAAATGTCTTTTCCATGGGAACATAGTCAACCAATATCTTTTCCATGGGAACATAGTCAACTAATATCGATGAAATGTGTAACCATCACCACGGAACAACACCACGGCATCATGGATAAAATCCATGGAAACACAATCAACCAATATAGATTAGCCAAGTGAACCAACATCAACGAAACATGTAGCTTGGAATGACCAACAACAACAAAACATGGAACAACGATCCATGGAAACATAGTCAACCAACATCAGAAACATGTAACCAAGTCAATGGATGCACATTCCATCAATATGAAAGAAACAAGATGCATTTAAAAGCATCACAATCAATATGGGAGAAACAATTGACATACCTTTTCTTGAGGATTTAATATGAGAATCATACCTATCAGCTCCTCATCTGAAAAGTGAGATTTGAGTATCCTCCACGCACGAGAAGAAACAATTGACATACCTTTTCTTGAGGATTTAATATGAGAATCATACCTATACAATTGACATACCTTTTCTTGAGGATTTAATATGAGAATCATACCTATCAGCTCCTCATCTGAAAAGTGAGATTTGAGTATCCTCCACGCACGAGAAGAAACAATTGACATACCTTTTCTTGAGGATTTAATATGAGAATCATACCTATCAAAGAGACTCTTACAACACCTGCACTTATCTTGCCGCGAGAAGAAACAATTGACATACCTTTTCTTGAGGATTTAACATGAGAATCATACCTATCAAAGAGGCTCTTACAACACCTGCACTTATCTTGCCGCTCATCGACCATTCTGTACACCAATAGAAGCATCCTTGGAAAGCATCAAAACATATCAAAGAGGCTCTTACAACACCTGCACTTATCTTGCCGCTCATCGACCATTCTGTACACCAATAGAATCATCCTTGGAAAGCATCAAAACATTCCGAACTCGTTCAGAACACGCTATTCATGTGTTTCATACCCTACTAGCTTGCCACTCATAGACCATTCTGATGTCAAGTAAACTCTTAGGATCAAAGCCTGAAGACAGAGTTCAATGTTTATTATCACCCTAGCTCCAAGCATGTTTACCCTTAACAGCCTGCATTGTGAGCCTCACAGGGCTACACTTTAGGCTTCTAACATCATTCATTTGTGTAATCATCACCCAGCTCATCAATTTCCAAGAGGGATTCTGATGCATACCTTGCAAAGCCTCCAATGCAATAGCAGCACATCTCGAATCTGTAAATTCTACAAAGCACAAGACAAACGTATCTCCCCCCAGCCGCCTTGACTCTTTGTGCACAAGGCGAACTTCCTTAAACCCAAGGAAAGGGCGAAAACATGTAGCTTGGAATGACCAACATTCTATATATAGCCAACAGTATGGAGAGACCATGGTGGGTGTATGCATGACCCATGGTAGGACCCATTACCTGGAATTCCTTAAAGTTTGGCCTCCCCACACCAATAGCCAATAATCTTGTTGAAATGTCCTTTGACCCTTTACAACAAATGGCTCCACACAACCTTACAAGTCAAGTAAATCCTTTCAATTGTTTTGATTACACAAGTTACAACAGCTCCAACATGAGTTTAAGGACTCGCACTTGTGTACTTCATTATGTATCAACTTGACCAATGGTCATAGAGTACCTAGTTGTTCTTAATAGATAAAAAAAGCATATGGGAAGTAAAGTAGGCTAGGTCGTAAGATGACGGGGTGTGGCTTGCAGCCTTGATTTTTGACGGGCAGCCCTGCCCTTCAAAATTGACAGGTTTGGTGGAATATAGTAAGCTTTTTCGTATTTAAGTGTCATTCATTTTAAAAATTTGCAAACACTAATATTTTAGTATTAGGGCCAAAATGCTCAAGGACGTCAAACAGCCCTTTCACTTTTTCAAGCTTGTAGCCTGGACGGTTGTTTTGTGAGTGCGGGCGTCTTGTAGACGAGACCCCTAGGATAAGGCCTCTTGAACAGATTATACTTGATTTCTAATGCACCTTCTAAAAATTTTTTTGAACTTCTGTTTCGGGGGAACTTATTTTAATAAGAAGAGATATTTTTCCATCCCAAAATATTCAAAATGTGAATAACCTCTCTCTAGAACATTTTTTCTCTAGGATCAAAACAGGCATAAACAAGATCTTTTATATTTCTGAAGAGGGGATTGATACAGGGGAAGATACTGGACATCCTGTGAGAGATTTCAGTAATGAATTGCAGCAAGTTTTTAGCAATTTTTCAGAGCAGGCAAAAATTCGAAGTGTCAAAATTAAGTGAAAATTCAAAATTTATTTTCCAATTAGTTAGTGTGCTGGAAGAAAGCCTTTAAGTGTGTATATAGACATGCAAATCGAAGTTTCATAAACAAATAAAACGTGACCTATTTTGGGAGTCAACTTTCACATATATAGCTGATTTTGGAAATTCCGCCCACCCTGGGTGGGTTGTAAACTGCACAGATTTTAGTAATTTTAAGTACCCACACGACTAGTTTCTGATAACTGTGCATGAAGTTATACCTGTTGCAAAATACAGCCCTAACAATAGATCTAAGAGGCTTGCCAAATCTATAAACAGCCCTTCCACAACTTTTGGAGAGTAGCAGGGATTTTATATTCACGTGATCACAAAATTTTTCTTGTTAATAACATGTGTGAACATGTTATTAACATGTTTACATGTTAACATGTTCACAAAAAAGCCGGTGGCAAGCAACCTGGTAACCGGAAAAAATCCCGCCGGGCCTTTTATATACCCCGGCGCGGGCCCGCCGGGCTTTTGCTTTACCCGACGGGTCCCGGCGGGGTCGTCACATATCCCGGCGGGGTAGATTTTTCTATATATATGGGCCCGGGGGCCCTTTGGGATTTCATTGCTGACAGCATACACAGGTAATAAAAACTTGTGTGTGTGTGTGTGTGTTTGTGTATGTGGGTGTGTTCGTGCGGGCAGCCGCCCACTGTCGCAATGCGCGGCAAGATGTGGGTGGTCCGCCACACGAGGGATGTGTGTGTGGGTGAGTTCGTGCGGGCAGCCGCCCATTGTCGCAATGCGCGGCAGGATTTGGGTGGCCCGCCACACGACTGGTGTGTGTGTGTAAGGCCATTCTTCGGAATGGTGCTTACCCTGGGGCACTTAGTCGGTAACGCGGCTAGTCTGTGTCCTATGGTAAGTATGGCACACCGTAGCGGTACTAGTCGGTAACGCGGCAAGCATAGTATCGTTATGGCGATGTCACCTTCCCTTCCCTTCCCTTTGTCAAATGCGGACATATGGTCGGTAACGCGGCCAGTGTATGTTCGTATCCTATTGGTATTCCCATAGAATCGGGCGGCATTTTGTCGTTAACACGGCAAGTTGGTGTCGTCCGCTAGTGCATAAAATGTTTTTTGCATATTGCGGCATTTGATCGTTAACGCGGTCGAAAAAGTGTCGTAAATTTGCTTGCGTATTTCGGCATATGATCGTTAACGCGGTCGAATAAATGTCGTAAATTTGTTTGATTTGACTTGTATTATTTTTATTGTGTTTGATCCATGCGATACTTGGTTGCTAACGCGGCATTAGTATTTCATGGATCAAAGTTTACATCATATTGTCTAACCGTTTTATTTTATAATATCGTGATTCGTAACTCGAAAAATATGAATCTCTCTCTTCTTACCCCCCTCTCTCTCATGATACACTTCACAACTCTTTCTCTATCTCTCTCATGATTCACTTCACAACACGATAGATGTGTAAATAATGATTTTTTTTCTTTCTCTTAAAATATACATAATTCTTAATAATTTCTTTTTTCTCCCTCTATTTACTTAAAAATTAAAACAATACATTATTTTTCTCTTTAGGAACTCCCAAAAACATTAAAAATGTGATTTAATGTTTCTTCTCTCTATCTGTCACAACTCTCTCTTCCTCTCCTCTCTCTCTCTCTCTCATGATACACTTCACAATTCTCTCTCTCTCTCTCTCGCAATGATACACTTCACAACTCTTTCTCTCTCTCTCTCATGATACACTTCACATCTCTCTCTATCACGATAGGTATGTAGATGAGGAGTGCTTTAGGATTACAAAACATTATTTTTCTCTCTTTAGGAACTCACAAAACTATAAAAAATATCATTTAATGTTTTCTCTCTCTATCTGTCACACCTCTCTCTCTTCCTCCCCCCCTCTCTCTCTCTCTCTCATTCGATAATGTATACACTTCGTAAGTAATAATGCGCTTGTTGCGGTTGTCTCACGTTCGATAATGTATTGCATGATGTTGAGTTCAGTAATGTTTGATATATTCTGTTTTTGTTTGATCATTGATAAGTAATGATACACTTATTGCTGTTTTCTCACGTTTGATGATGTATTGGATGATATTGAGTTCATTAAAATTATTTGATATTCCGTTTTTGTATGAACATTGACGATATTGATATACTTGTTGCTGTTCTCTCACGTCTGCTTGATGTTTATTTCAGTAATGTTTGATATTTTGTTTTTTTATGTTTAGTGTTATTTGCTAGATTTACGAAGACGATCAACATGCTTTCTCCCGAAGAGCGCAAAATTGTTCTGCGAGCAATTCGCGTTGAAGCGGTCATCACAGTATCACAATGTACTGATGATGTCGTCAAGAAGATCAACGAGTCTGAGATACTCATGCGAGATCTCATAGACCAAATATGGGAAAATGCACAGCGTCGGCTTCGAAGCGGAGGCAACGCTGAGCTGCTAGATAGACAGAAGATAGCAGATTTCAACCATCAGCACATAACACGAACCATTTTGGGGAGCATGCGAGTAGCGTGCAGTGATCTTCGAGATGCTGCCCCGCCTGAAGCCAACATGCAACGTCTACAGTTATGGGACGTTGTATGGAGCGAGCAAAGGGCCAAGAGCAAGCGCATGAAGGCGTTGGATGCAGAGTCCCTCCCCAAAAGAGTGCGAATTGCCCAGGACGTCGCTGCAACGTCCAGTCAGGCAGATGCAAGTGGCAGGTGTCATTAATCGTACCATCTACAATTCTATGTGCACACATCTTATTGGCATCCCGCACGAAGCTCTTCACGAAGGACGAACAATAGGCTCCGGTGTGTTTGGAACAGTAAAAGAGTATGCAATTAAAGGCATATCATTTTTACCGAAGCACATCACTTTTTGCGGAAAGCACTACAAAGGAGAAGGCAGCGCGAAGTTTGAGAGTTTCCAGGCAGAGCAGGGTATGCAAGTGCTACATCCCGATGCATTGCCTTTACAAAAGAGGCTCCTTGGATCACAATTTTCCCGTACTTTAATGGCGGCGCTCTTGGTGATACTCTATTGAAGGTTCCCTTCAGATTCAGTGAGTTCACCAGAGCCATTTTTCGTTTGGATCGAGGATGGAGACAACCACCGCCTGATAATATCCCTTTAGGTCATCTAGAACTTTCAAAAATAAAAGAGGTAGTAATAAACATGCCACATATTATGCATGCCCTGGTGGAAGGTGTAGCGGCAGCGCATATGGCAGGTATTGTACATACCGACCTACATCCTTTTAATGTAGTGTTGGATTATACAAAAGAGCTAAAGCCACGCATAGGTATTATCGATTGGGGATTGCTGCTGAGAGCGCCCAAAAAACGGGTGTCTCTCAATTTTGTTTATGAAGCAGACAAGAACCCCGAGAAGGTGGCACAGGCAGTCTCCCACGCAGACAGAGAGCGAAATAAACGGCCGTGGATAGCCCCAGAGCTTTATGATCCATTTTTGGCAGATGCATACACTCCTGCATCTGATGTTTTTGCCTTGGGATATTTATTACAAACTTTATATGACTTTTGGAAGAAAGTGCAAGAGTTGTGGATGGATAATAGTTCCCATGACAAAGTTACCATGGATACTATTATTCATAGAGTCAAAAATTGGATGTTTCTGCCTAATCGCGATGAGCGAAAATCAATTTTGCAAGTAGTTGAATTTTTTAGGTCACTAAATACTGACCCTACGAGGGCACAACGTCCTCTTGTAGAGCTATCGGTGGCATTCACCCCGACTTTGTAATGATACAGTATCAAGAGATGAAGTTTCAGGAATTTGAGAATTTGATGTGTCCAATGTTTCAAAATTTTGTTTCTCTTCAAAATTTGATGTGTCCAATGTTTCAAAATTTTGTTTCTCTCTTCATTGAGTCTTTGCAATATCTCTCTCCTCTTCTGGTGTTTAAGTTTATGTTTTCTCTTCAAAATTTGATGTGCGAGCATTGTTTGAAGTGTTTTTGGAGTCAAGTGGATATTTCTCATCGAGTCTTTGCAATACATATCTCCTCTCGTTGTGTTTGACTTCAAGATTTTGAGAGCAATGGTCAATTTATCTTACGTTGATCTTTACAGTTCATTAAAATCCTAAAGTCGTTTACGTTCATGCAGATATGGAGCAGGCGCAAGCGAACGAGCATCAGGAGTTAGCCAAGAAGGCATACGAGAGAATGAAGGCCCTTGCACATGGCCTGACAGCCCGCGAAGCTACAAGAACAGCGTGCAGATTATCGAAATGGACAAATCCAACACATGCCCAATGGAAAGACATAAACAAACGGGTAACCACAGAGATGATAAAGGCAATATGGCCATGTCCAGATGGCGAGATAAAGAAGGGAAGATGGAAGATTTCTCGTTGCACTCACGATGATATCAAAACTAATGCCGAGCGCATTTTCTTGGAGGTGTACGGCCGTCCTCTCCATAACGCCGACGCTCCACTGTATTTTGCTAAAATGCTATATGCTCACTTTATACTGGAAACTCCAGTGGACTTCGCCTCCAGAGAGGCCACTGTCAACACCCACGACATACGTGAAGAGACAGTTACATTCACAAGAGAAGAACTTGCTCTCATGGTGGAGGGCGCCGGACTGGAGTTAAACCAGGTCAAAGAAAGCTTAGGGGCACAGCTAGCAGAGAAGGAGAAAGAAGCTGACCGATTAACTCAAGCGTCAACTCCTCCCCCGGCCAATAGAGGAATTCAAGAGCAGCTAACAAAGATCAGCCAAGACGTGCAGAGCATCTCTTCACGTATTGCTCCTGTGCGCCAAGGAAACCACATCTCTCATTTTTTGATACATCCTGATCTTGTGGGAGTTTCTGCTGAGGCTACAAGTTCCTCCACCCCCCAATGTCCTGTATGTTACAAAGTATTCGATGGGTGGAGCGGCCAGTATATACTACCATGTGGACACTACTACCACTTAATATGTTTAGTGAGACAAATGCAAAATACTTCCACATGTGCATTGTGCAATGTCCCAATAAATCAAGGTATTTATACAGTGTTCGGCATGGCTAGCGAATATAAACCACCAGGACCTTTAGATGCAACTCCTAGTGCAATTCGCAATTTATTTCAAGATGAGAGCTAAGAAAAACAAATTCCACTTTTGTATTGATAATTTCTCCAAATATGATCATTTGTACAAGTACTTTTTATTAAATTAATGAAGTGACTTCTTCCTCTATGTCAATATCTTGCTCCAAAATTCTTTCACCGTTTACTCTCTCGTCTGCTAAATTAAGCTCATCTAAGTCAATGTCTAAATTGTCTTCTATCTCAAGGGTGGTGCACAACGTACGTCCAACATCAAAGTTCTCGTCTACTACATCTTCACAATTGTACATCCATCTGGGCATATCTTCTTCATACTCTTCGCTTTCGATGTCTCGCAAGATCTTTTCATTGCAGTACATGTAAACAAGTTTATCTGCTCGATCTGCAAGAAGTCGATTGCGAATAGTACTATGAATATATTTATACATGCTCCAGTTTCTTTCTGAGCCTGAGTTTGAAGAGCACTGACTTAGAACCTTCATCGCAAGGTTGCGCAATAAAGCATAATGCTCACCACCATTCATCATCCACTACTTCCATGCAGGTTGCTCTTTAGCCATTTGTTGAACAAGGGAGTTGGAAAATAAACCCTCTTTCAACCGAAATGAGGTCATCTCCTTTATGCACTGTACACGATCATCATCATTATTATAGAAAGTGTTTACCACTTTATAAAAATCTTGCACCACCTCAACGTTGGACATCAAATCCATATTCCAATATTCAGGATCTAACATGTAAGCAGCACTGTGCAGTGGTAAATGCGCTCCAATCCATCTAGTATGAAAGTACTTCAACAGAACTTTTCTTTGTCTACTAGAGAATGGTACACGCCATTGCTTTTCCACCACTGAATGCTCTAATTTCTCAGGACACTCCAAACTCCGCTGGACAGTCCACCATTGCATCCATGCTTTTCCGAGATTAGGCGCTCTTTGATCAAGGCTTCGTACAGCATACATAACAGGCATCATTACATGGTATGCATCCATCACACTGTTCCACCAACTTCTTCTCGTAAGCGCTGCCTTCAAGACTTTGATTTTCTCTTTCACTTTTTCAAGTTGAGTGTTCTCCCAGTCATGAAATGCCATGCATGTAAATGTTTCACAAACTGCATCTTTATTTCTAAGAAGAGACTCAAAAGTGTAAAAGTGAGTGCAAAACCTAGTCTCCGCTGGAAGCTTTAACATAACTGACATGCGAGGTCGAAACATATCCAAAACTCTCTGTCTCTTGAGCATGAATTTCACAAGCTGGCGAGCAGTGTCGACGATTGAGGCAAACCATTTGGTATCATCAGATTTATACCAATCTTTTAATACAAGATTCAAACTATGAGTATTACAGCCTACCGGAAAAATATGTGGATATTGTCGCTGTAGGATTCTGGATGCATTTTTACAATTTTTTGCATTGTCCATGACGACTTGGACTACATTTTTGGCACCCACTTCCTCTATCACAGAGCTAATGACTTGAGCAATGTAAGCCCCAATTTTGATTGAACCAGCTGAATCCACGGCACGGATGAAAGTCTCACCTCTAGGTGAAATAACCATTACATTAATTAATGGTTTTCTTTGCACATTAGACCATCCATCACTTACTATACTACATCCAGAAAGCTCTATATTGCTAAGAATTATTCTTTGTACACGTTCTTTTACCTGCGCATAACATTTCTCTAATAGATCATTTCGCATAGCATGGTACGTAGGCGGTGAAAACCCTGGTCCAAACTCACCAATTTTCTTCCATGCTCTCTTCCAATGCTCACTGTCCACCATCATCATAGCACTCCCAGAAAAGTAAATCGCTTCAGCAAGGACGAGTTGTGCATCATCGAGTCGACCTTGACGTAGGCTTTCTTGCAATGAAGTTTGACGCATGGGTATATTTCCTACGTCAAAGTTTTGCTTGCAAGAAGATGCACTGGGTAGATTACTTTCTGGCTGCATATTGCCGTTCGGGGTACAAGTAGGCGATGTAGCGGGAGTTTGATGATTAGAACAACAGTGTTCTTGCTGCCTTGATACATTAACGGTAGGAGTGTCATGTTTTCTTGAATCTTTCTTTTGAATTTCTTCTCTTATGCGTTTGGCCACTATAGGTGCAGAGGGGTGGGTACATGACTTTTTCTTCGGTCCGCCTAAAAAGTGTTCTCTTAGTCGAGGCGCCCCACCTGATTTTACTGCATGGCATAGCTTACACTCCCAATCTATGAATCGATCACCAACGTTAATTGCATATTGCCACTCTATCCCAGGTGCCTTTTTTTTCCTGCTATTTGAAATTTGGACTCTATTGGAGGTATCACTGGATCCAACATTGTCCTCCATCTCAACAAATAACCTATTCAACCAAGCATATAACAATGAATACACAAATGAAAAAACAACAAATCACTCACGTATAACAAAACATACATCTGCAGACAAAGTACTTCGAAACTATCTTGACAAATACAAAAGATCATCACATAACACAAAACTATTTCAAACTATCTTGCAAGGTCTTACTACAAAACTACTTCGAAACTATCATGCACATTGCACTCCCAATGAAGGATGCCTTTTGTACCCAATTAAGGATACTTTACACAATCAAAGATCTATGCTTGCTCAATACTCTAGTATAGGACAATAGACCTTCTCTAACATTCACAAAAAAAATCAAAGATCTATGCTTGCCCAATACTCTAGTATAGGACAATAGACCCTTGTCTACTCTAAACTATATCAAGTATCAAGAACCAATACAAGCCCCTAAGCAGGACTCTTGGCTCCATCAAACCATTCATAAAGCAGAATGAGGTAGATTACGTACGTGGCTCAAATGCAAAGCTGAATGACTCCAAATTTGTCCCTAAATCTCCGCAAGTATTAGCTACGAACCACACCCTGCCCCCAGTTCAAAGAACTAAGGACGAGTGGCCCAATAGCCTTAGGAGTGCCTACAAGGAAAGACGACAGCCCCTAAAATAAGGACGTTCTTCCCAAGAGGTGCAGAGGGGTGGGTACATGACTTTTTCTTCGGTCCGCCTAAAAAGTGTTCTCTTAGTCGAGGCGCCCCACTTGATTTTACTGCATGGCATAGCTTACACTCCCAATCTATGAATCGATCACCAACGTTAATTGCATATTGTCACTCTATCCCAGGTGCCTTTTTTTTCCTGTTATTTAAAATTTGGACTCTATTGGAGGTATCACTGGATCCAACATTGTCCTCCATCTCAACAAATAACCTATTCAACCAAGCATATAACAATGAATACACAAATGAAAAAACAACAAATCACTCACGTATAACAAAACATACATCTGCAGACAAAGTACTTCGAAACTATCTTGACAAATACAAAAGATCATCACATAACACAAAACTATTTCAAACTATCTTGCAAGGTCTTACTACAAAACTACTTCGAAACTATCATGCACATTGCACCCCCAATGAAGGATGCCTTTTGTACCCAATTAAGGATACTTTACACAATCAAAGATCTATGCTTGCCCAATACTCTAGTATAGGACAATAGACCTTCTCTAACATTCACAAAAAAAATCAAAGATCTATGCTTGCCCAATACTCTAGTATAGGACAATAGACCCTTGTCTACTCTAAACTATATCAAGTATCAAGAACCAATACAAGCCCCTAAGCAGGACTCTTGGCTCCATCAAACCATTCATAAAGCAGAATGAGGTAGATTACGTACGTGGCTCAAATGCAAAGCTGAATGACTCCAAATTTGTCCCTAAATCTCCGCAAGTATTATCTACGAACCACACCCTGCCCCCAGTTCAAAGAACTAAGGACGAGTGGCCCAATAGCCTTAGGAGTGCCTACAAGGAAAGACGACAGCCCCTAAAATAAGGACGTTCTTCCCAAGAGGTGCAGAGGGGTGGGTACATGACTTTTTCTTCGGTCCGCCTAAAAAGTGTTCTCTTAGTCGAGGCGCCCCACTTGATTTTACTGCATGGCATAGCTTACACTCCCAATCTATGAATCGATCACCAACGTTAATTGCATATTGCCACTCTATCCCAGGTGCCTTTTTTTTCCTGTTATTTAAAATTTGGACTCTATTGGAGGTATCACTGGATCCAACATTGTCCTCCATCTCAACAAATAACCTATTCAACCAAGCATATAACAATGAATACACAAATGAAAAAACAACAAATCACTCACGTATAACAAAACATACATCTGCAGACAAAGTACTTCGAAACTATCTTGACAAATACAAAAGATCATCACATAACACAAAACTATTTCAAACTATCTTGCAAGGTCTTACTACAAAACTACTTCGAAACTATCATGCACATTGCACCCCCAATGAAGGATGCCTTTTGTACCCAATTAAGGATACTTTACACAATCAAAGATCTATGCTTGCCCAATACTCTAGTATAGGACAATAGACCTTCTCTAACATTCACAAAAAAAATCAAAGATCTATGCTTGCCCAATACTCTAGTATAGGACAATAGACCCTTGTCTACTCTAAACTATATCAAGTATCAAGAACCAATACAAGCCCCTAAGCAGGACTCTTGGCTCCATCAAACCATTCATAAAGCAGAATGAGGTAGATTACGTACGTGGCTCAAATGCAAAGCTGAATGACTCCAAATTTGTCCCTAAATCTCCGCAAGTATTAGCTACGAACCACACCCTGCCCCCAGTTCAAAGAACTAAGGACGAGTGGCCCAATAGCCTTAGGAGTGCCTACAAGGAAAGACGACAGCCCCTAAAATAAGGACGTTCTTCCCAAGAGGTGCAGAGGGGTGGGTACATGACTTTTTCTTCGGTCCGCCTAAAAAGTGTTCTCTTAGTCGAGGCGCCCCACCTGATTTTACTGCATGGCATAGCTTACACTCCCAATCTATGAATCGATCACCAATGTTAATTGCATATTGCCACTCTATCCCAGGTGCCTTTTTTTTCCTGCTATTTGAAATTTGGACTCTATTGGAGGTATCACTGGATCCAACATTGTCCTCCATCTCAACAAATAACCTATTCAACCAAGCATATAACAATGAATACACAAATGAAAAAACAACAAATCACTCACGTATAACAAAACATACATCTGCAGACAAAGTACTTCGAAACTATCTTGACAAATACAAAAGATCATCACATAATACAAAACTATTTCAAACTATCTTGCAAGGTCTTACTACAAAACTACTTCGAAACTATCATGCACATTGCACCCCCAATGAAGGATGCCTTTTGTACCCAATTAAGGATACTTTACACAATCAAAGATCTATGCTTGCCCAATACTCTAGTATAGGACAATAGACCTTCTCTAACATTCACAAAAAAAATCAAAGATCTATGCTTGCCCAATACTCTAGTATAGGACAATAGACCCTTGTCTACTCTAAACTATATCAAGTATCAAGAACCAATACAAGCCCCTAAGCAGGACTCTTGGCTCCATCAAACCATTCATAAAGCAGAATGAGGTAGATTACGTACGTGGCTCAAATGCAAAGCTGAATGACTCCAAATTTGTCCTTAAATCTCCGCAAGTATTAGCTACGAACCACACCCTGCCCCCAGTTCAAAGAACTAAGGACGAGTGGCCCAATAGCCTTAGGAGTGCCTACAAGGAAAGACGACAGCCCCTAAAATAAGGACGTTCTTCCCAAGAGGACACTTCTAGCAACTCGAGAGCTCTACAAGTACTTTGAGGAGAGATATCACGCCCCCAAAACAAGGACTATCTTCCCAAAAGTTGTACGACGGGTGTCGGGCAGTGTTTATATACAGAATAATACCCCGCCGGTGTTTTTTGTTTTTCCCGGCGGGCCCGCCGGGCTTGTATCTTTCCCGGCGGGCCCGCCGGGAAAACACTGTATCCCGGCGGGCCCGCCGGGAAAGATAGAAGCCCGGAGGTGTTACTGGAATAGTGGGTTCCGGCAGGTCATTTCTCAGGTCATGTGAATATACAATGTGATCACAAGTTTTAATATGTTAACAATAGGTTTTGTTAACGTGATCACAAAATTGTGAAGACGTTAATGAAATCCCTGGAGAGTAGACATGGATTCCCAATCAATCAAGACATCAGCAAATATATCAGGGAAGTACACAAACACTCTTTTTATTATTTTGCTCTAAATTCTTTTGAGATTAAATAAATAAATCAATAAGCATGTATATGAGAGAATTCGAGTTCAGGTATGGCATGCTTAATGGTTAACTTTATTAATTATAAATGATCGCCTTAGTCTAAAGACTCATAGAATAAACACTTTTGGACATAAAGTATTAGAAGATAGAATATTTGACTAGTTTGTGACTAGATTTTAGGTATAACCTTCATTAAGGGCTATTTTACGAGAAGCATTTATCTTTCCATGTGTTTAGAATTAGATTTTGACATGAAGACAAAAGTTTAAGACGACAGAAAACTCTACAAGAGGGTATGAGACACTAGAAAGGTAAATCCCTTTCCTTTTTTAGTTATTCGAGAGTGGGACACTTGGCTGTTAGCCTGTTTTGACAGTTTTATCCTTAAAACACAACTTTGACCGTTTTGAATGCTCTCAAAGAGATCTTAGAGCTCATTTTTAGAGAACCGTCACTGAGACATGTTTTATAGGAGCATTAGAAGTCCTAAAACTTTGTAGTTTGGACTTTTTCCTTATTCTAAATAGATTGAAAGATATTAGTCTCCCAAAGAGACCAGTTGTTAGGCTTTGCCTTAGAAATCGCTATCAAGATTGACTACCTTGTCTATATAGACTAGATGGACTAATACGTAAGCATAGTAATGACTTAGATATAGCAACTAGAGATAATCTTACTAGTTAGAACATGATAATTCAAAGACTAAGAGAAGTTAAGGACTGTTTAAATTAAAAGTTTGTTTCTATACTTGAGGTTGATTTTGATTGATTTGAATATGCTTGTCTTGAAAGACTGGATTACAGATCAGTGTAAGATAATAAGAATGACTTATGATTGCTTTGTTCTGAAATGAATGATTGATATGCATGTGTATGATGAGACTTGACATGAGATTTTGAGATTCGGACAAGGAAAGTCGGACAGAGAACGAGATTTAATGCATATCAATCATCATCTACTATAAATATAGGTTTTTTATCACCGCGATTATTCAATAATCATGGTTATGATTTCTAACCCCTGCAAAATCACAGAGGCTAAAACTCACTCAACTGTGCGACAACATGGCCATAGTGATTTCTCATCATATTTCCAATCCAACTACAATTTCATAGAAGTTTCAACACCGTGATTCTCAAAATCACACATGTACTTCATTCATAAAGAAGAATAGTCTTAATCTGGCCAATCATCCTTGTCCACAATCCAAGGAAGCAACTACTAAGTGGCTTCACTTTTTACTCACCCAATGGTGGAAACCTTGTCATCAGCACCTTCCAGGTACATCTCTATATGGGGAGACCATGGTGGTGGGTGTATGCACGACCCATTACTACCTGGAATTCCTTAAAGTTTGGCCTCGCCACACCAATAGCCAATATTCTTGTTGAAATGTCCTTTGACACTTTACAACAAAAGACTCCACAACCTCACAAGTTAAGTAAATCCTTTCAATCGTTTTGATTACAAGAGCTCCAACATGAGTTTAAGGACTCGCACTTTTGTACTTCATTAAGTATCAACTTGACCAATGGTCAAAGAGTACCTAGTTGTTCTTAATAGATAAAAAAAGCATATGGGAAGTAAAGTAGGCTAGGCATCACATCTATTCATCTCATATTCTCATCACTTACACCTAGCCCTAGATAAAGTCTTTAGTGCAATTAGGAGGACGTGATCAACATGAGGAAGGAGGGGATGTTAACCCGTTTTAGGGTTAACAAGGTTCACCACACCCAATTATATGCCAAAGCATGAGTAATCTATATCAAATGTCAAGGATATGCCTTCTTATAACCCCTTCTGTTTCCAAAGCATGAGTGAATGACCCCTTATGCATTGTGCATTTGTCTCTCGTGCCATCTAGTGCGCATCCCCACCATTGATTAATTAGTTGAGGCGCACTACGTGGAAATCTAGTGGTTGAATTTAACTTTAAATCTTGCCAATCACGCATTTGCTTGCTTGTGTGGAAATCCGCGGCTTGAATTATTTCTTGAAAAGAGAATTTCACTTTTTAGGAGGCTCCTAGGGTCTCCTAATGCAAATTGTGGAGTTTAGTGTGGAAAAAAGCTAGAGTCCAACACATGGTGAAAAACCTCCATCTCTAAATATCGGAGGTAACTTTGACGAATTTACAATAGGCTGAATGTTTTTATAGCTTAGAGTACCCAAAGTCCTCAAAGAAATTTACAAGTAATTTTCAAACTTCACCTCGCCGGTGCCGGTGTGCAAAACTTCCCTGTACCCAACTTCAAGGTCGTAAGATGACGGGGTGTGGCCTGCAGCCTTGATTTCTGACGGGCAGCCCTGCCCTTCAAAATTGACAGGTTTGGTGGAATATAGTAAGCTTTTTCGTATTTAAGTGTCATTCATTTTTAAAATTTGCAAACACTAATATTTTAGTATTAGGGCCAAAATGCTCAAGGACGTCAAACAGCCCTTTCACTTTTTCAAGCGCGTAGCTTGGACGGTGGTTTTGTGAGTGCGGGCGCGCCGGGCGTCTTGTAGACGAGACCGCCACCTAGACATGGTTTTGTAGCGCGAGCCACCGTTTCGTCTTCGTCGAGAACCATGGTTTCCTTCCCAAACCTCGGCCCTCCGGCCTTTACTAAAGCCACCCCCCTTTCGGGTTCGCCTCCACCGCACCTCCATCATCCTCAATTCTCCACCACGCCTGTTGACACCAACAGATCAGGCTCGGCGCTAGTTTGCCTGCTGCTAATTATCGCTTTGGCGCCTGCTGTTTATCCTAATGGATCGCCTGAGTGCTGCCGTCCCCAACATCTTGAGGGCTCTATCGAAGAAACAAGTGATGACCACTACTGCAGCTACTAGTAGTAACCGCCGACCTCATCGCTCGCCTACTACAACAACACTCTCCCCAAGCTCGGCCCCGACCCATGCCCCGTCGACGTCAACTCAGCTAACCCCCGCAGATGCAGTGGCACGGGACGCTGTCCTGCAGGTCCTCATGCGGCAAACGCTTGTCCAGCTGAACTGAGCTGCAACCCCCCCCCCCCCCCCTCCCTCACTGTACTGTCTTCTCTAATTTGCTGAGGCCGTGCGACAGGAGCCTCTGCAAAACGCGAACTGAGCTTCAACCCCCCCTCACTGTACTACTGTCTTCTCGAATTTGCTGAGGCCGTGGGGCAGGACCCTCTGCAAAACGCCCATAATATATGTATATATATATTCAGCTTAGTACTGTTGTAAATCACTTCTTGCGGAGAAACGTATGTGCTAAGAAGAATTCGCAATTTTCAAGAGCTCTTTCTCCTCCGCCCAAATCGTAAGTGCTGATTATAATTTTCAAGCGTGATTATACACAAGTGAATCCCTAATTTGGAAGTCAGCCCTTCTGTCTGTGCGCGGGACACATATTATTGATGGTCCATCTTACAGTGTGAGAAAAAAGGGATTTTGGGAAAAAAGGGTTTATACAGTGTGAGAAAAAAGGGATTTTGGGCTTTACGCAATCTGACCTCAGTGTGGTGACATCAAATGTGGCACTTTTCTCTAGTAACAAGGCAAGCATGCCCTCAGGCTTCATCTCATAAGCTAATCAACATTGTTCCCTTAGGTCGCAAGCTTTCTGAGCAGACACTACCATTCTCATGTGGCAACAACACACACACACACACACTACTCCCTTCATCATTTTTACTTGCTTTCTTTTGTTTAGGGGATGAATTCTCAAAATTTAGAGCCTTAGTAATCCTAAAAAGTGGTGTGAAAGGTCCTTGAAACTTCAAGATATAGATGCAACATTACACATAAGAAGGGGTTCTCATGCACAAAGGAAGAAATTTCAAAAAGGGATAAATCGAGCTAGGCATTGACCTTGCATTTGTAAGTGTTACAAGATCTTGTTAATACACATTGACCTTCCATTTGAAATTGTCACTATATCTTCTTAATCACAGAGTTAGCCATTCCTCTACTTGCGAAAATTTTTAATAGGGAGGGCTTTCATATAAAACAAGTTCCTTCTCATGCAAGGCCCCCCCGAAAGTGGGATTGGAAGATATCTATCCAAGTGGTGATGAAAAAGACAATGTGAAGGGAAAGAAAAGGGAGAGAGAACGTTATTTATCTTCTCAATTGGCCTATTTGATGCATTCATTTGTATCACATAGTCTCTAGAGCTATATCTTAGGGAGCATGAATTTATATGGATCATACACTATTGGAGGTAAAAGAAAAAAGATAAAAATACAACTCTTTAGCTTGAGAAATGAGTTCCAATACATCATTGATGTGCCACAGATAAACAACATGAAAATAACAAGGTCACACCTAGGCAAGGCTGGGGTCTCTAGTTAACGATATAACGATGCAATAAAAGTTATTAAGTACTAAAAAGGCGTAAAAAGACAGTTAGCTCGAATGGTAATAATAGAAACGACTATATTTCTTTTTCTTTTTCTTACTGTCTATGAGGGGAATTCAAGTTAATTAATGGAGAGGAATTTTGAGACTAGACCTTCTTTCCCACCACATCACTTACCACACATAGAGACCGTCCAAGTGGAAAGGGTAGAGACGAAAAGACAAAGATGATTTCTCTGCATCCAAAAAGACGGATAAAGGTTGAAAGGGAAGAGATATAAACAAGTGATGAAATGGTAGACAAGAGGTGAAAAAGGCAAACATGTGGTGAAAAGGTAGACACATGAATTCCTAAAATGGATAACTATTGAGGAGAGAAGACTTTAAAGGGGAAGATTAAAGGATAACTTCTCTAGCAATATGGTAAAAGTGTGGAATTGAGGTCACCATTTATAACATTATGATCAAAAGGGCCAACAAATGACTACATTTTTGGTTCATTCATAAAGAAGGATGGTCCAAGAAGGACACAATGAAGTACAAATCACCTACTGGAGAATGAAGAGAATGGATTTCTCTCTCTCTCTCTCTCTCTCTCACACACACACACACACACACATAGAAACACACACATGTACACATGATTTCTCAAAGGAGCAAGGGAGGTGAGAGTTGGAGAGGATAGATTATAATTTACATAAGGAATTGTGAGGACCTTATTCAAGAGTAGTTGGCATGATGATGCTTGGTAGAAGGAAAGCACTTACTATTGTCTTCAATTTAATATAGTACTACTATAAGCCTCACAATTAGTTCCTTATATTCTTCAACCTGGTTTAACAACTTTATAATTTAAATGTATGGTTCCATCAAATCTTTTCACATACACAAAGTTAACCCTTTTCACATAGACAAAGTCTTATCATTTAATCTTATATGCAGGCGGGCTTATCATCAAGCCAATCGACGCCATGGGGGCAATCTCACTTGTCTAGTCAGGGCAAACCATGCCTTTGATAGGCATAGGTCTGAGTGGCGCGGGATCGAGTGTGGTGCAGGCCCATCACGGTATGGCTGTGATGAGCATACGCCACCTACCTTGACTAGACCCACCCCCGTGCAACCGGAATCTTATTCTAGGATTGATTGTGGAAGAGTAGAGAATTCACAAGAATTGATTCAACCATAAAAACCATTGCTTTGCAAGCTTCAACTAAATCAAATTAATTGAAATTCAAACACTTAACAAAATTAAAATACTTAGCTCAATACACCCTGTTGGGTGCAAACTTCCCCCCTCTTGTGCGTGGCCTCTCCCCACACAAGAGTATTTATTTATTAGCTTTCTTTTCACCAAAATTAGGCCATAGTCCCAAAATATACAAAAATGTGCTTTTTAGAGAGCACGGCACTCTTCTTTTACAAAAATAGAGTGTCAAATATTGGGACTAGGGTAAAGCCATAGGCTTTAATAAATTCCACATAATAAATGTATCTTTCCTAAAGTTCAAAATGGAAAAATTATTTGCTAAGGTTGGAAGCTACTATGCTTGTTGCCAAAAATGAAATGTGATGAACCAAGACATTTCTTCCAAAGTAAACTCTTCAGTTCCCATAGCCTTCATCACCTGAAAATATAAGCCTAATTAATAATTAAATTAATCCCACAAATATTAAACAGGCACAAATTATAACCAACTCATGACTATCAAGCGTAAGTACCCCAGGAATCACCCTGCCATACGAACCTAACTGAAATAATCATAGATGGCCTCAAACATACGTCATATACCACACATATTAACATTTATAGTGGTGTCACCCACAATATTAACCTAACCGGTATGACACGAGTAACTTAGGCATCCCCAAATTACTCAAGAGGGGATAAATAATATTTTTCTAGAGGACTTAAAATATATTCTCATAACATCCCTCTTGCTTGAGTTTGCAATTGTCCTCAATTGCGGATTTGCTGGGTTCGAAAAAAATAAATAATTTCATGGTAAACTCGGAAGAATTTCTCAGGCATCCATTTAGCATCTTCTTGAGGATGATTCTTAAAAGTCAAAAGATACTTGAAGTATTGATTACCTGTTCTTGTTGTTGTTATCTCTTGATCAATGATAGCATCAGGAACTAGTACTTCTTTCTGTCCTTCAATAGGAGGTGGTTCCTCATATGTTGGGTGAGTAGGAAGTGTTCCTCGAAAAGGTTTCAAGACATGGATATGAAAAGAATTATGGATATTCCAATTAGATGGAAGCTCTAATCTATAGGCCACATCATTAATCTTTTGAAGGATTTTAAATGGCCCATAATATCTAGGCGCTAGCGTAACTGCAGGGAATTTTTCCACACTCTTTAATGGCCGTTTTTCAATTCTCAAAAGTACATAATCACCTTCTTGAAATGAAAAATCTTTACGCTTCCTATTTGCTTGAGATGTATACTTCTCTTGAGCTCTTGCAATACAATCACGCACTTCAGATAAAATGCGATCAAAGTCTCTAACATATTGGTCAGCAACTTCAATCTTATGGGAGAGTCTAGTAGCCGGAATAGACAAAGCTCTACCATAGATAATCTCAAATGGTGCTCGACCAGTAGCAGTATGAGAAGTATTATTATAAGCAAATTGGAGTAGGTGTATGTACTTATCCCATGCACTAGGTTGCTGGGAAACATAGGCTCTAAGCATATCTAGGATACTGCTATTTGTGACTTCGGTCTGTCCAGTCGATTCCGGATGGAAAGCCGTGGAAAAATCTAACTTAGTGACTAAGTTTGAGAAAAGAGCAACCCAAAAGTGACTACAAAATTTAGAATCTCTATCAGAAACTATCACTTTGGGTAGTCCATGATGAACAAAGATTTTCCTAACAAATATGTTCGCGGCTTGCTGAGAAGTTAGTGTCTTTTTACATGGAATGAAATAGGCTTGCTTACTAAACCTGTCCACTATTGTCCAAATCATGTCATGATGACTCGAAGTAGTAGGGAAGCCAGTAATGAAATCCATAGACACTTGTTCCCATGGTCTATCTAGAATGGGTAGAGGCATAGGCAATCCTAAAGCTTTACCTTTGATGTTTGGCAAATGTTACATTCCGCTACAAATTTAGCTACATCATTCTTCAAATGAGGCCAAAAGAATTCTCAAGAAACTACTTGAAGTGTTGCGGAAACTCCTCTATGTCCCACAAATGGTGGTTGGTGCATCTCTTCCAAGATCAGCTGTGTATAAGGTTGAGTAACACATAATCTTTTCTCAAAGAAAAGATAGCCATCATTATGAGAATAACTTCCTTGAGGTGTCCAATTGTTTTCACGCAATTTGATCCATATTTCAGAGAAATCTGGATCAACTTCATAAGTTTCTTTCATAAGGACAAATGGTTCACTTTCAATAATGGAAATGTTGTTGATATTTGGTCTTCGACTCAAAGCATCCATAATAACAACATTTTCTTTTCCAAGTTGGTATTGAATCATAGGTTGGAAACTTTGAATGAAAGATGCCCATTTGATGTGCCTATCTGAAATAAGAGGTTGCGAAAGCAAATGCCTAATGCTTTGCTGATCTGTCTTGATAAGAAATTCAGAACCCATTAGGTAATGCTTTCAGATTTTCTAAGCATGCACTATTGCTGCTAATTCCTTGTCATATGTGCTATAATTTTTCTCTGCAGGCTTAAGCTTTCTACTTTGATAAGCAATAGGATGGTTGTCTTGCATAAGAACATCTCCAAATCCTGTGCCACTAGCATCAGTCACTACTATAAAGAATGGTCTTTAAAAATCAAGTAGTGTAAGAATTGGTGCTTGTGTTAGAGCATTCTTGAGTGTTGCAAAAGATTTATCTTGCTTTTCAGTCCAATTGAAATTTGTAGCTTTCTTAAGGAGTTCAGTCAAAGGATGAGCAATACAAGCAAAATTCTTGATGAACTTCCTATAATAACTACATAAGCCAAGAAAAGATCTAAGATCATGTATGTTTCTAGGCGTAGGCCAAGAAGCTATACACTCAATTTTCTTAGGATCTACAGAATCCCTTCACCCGACACTATGACCTAAGTATTCAATCTCTTCGTGAAAGAAAGAACTCTTTTCAGGATTGACATACAATTCATTTTCTCTCAAAAGGTTGAACACTTGTTCCAAGTGTTGTTTATGCTCTTGTTGATCCTTGCTGAAAACAAGAATGTCATCAAAGAACACTATAACAAAACTTTGAAACTTAAGGAATATACAATTCATCATACGGCTGAAAGTAGCTGGAGCATTGGTCAAACCAAATGGCGTAACCAAAAACTCATAATGACTAGTTTGGGTTCTAAATGCAGTCTTGAATATGTCAGATTCAGCCATGCGAACTTGATGATACCCAGACTTTAGGTCAATCTTGCTAAAGACCTTTGATCCTCTAAGCTTGTCAAGAAGATCATCTACCCTAGGAATCGGATATCTGTTCTTGACAGTAATCTTATTCAATGCACGGTAGTCTACACACATTCGGTAAGTTCCGTTCTTCTTCTTAACAAGAAGTACTGGAGCTCCAAAAGGTGAACTACTAGGTCAAATAAGGCCTCTCTCTAGCAAGTCTTCGATTTGGTTTTGGATTTCTTTTTGCTCTAAATTGTTGACTCTATAGGGAGCTTTACAAGGCGGAGAATTTCCAGGCAATAAGTCAATACTATGATCCTCAGGCCTAGACTTAGGTAATCCTAAAGGTAGATCTTCCATGAAACAGTCACTAAATTTGGAGATAAAAAGATCAAACTTTGGACTTTTGGATTTGTTAGACTCAGCATCAAGCTGGTTAACCCATACCATATAAGTCTTGTCTCTTTTTCTTAGAGCTCTCTTTGCTTGAGTGTGACTCAACAAAGGACTCATTTCTCCTTTGACATATTTTCATTGTCCTGCCTTAGAGAAATGCTATGAGTGTCATAGTCTATAATAGGGTTATACATGTGTCTCCAAGGCATATCCAAAATTATGTCTACCCCTTGTAAAGGTGCAACTAAGAAATCCAAAATTATGTCTACCCCTTGTAAAGGTGCAACTAAGAAATCCAAAATTATGTCTACCCCTTGTAAAGGTGCAACTAAGAAATCCCTCTTTTCTGTTAAGGGCTTGATGCATAAATCCAAACCTTCCACCTCTTTCATGCAATTATACTTTGTTCCAGTAAATGCTGCTTTGACTTTAGAGTGTGTAGGTGAAGAATGAAGATTTAATGCTCTAAGTACCTTTTCAGAAATGAAATCATGTGTACTACCATCATCATGCAAAATAACAACTTCATGTCCATTTACACTTGAAACATTTGATAGGAGGTGCCTTCGGTTTCCCACCATTGACTTTCTTGTTGGTACTCATGTTGCCTTTGATTTCGTCCTTGCCTTTGTCATAACCTGGTTTATACATCTTCTTTGAAGCATAAAAAGATTTAGTAAATGGTTTAGCAGAAGTACTCTCATGTGCTTTAATCTCTTTAGGAAAACCATTTTTGCGTTCGGAATTAGATGCCAAAGATATTGCAGTAGATAGTGAATGAGGTCGAAACATATTCACATCGGCCCTAATGGTAGATCTAAGGCCTGAAATGAATTTCTTCTTTTGATCCTTCTCGCTGACTCTCTCCATAACCTGCACCTGTAATAAAGTATTCCAGAACTTTTCTACATACTGTGACATAGTTTCCTTTTCAAGTTGATGCAAAGTGTCCCATTGGTGCCTAACTTTAGACTTGAATTGTGAGGGTAAAAAGTGATTTTTAACCAGCCGCGTTGAAATCTTTTCCAGGAATTTGGCTTGTCGTGACCTTGCTTTATTACACTCCACCATAAAGCTGTGTTGTCTACCAAATGATTGACTGCACATTTAATCTTATCACTCTCTGAAAATTTTTCTCCTGAAAAATAGTCATCTAGTTGACCAAGCTAAGCTAAAATGACCCTAGCATTCTTCTTTCCGTCATAATTTTGAAATGTGAAAGCTTTCTGACTAATCTTGGATTCTTTTTGTGACCTTTGTGCTTGCAATGTAGCATTTACAGCCCTTTGGATAGTGTCATCTTCGTCATCAAACGATAGCGAAGAGTCACGCTTGCGTCTATGACTCGTGAGCTGTCTCTCCAATTCAATATGCTTCTCTCTCTCTTCTACAATTTGATGTTGTAAAGAAAGGAGTTTCTCTTGAATTGATGGCGAGATAGGAAAATCTGCCATAGTGCTTGTGCAAATGATGTATATAAATAAAATTTTATTTTATTTGATGTGAATAAATAAAGCAAATGCAAGTACTTATCTTGTTTTTCTCCCGCAATTTGATCTTGG
This sequence comes from Cibotium barometz, assembly GCF_041138505.1. Classification (NCBI taxonomy): domain Eukaryota; kingdom Viridiplantae; phylum Streptophyta; class Polypodiopsida; order Cyatheales; family Cibotiaceae; genus Cibotium; species Cibotium barometz. The sequence continues at coordinate 39,009,587 of NC_141096.1, forward strand.
TTGAAGCTGAACAAAGAAGTTGTTCAATGGCTTAATTGAATTCTCGTCGCTTCAAACAAATCCCGAACGATTCCGCGTGATTCCCGAGACTTGGGCTAGTCGAATTGTTGATGAAATAATTTCTTTGCACTTTGAAACCTACTGAAACAGTGCTCTAAACCTTGCCCAATCTCTGTAATATTTTTTGCAATTTTTTCAGAATTTTTTAGAAATGATTTTGGAATTTTCTGGCCTTTTCTAGGCAATTTTTAAGCCTTTAAAAACCTGTAAATCACTTTTCTGCACCCAAAAATTTTCAGAATTAGAAACCTTTTGAATTTCTTTTTAAATTTGAAAATAGGAGAAGTAAAGGCTCAAAAAGGTGATGTGACTTGCATGGGGTTTGGGAAAAGTAAGATTTGATTAGGCTTATGGAGGATAAGCTTTGGAATTTTTTTTAAAATCATATCCACACGCCGATTTGCGCCGGCAGGCTGCGCCGATTTTCCTCATGGCTTTTGTGATTTTTTTTATGGCTTTTCGAGAGATTTACATGCTCCGTCCGTTATGGATTTACTAGTGCTTGAAGCTTTCTGATTTTTGAGAGAATACTGTGAGGCTTCTGGCTATGGGGATTTCATCCATGCGGTCAGATTTTGATTTCTCTGAGTATTTAGAAAAACCACTTTTTGATAGAGAGGGATGGTTTTGCAGGGTGGTGAGTGGGTTTGAGAGTAGATCTAGTTTTGAATCTTTGACCTTTGGGTAAAGACCTACAAAACACCCTTCTGTCCAATGGATAAATTCCTGTACTTTCTTGATTTTTGAGAAGTTGAAGCCCTTTCCTACCTTCTACACAAATCTCCTAGCCCAAGCTCTGATACCACTGCAACCGGAATCTTATTCTAGGATTGATTGTGGAAGAGTAGAGAATTCACAAGAATTGATTCAACCATAAAAACCATTGCTTTGCAAGCTTCAACTAAATCAAATTAATTGAAATTCAAACACTTAACAAAATTAAAATACTTAGCTCAATAGACCCTGTTGGGTGCAATCTTCCCCCCTCTTGTGCGTGGCCTCTCCCCACACAAGAGTATTTCTTTATTAGCTTTCTTTCCACCAAAATTAGGCCATAGTCCCAAAATATACAAAAATGTGCTTTTTAGAGAGCACGGCACTCTTCTTTTACAAAAAGAGAGTGTCAAATATTGGGACTAGGGTAAAGCCATAGGCTTTAATAAATTCCACATAATAAATGTATCTTTCCTAAAGTTCAAAATGGAAAAATTATTTGCTAAGGTTGCAAGCTTCTATGCTTGCCAAAAATGAAATGTGATGAACCATGACATTTCTTCCAAAGTAAACTCTTCAGTTCCCATAGCCTTCATCACCTGAAAATATAAGCCCAATTAATAATTAAATTAATCCCACAAATATTAAACAGGCACAAATCATAACCAACTCATGACTATCAGGCGTAAGTACCCTAGGAATCACCCTGCCATATGAACCTAACTGAAATAATCATAGATGGCCTCAAACATACGTCATATACCGCACGTATTAATATTTATAGTGGTGTCACCCACGATATTAACCTAGCCGGTATGACGCAAGAGTAACTTAGGCATCCCCAAATTACTCAAGAGGGAGAAATAATATTTTTCTAGAGGACTTAAAATATATTCTCATAACACCCGGCTCCCTCATGTTTATCGTCAACATGACAACAATGAAGTAGGGAGTCTAGGGGTGCTAGTAGACTTGCTAGTAGAGGGAGAGCTGGCTGCTTTGCTTTGGCAAAAGCAGAACTAGGTCTCCTCATGTGTCTCCCCAATAGGGGGGCACTTCATCTGCTCAATATGAGCCAGCCCCCAACAAACCGATTCCACCATTTGATCCACGCACCCTACCGTACAATGTGGATGTTGATGATGCTCTCGTGAATCGCGATGCACGAGGGAAAAACAAGTCATGAACTGCATGCATGTACTTGCCTACTTGGAGTTTATGAAATCCTTCAAAAAGTGGAAAGCATAAGACGAGCTTTCAAAGAATATTGCATTGATGTGCTTAAGTTGAAGTTCCATGTTCCACATGTGGGCCTTTGCTTCTCAGAGGAGTGGATGAAGAGCAGAATAAAGCTTTTGCTCTCTAATAGGAGAGTGAACATCAAGAGAGCCGCAAAGAATAATTTGGAAAATCCCTGCGTTTGCACGCATGAGGAATGGAGACACACGCAGCTTCGTGAGAAAGCACCCACATGCTTTTCAACAACAAGTGGCGGGGGGCGACTGCTTCTTCCCGACTACGGAAGCGAGGGGCTTCACACTTCAGCTCTGGAGGACAGTCCTCCATCATTGCTCATTTCGTAAGTACCTATGTTACTAATTATTTTTCTCTCCTCTTTCATTTTGTTTTATACTATTTTATTTTCTTTAACTAATTGTATATTTTTTTAATTGTTTTTTGTAGAGGGAGGTTTTTGGGAGTGACTCAACAAAGGAGGAGTACGACTATGGCTACATATCCCCCCATCCACAATTGTGGGTGTGGATGCATACGCGAGCCATACACTTGGACGAGTCCGTTTCTGGGACTCAAGAAGACGAGGTGAGTAGTGAAACAACCCTTCTCTTATCTATATCTAATTGTATTTTATTGCCCTATGCCTACCTTGTTCTTGATGGCATGTATGCAGGATGAAGGGGGAGAGGAAGAGGAAGATCTAGATAACAAGCATGAAGTGGTAGAAGGAAGTGAAGAGGAGGACAATGACGATGATATTGCGCACTTGGAATCCGATGGGGATTCCGATTAGCCACCTCTTCATTAATATATTATATATATATATGGCAAAGTCCCGATAATTTGTAAAATATAATAAATCTTGGGCTCACTTGCATTCCTCTCAATCTGTGTTTTTCATGTTTATGTTTGTATCATAAAATTGTGACTCTATTTTAATTAAAAAATAGAGTTGGGGTAGCCTGGGCAGTCCTTGCAGACTCCCGACTCTACACCAGCTTTTTTTATTATGCACTACTTTCGCCTACTGAGCATCGAAACATCACTTTGCTGAGTCGATACTACTGAGCAATGATACTTTGTAGCTATTTTTGCTGCTCTGCAGTAGCAAACCCCTTTGCAGTAAAAATAGCAGCTTTTTTAGCAACTAAATAGCCCGACATCTCCCTATCCTTTTAGTTATAAAAGCGCTGCTATTTTTGCTGCTGCACCCTCATTCTGTTGTAGTGTAGCCTGGGCAGTCCTTGCAGACTCCCGACTCTACACCAGCTTTTTTTATTATGCACTACTTTCGCCTACTGAGCATCGAAACATCACTTTGCTGAGTCGATACTAGTGAGCAATGATACTTTGTAGCTATTTTTGCTGCTCTGCAGTAGCAAACCCCTTTGCAGTAAAAATAGCAGCTTTTTTAGCAACTAAATAGCCCGACATCTCCCTATTCTTTTAGTTATAAAAGCGCTGCTATTTTTGCTGCTGCACCCTCATTCTGTTGTAGTGTAATCTATACCAAACTTGAGAAACCAAACATGTGTCATGAGGGTTTCTAACAAAGAAGTGGTGGTTCCATTACGTGACAAGAATGAAGTAACACTCAATGCTGTTTATGACCTTGTCCAAAGACCTTGTTTTAAAGCAATGGTTCACCTCTACATCAAAAAGCACTCTTGGTGAACATTGAAGATCCACCTTCTCCATCGAAGATCCTTTCTGATGAACTCTCTAAATCACCCATATTCCCAAAGAAGGAACCAATCCCAAGTATACATATTCAAAACTATAATAAATCTCCATGAAGGTGACCATTCCATTTATCAAGGTTTGGGGTAGATGCCACATCGTTTAAAGGAAGTGCTGCCCACACTATGTCTCAAGAACCTCTTCTACTAGTGTCACCAAGGAAGCAGCAAGATCTCAACCACGCAACCTTATCTATAATAGCCACTCCTAAAAACAATTACCAACTGCCATTGATGGCACCAATGGTCCAACCCATGTCTACATCACACCAACAAAAGGATGAAAATTCTACTAGAAGGAAAAATCCTCGATTGACATCACACCAACAAAAGAAAATGCTCACACTAAGGGATCCTCACCATCATCAATAGCCCCTCTATTTCCAACTCCACAACCCGTCATTAAAAACCAATGTTATATCATGCCCGTGACTCCTCATAATCATGCCAACAAATCTTCTTCCAAATACACAAAGTCATGGTATTTTTTCTCTCTCATCATGTTGGAACCAGTAAAGTCCTCTCCCCTCAGTATGCACGTAGTATTATCATCGTAATTCTTACAAGAATCACACCTGTGATTCTTGTCTCTACTTTATCAATTTTACTTGGCTATCTTAAATTCCATTATTACCATCTCTAACATGTGTTTTCCCTTGTTCTTAATGCATATAAATCATCATCTATGCTTGTACTAAAAAGGCATAAAAAGGCAGTTAGCTCAAATGGTAATAATAGAAATGACTATGTTTCTTTTTATTTTTCTTCCTATCAATGGGCGTGGAGAGGAATTATTCCTTCTTTCGCACCACATCACTTACCACACGTAGAGACCGTCCAAGTGGAAAGGGTAGAAACGAAAAGACAAAGATGATTTTTGTGCATCCGAAAAGACAGATAAAGGTTGAATGGGAAGAGATATGACCACCCTTTGGATAAGGGGTGGTAAACAAGTGATGAAATGGTAGACAAGAGGTGAAAAAGGCAAACATGTGGTGAAAAGGTAGACACAGGAATTCATAAAATGGATAACTATTGAGGAGAGAAGACTTTAAAGGGGAAGATTAAAGGATAACCTCTCTAACAATATGGTAAAAGTGTGGAATTAAGGTTACCATTTGTAACATTATGATCAAAAGGGCCAACAAATGACTACATTTTTGGTTCATAAATGAAGAAGGATGGTCCAAAAAGGACACAATGAAGTACAAATCACCTACTGGAGAATGAAGAGAAAGGATTTCTCTCTCTCTCTCTCTCTCTCTCTCTCTCTCTCTCTCTCTCTCTCTCTCTCTCTCAGACACACACACACAACACACACACACACACATAGAAACACACACATGTACACATGATTTCTCAAAGGAGCAAGGGAAGTGAGAGTTGGAGAGGAAAGATTATAATAATCTATGATATTACAAAACACACACAGGGGTGGGTGTGTGTGTGTGTGTGTAATTTACATAAGGAATTGTGAAGAACTTATTTAAGAGTAGTTGGCATGATGATGCTTGGTAGAAGGAAAGCACTTACTATTGTCTTTAATTTAATATAGTACTACTGTAAGCCTCACGTTTAGTTCCTTATGGTCTTCAACTTGGTTTACCAACTTCATAATTTAAAGGTATGGTTCCATCAAATCTTTTCACATACACAGAGTTAACCCTTTTCACATAGACAAAGTCTTATCATTTAATCTTATATGCAGGCGAGCTTATCATCAAGCCAACAATCGACGCCATGGTGGGGGCAATCTCACTTAGCTTATCGAGGCAAACCACGCCTCTGATAGGCATAGGTCCGAGTGGTGCAGGCCTGTCACGGTATGGCTGTGATGAGCGTACACCACCTACCTCGACTAGACCCACCCCTGCTCCCTCATGTTCATCTTCAACACGACAACAACATAGTAGGGAGTCTAGGGGTGCTAGTAGACATGCTAGTAGAGGGAGAGTAGATTGCTTTGCTTTGGCAAAATCAAAACTAGGTCTCCTGATCCATCTCCCCACCAATAGTGGGGCTCTTGATTTGCTCCTATTATGAGCTAGCCCTCAGCAGACCAATTCCACCATTTGATCCACGCACCCTACCATACAATGTGGATGTCGATGGTGCCCTCGTGAATGGATGCACGAGGGAAAAGCTAGTGATGAACTATATGCATGTACTTGCTAACTTGGAGTTTATGAACTCCTTCAAAAAGTGGAAAGCACAAGACGAGCTTTCAAAGCAATATTGCATTGATGTGCTTAAGTCGAAGTTCCATTTTCCACAACATGAGGGCCTTTGCTTCTCAGAGGAGTGGATGAAGAGAAGAATAAAGCTTTTGCTCTCTAATAGGAGAGCAAACATCAAGAGAGCGGCAGAGAATAATTTGGAAAATCCCAACGTTTGCAGCTTCATGAGAAAGCACCCACATGCTTTTCAACCACACAAGCACCGGTGAGTGCTTCCTGACTACGGAAGCGATGGGCTTCGCACTTTGGCTCAGGAGGAAAGTCCTCCTTCATTGCTCATTTTCGTAAGTACCTATGTTGCTAAATATTTTCTTCTCCTCTTTCATTTTGTTTTATACTATTTTATTTTCTTTAACTAATTGTATATTTTCTTAATTGTTTTATGTAGAGGGAGGTTGTTGGGAGTGACCCAACAAAGGAGGAGTATGACTATGGCTACATATCCCCCCGTCCACAATTATGGGCGTGGATGCATACACGAGGCATACACTTGGACGAGTTAGTTTTTGGGACTCAAGAAGACGAGGTAAGTATTGAAACAACCCTTCTCTTATCTATATCTAATTGTATTTTATTGCCCTATGCCTACCTTATTCTTGATGGCATGTATGCAGGATGAAAGGGGAGAAGAAGAAGATCCAGATTACGAGCATGAAGTGGTAGAAGGAAGTGAAGAGGAGGACGGAGACGATGATAATGCACACTTGGAATCTGATGGGATTCCAATTAGCCACCTCTCAATCGATATTTTTTTTGTATATATGGCCAAAGGCTCGATAATTTGTAAAATATAAGAAATTATGGGCTCACTTGCATTCCTCTCAATCTATGTGTTTTCCATGTTTATGTTTGTATCATAAAACAATGACTCTATTTTAATTAAAAAACAGAGTTGGGGCAGCCTGGGCAGCCTTGTGTAGACTCCCTAGTCTACACCAGATTTTTTTATTTTGCAGTACTTTTGCCTACTGACAGCGAAACATCGCTCTGCCGAGTCGTTGCTCACAGCAATGATACTTTGTAGCTATTTTTGCTGCTCTGCAGAGCGAACCCGTTGTAGTAAAAATAGTAGCTTTTTTAGTAACTAAATAGCCCGAAATCTCCATATCCTTCTAGTTATAAAAGTGCTGCTATTTTTGCTGCTACACCCTCATTTCGCTGTCGTGTAATCTATATCAAGCTTAAGCAATCAAACATATGTCATGAAGGTTTCTAACAAAGAAGTGGTGGTTCCATTACGTGACAAGAATGAAGTAACACTCAATGCTATTTATGACCTTGTCCAAAGACCTTGTTTTAAAGCAAAGATAAGCCTCTACATTAGAAAGCACTCTTGGTGAACATTGAAGATCCACCTTCTCCATTGAAGATCCTTTGTGATGAACTCTCTAAATCAGCCATATTCCAAAAGAAGGAACCAATCCCAAATCGACATATTCAAAACTGTAAAAAATCTCCATGAAGGTGACCATTCCATTTATCAAGGCTTGGGGTAGATGCCACATCTTCTGAAGGAAGAGCTACCCAGGTTACAGTCACTACGTCTCAAGAACCTCTTCTACTAGTGTCACCAAGGAAGCAACAAGATCTCAACCACAAAACCTCGTCTATAACAGCCACTCCTAAAAACAATTACCAATCACCAATGATGGCACCAATGGTCAATGTCTAACAAAGAACTCAAGCATGAAAATTCTACTAAAAGGAAAAATCCTCGATTAACATCACACCAACAAAAGAAAATGCTCACACCAAGGGATCCTCACCATCAATAGCCCCTCTATTTCCAACTCCTTATCCTTGTCATTAACAACCAAGGTTATATCATGCCTGTGACTCCTCATATAGTCACGCTAACAAATCTTCTTCCAAATACAGAAAGTCTTGGTATGTTTTCTTTCTCTCATCATGTTGGAACCAATAAAGTCCTCTCCCCCCCTCAGTATACATGCAATATTATCATCGTAATTCTTACAAGAATCACGCATGTGATTCTTGTCCCTACTTTATCACGTTGACTTGGCTATCTTAAATTCCACATCAGCACCATCTCTAACATGTGTTTTCCCTCGTTATTAATGCATATATCAATCATCATCTAGTGTAAATATAGGATTTTTATCACCATGATTATTCATTAATCATGGTCATGATATCTAACCCCTGTAAAATCATAGAGGCTAAAACTCACTCAACTGTGCGACAACATGGCCATAGTCATTTCTCATCATATTTCCAATCCAAATACAATTTCATAGAAGTTTCACCATCGTGATTCTCAAAATCACACCTATACTTGATTCATAAAGAAGAATAGTCTTGATCTGGCCAATCATCCTTGTCCACAATCCAAGGAAGCAACTACTAAGTGGCTTCACTTTTTACTCACCCAATGGTGGAAACCTCGTCATCAACACCTTCCTGGTACATCTCTGTATGGAGAGACCATGGTGGGTGTATGCACGACCCATGGTAGGACCCATTACCTGGAATTCCTTAAAGTTTGGCCTCCCCACATCAATAGCTAATAATCTTGTTGAAATGTCCTTTGACCCTTTACAACAAATGGCTCCACACAACCTTACAAGTCAAGTAAATCCTTTCAATTGTTTTGATTACACAACAGCTCCAACATGAGTTTAAGGACTCGCACTTGTGTACTTCATTATGTATCAACTTGACCAATGGTCATAGAGTACCTAGTTGTTCTTAATAGATAAAAAAAGCATATGGGAAGTAAAGTAGGCTAGGTCACTACAAGATCCTCTAAGAGCCTGCAAAGAGACACTAACAAACTATAAAATCCCCGCTAGCCTCGATAAATGTTGTAATCGTGCTATGATTGTGCAAAAAAGAAGAAGAAGGAAGCACCTGCAATGGCCCTCGCCCCAATTAGGCTCCCATCTACTATTAACTTTTTTATTTACTAAATAGCTTCCTCATCCCTCTAGAGGATTAAAGACATGCAACATCTACTTATCAACACACCAAGCATACACCTACCCCTGGATAAAGTCTTTAGTGCAATTAGGAGGACGTGATCAACATGAGGAAGGAGGGGATGTTAACCTATTTTAGGGTTAACAAGGCTCACCACACCTAATTATATGCCAAAGCATGAGTAATCTATATCAAATGTCAAGGATATGCCTTCCTATAACCCCTTATGTTTCCAAAGCATGAGTTAATGACCCCTTATGCATTGTGCATTTGTCTCTCCTGCCCATCTAGTGCGCATTCCCACCATTGATTAATTTAGTGTGGAAAAAAGCTAGAGTCCAGCACATGGTGAAAAACCTCCATCTCTAAATATCGGAGGTAACTTTGACGAATTTACAATAGGCTGAATGTTTTTATAGCTTAGAGTACCCAAAGTCCTCAAAGACTTGGACTCTAAAATTTACAAGTAATTTTCAAACTTCACCTCGCCGGTGCCGGTGCAAAACTTCCCTGTACCCAACTTCAAGGTCGTAAGATGACGGGGTGTGGCCTCCAGCCTTGATTTCTGACGGGTAGCCCTGCCCTTCAAAATTGACAGGTCAAAATGCTCAAGGACGTCAAACAGCCCTTTCACTTTTTCAAACGCGTAGCCTGGACGGTGGTTTTGTGAGTGCGGGCGTCTTCTAGACGAGACCCCTAGGATAAGGCCTCTTGAACAGATTATACTTGATTTCTAATGCACCTTCTAAAAATATTTTTGAACTTCTGTTTCGGGGGAACTTATTTTAATAAGAAGAGATATTTTTCCATCCCAAAATATTCAAATTGCGAATAACCTCTCTCTACAACATTTTTTCTCTAGGGTCAAAACAGGCAGAAACAAGATCTTTTATATTTCTGAAGAGGGGATTGATACAGGGGAAGATACTGGATATCCTGTGAGGCTGGGGAGGAATCTTACAACCCCTGTGGTAAAATAGTTAAGAATAACTGAATTTTACCAAAAGAATCTTATGGTAGAGCTTGCTTCGAGAAAGAAATAGACATGTAATGAGTATGTCAAGAATATGCTTTTTGTTCATAGGCAACCTCAAGTCAAAAGCGGATTCTCCATGTGTTGGCTTTGGGATGATATGATGGCATATTAGGGATAGATTGGTTAGTGCCTAGAAAGACCAAGATATAAAAGCGGGTTTTCATGTTTGGAGATGATAGAAAAGATTATTACTTATAGGGTCAAAGATGTGATGTAGAATTTAGAATGATGTCTACTTTGCAACAGAGCAAGAAAAGTATTTTATGTAGTATACTATTTGCTTATTAATAGTAAGTTACCATTGTGAAGTTAGTAAGTGTAGGATCAAAAATATATATCTATTGTGGAGATTGGAAGTCCATCAATAGAAAGATTATATAGCCACATTTGTCGTAAAGTTTGAAAGTGTTTCTCTTTCTAAGCTCCTTAATTGAAGAAAGAATAGATGATCGCTTTCTTGTTGAAGAAATTTGACTAAGCCTAAAGCTGCAAGCAAAGTGAAAATAAGAGTTTGCAAATTGATTGATTACCTTGGAGTTTAAGATAATACGATGATAATGTTTTTCATCAGATTTATTATTGTTTATTAAGTTGTGATTCCAAGAAAGCTTGTTTATGACATGGATAGTGATTGATTTACAAGATCAAGATACCTTGTGTAATGCCTCAAGATCTATCTAGTTTCTTATTTGGAGTTAAATTTTATGGAATTAAGATGAGTTTAGGAGACCTACTAAACTCTAGTGTATACATGACTAGCTTAACATATATAATAGTTTATCTAAGATAAGATCTATTAGAGATATGAATGAAAGAGAGCACAATACTGAGAGAAAATAATGGTATCGTATTGAAATAGATGCAGTGGTTACTGAGTATGTTGATTTTATCCAAGAGATAGGTAAGAAATGAAGAATCAAGTTAAGAGCTTATTATATTAAGTTAAGATCTTAGATAAGCAAGTTGTTGTCATTTTTTTTCCAAGGCTACTTGAGGAAATCTCAAGACAAAGACATATGGATATTTATGGTTTTCTTGAAAGTTAAAAGCATATGACTTCTCAAGTACTATATCAAGTATAATAGTTGAATAAGAAAAAAAACTATTTCTCAAGAGCTAATGATTGAGGATAAAATATTTTTATCGTCGAGGACAATGATTTTTTAACGAGGCGAGAATGTAACATACCTCCAAGATTAACCAAGTTATGATTAAAGATAATCTTAAGTTTTTGATGTTACAGATTTCAGTATGAATTGCAGCAAGTTTTTAGCAAATTTTTAGAGTAGGCAAAAATTCGAAGTGTCAAAATTAAGTGAAAATTCAAAATTTAATTTTCAATTAGTTAGTGTGTTGGAAGAAAGCCTTTAAGTGTGTATATAGACATGCAAATCGAAGTTTCATAAACAAATAAAACGTGACCTATTTTGGGAGTCAACTTTCACATATAGCTAATTTTGGAAATTCCGCCCACCCTGGGTGGGTTGTAGACTGCACAGATTTTAGTAATTTTAAGTACCCACACGACTAGTTTCTGATAACTGTGCATGAAGTTATACCTGTTGCAAAATACAGCCCTAACAATAGATCTCAGAGGCTTGCCAAATCTATAAACAACCCTTCCACAACTTTTGGAGAGTAGACATGGATTCGCAATCAATCAAGACATCAGCAAATATATCAGGGAAGTACACAAACACTCTTTTTATTATTTTGCTCTAAATTCTTTTGAGATTAAATAAATAAATCAATAAGCATGTATATGAGAGAATTTGAGTTCAGGTATGGCATGCTTAATGGTTAACTTTATTAATTATAAATGATCACCTTAGTCTAAAGACTCATAGAATAAACACTTTTGGACATAAAGTATTAGAAGATAGAATATTTGACTAGTTTGTGACTAGATTTTAGGTATAACCTTCATTAAGGGTTATTTTACGAGAAGCATTTATCTTTCCATGTGTTTAGAATTAGATTTTGACATGAAGACAAAAGTTTAAGATGACAGAAAACTCTACAAGAGGGTATGAGACGCTAGAAAGGTAAATCCCTTTCCTTTTTTAGTTATTCGAGAGGGACACTTGGCTGTTTTGACAGTTTTATCCTTAAAACACAACTTTGACCGTTTTGAATGCTCTCAAAGAGATCTTAGAGCTCATTTTTAGAGAACCATCACTGAGACATGTTTTATAGCAGCATTAGAAGTCCTAAAACTTTGTAGTTTTGACTTTTCCCTAATTCTAAATAGATTGAAAGATATTAGTCTCCCAAAGAGACCAGTTGTTAGGCTTTGCCTTAGAAATTGCTATCAAGATTGACTACCTTGTCTATATAGACCAGATGGACTAATACGTAAGCATAGTAATGACTTAGATATAGCAACTAGAGATAATCTTACTAGTTAGAACGTGATAATTCAAAGACTAAGAGAAGTTAAGGACTGTTTAAATTAAAAGTTTGTTTCTATACTTGAGGTTGATTTTGATTGATTTGAATATGCTTGTCTTGAAAGACTGGATTACAGATCAGTGTAAGATAATAAGAATGACTTATGATTGCTTTGTTCTGAAATGAATGATTGATATGCATGTGTATGATGAGACTTGACATGAGATTTTGAGATTGGGACAAGGAAAGTCGGACAGAGAACGAGATTTATGCCCTCTGGGCGTCATGTGGTAGAACCCAAAGAGGACGAGATTCAGAAAGAGGCATACTTGGGATAGTCGTGATGTGGAGGTTAGGTGGACGTGCAATGATAAGCCTCTACATTAGAAAGCACTCTTGGTGAAAATTGAAGATCCACCTTCTCCATTGAAGATCCTTTGTGATGAACTCTCTAAATCAGCCATATTCCAAAAGAAGGAACCAGTCCCAAATCGACATATTCAAAACTGTAAAAAATCTCCATGAAGGTGACCATTCCATTTATCAAGGCTTGGGGTAGATGCCACATCTTTTGAAGGAAGAGCTACCCAGGTTACAGTCACTACGTCTCAAGAACCTCTTCTACTAGTGTCACCAAGGAAGCAACAAGATCTCAACCACAAAACCTCGTCTATAACAGCCACTCCTAAAAACAATTACCAATCCAATGATGGCACCAATGGTCAACAAACCCATTTCTAACAAAGAACTCAAGCATGAAAATTCTACTAAAAGGAAAAATCCTCGATTAACATCACACCAACAAAAGAAAATGCTCACACCAAGGGATCCTCACCATCAATAGCCCCTCTATTTCCAACTCCTTATCCTTGTCATTAACAACCAAGGTTATATCATGCCCGTGACTCCTCATATAGTCACGCCAACAAATCTTCTTCCAAATACAGAAAGTCTTGGTATGTTTTCTTTCTCTCATCATGTTGGAACCAATAAAGTCCTCTCCCCCCCTCAGTATACATGCAATATTATCATCGTAATTCTTACAAGAATCACGCATGTGATTCTTGTCCCTACTTTATCACGTTGACTTGGCTATCTTAAATTCCACATCAGCACCATCTCTAACATGTGTTTTCCCTCGTTATTAATGCATATATCAATCATCATCTAGTGTAAATATAGGATTTTTATCACCATGATTATTCATTAATCATGGTCATGATATCTAACCCCTGTAAAATCATAGAGGCTAAAACTCACTCAACTGTGCGACAACATGGCCATAGTGATTTCTCATCATATTTCCAATCCAAATACAATTTCATAGAAGTTTCACCACCGTGATTCTCAAAATCACACCTATACTTGATTCATAAAGAAGAATAGTCTTGATCTGGCCAATCATCCTTGTCCACAATCCAAGGAAGCAACTACTAAGTGGCTTCACTTTTTACTCACCCAATGGTGGAAACCTCGTCATCAACACCTTCCTGGTACATCTCTGTATGGAGAGACCATGGTGGGTGTATGCACGACCCATGGTAGGACCCATTACCTGGAATTCCTTAAAGTTTGGCCTCCCCACACCAATAGCCAATAATCTTGTTGAAATGTCCTTTGACCCTTTACAACAAATGGCTCCACACAACCTTACAAGTCAAGTAAATCCTTTCAATTGTTTTGATTACACAATAGCTCCAACATGAGTTTAAGGACTCGCACTTGTGTACTTCATTATGTATCAACTTGACCAATGGTCATAGAGTACCTAGTTGTTCTTAATAGATAAAAAAAGCATATGGGAAGTAAAGTAGGCTAGGTCGTAAGATGACGGGGTGTGGCCTACAGCCTTGATTTCTGACGGGCAGCCCTGCCCTTCAAAATTAACAGGTTTGGTCGAATATAGTAAGCTTTTTCGTATTTAAGTGTCATTCACTTTTTAAATTTGCAAACACTAATATTTTGGTATTAGGGCCAAAATGCTCAAGGACGTCAAACAGCCCTTTCACTTTTTCAAGCGCGTAGCCTGGACGGTGGTTTTGTGAGTGCGGGCGTCTTGTAGACGAGACCCCTAGGATAAGGCCTCTTGAACAAATTATACTTGCTTTCTAATGCACCTTCTAAAAATATTTTTGAACTTCTGTTTCGGGGGAACTTATTTTAATAAGAAGAGATATTTTTCCATCCCAAAATATTCAAAATGTGAATAACCTCTCTCTAGAACATTTTTTCTCTAGGATCAAAACAGGCATAAACAAGATCTTTTATATTTCTCAAGAGGGGATTGATACAGGGGAGGATACTGGACATCCAGTGAGAAATTTCAGTAATGAATTGCAGCAAGTTTTTAGCAATTTTTCAGAGCAGGCAAAAATTCGAAGTGTCAAAATTAAGTGAAAATTCAAAATTTATTTTCCAATTAGTTAGTGTGCTGGAAGAAAGCCTTTAAGTGTGTATATAGACATGCAAATCGAAGTTTCATAAACAAATAAAACGTGACCTATTTTGGGAGTCAACTTTCACATATAGCTGATTTTGGAAATTCCGCCCACCCAGGGTGGGTTGTAGACTGCACAGATTTTAGTAATTTTAAGTACCCACACAACTAGTTTCTGATAACTGTGCATGAAGTTATACCTGTTGCAAAATACAGCCCTAACAATAGATCTAAGAGGCTTGCCAAATCTATAAACAGCCCTTCCACAACTTTTGGAGAATAGACATGGATTCCCAATCAATCAAGACATCAGCAAATATATCAGGGAAGTACACAAACACTCTTTTTATTATTTTGCTCTAAATTCTTTTGAGATTAAATAAATAAATCAATAAGCATGTATATGAGAGAATTCGAGTTCAGGTATGGCATGCTTAATGGTTAACTTTATTAATTATAAATGATCGCCTTAGTCTAAAGACTCATAGAATAAACACTTTTGGACATAAAGTATTAGAAGATAGAATATTTGACTAGTTTATGACTAGATTTTAGGTATAACCTTCATTAAGGGCTATTTTACGAGAAGCATTTATCTTTCCATGTGTTTAGAATTAGATTTTGACATGAAGACAAAAGTTTAAGACGACAGAAAACTCTACAAGAGGGTATGAGACGCTAGAAAGGTAAATCCCTTTCCTTTTTTAGTTATTCGAGAGTGGGACACTTGGCTGTTTTGACAGTTTTATCCTTAAAACACAACTTTGACCGTTTTGAATGCTCTCAAAGAGATCTTAGAGCTCATTTTTAGAGAACCATCACTGAGACATGTTTTATAGGAGCATTAGAAGTCCTAAAACTTTGTAGTTTTGACTTTTTCCTAATTCTAAATAGATTGAAAGATATTAGTCTCCCAAAGAGACCAGTTGTTAGGCTTTGCCTTAGAAATCGCTATCAAGATTGACTACCTTATCTATATAGACCAAATGGACTAATATGTAAGCATAGTAATGACTTATAGCAACTAGAGATAATCTTACTAGTTAGAACGTGATAATTCAAAGACTAAGAGAAGTTAAGGACTGTTTAAATTAAAAGTTTGTTTCTATACTTGAGGTTGATTTTGATTGATTTGAATATGCTTGTCTTGAAAGACTGGATTACAGATCAGTGTAAGATAATAAGAATGACTTATGATTGCTTTGTTCTGAAATGAATGATTGCTATGCATGTGTATGATGAGACTTGACATGAGATTTTGAGATTCGGACAAGGAAAGTCGGACAGAGAACGAGATTTATTCCCTCTGGGCATCATGTGGTAGAACCCAAAGAGGACGAGATTCAGAAAGAGGCATACTTGGGATAGTCCTGATGTGGAGGTTAGGTGGACGGGCATCGGAGAAAGCCCTAGATTGCTGGATTTTGGTCATTATGACTAACCATGTTGTCGAGCATGGTGATGGTGATAGAATCTTAAGATACACATATACATTGTGAATGATTGAGATGCTATGCTATAATTGATAGTAGAGATTTATATCATGTGAATGTTTATTTGAGATTACATGATTCTTTGCTTATGTGATAAGAATCTTGGATATGGCATCCATACTTGTTCGCTATTTGAGAAGGTTCATTTGATTGTATTGCTATGTAGAAATAGCACAATTAAGTGAGTTTCAATGTTTGCTTAGATTACATTGTACGATTAAGATATGGCTAGAATACGAGACCATTACAATGCTGTTTATGACCTTGTCCAAAGACCTTGTTTTAAAGCACTTCTGGTGAACATTGAAGATCCACCTTCTCCATCGAAGATCCTTTGTGATGAACTCTCTAAATCCGCCATATTCCGAAGGAAGGAACCAATCCCAAATCTACATATTCAGAACTGCAAATCTCCATTAAGGTGACCACTAAGCTGCCTAGGATATAGTCACTATGTCTCAAGAACCTCTTCTACTAGTGTCACCAAGGAAGCAGCAAGATCTCAACCACAAAACCTCGTCTATAACAGCCACTCCCAAAAACAATTACCAATCGCCAATGATGGCACCAATCCCATGTCTAACAAAAAACTCAAGGATAAAAATTATACTAAAAGGAAAAATCCTCGATTGACATCACAGCAAAAGAAAATGCTCACACCAAGGGATCGTCTCACCATCAATAGCCCCTCTATTTCCAACTCCACAATCCTTGTCTTAACAACCATGGTTATATCATCCCCGTGACTCCTCATAATCACGCCAACATATCTTCTTCCCCAAAGACACAAAGTCATGGTGTTTTTGCTTTCTCTCATCATGTTGGAACCAGTAAAGTCCTCTCCCCTCAGTATACATGCAATATTATCATCATAATTCTTACAAGAATCATGCATGTGATTCTTGTCTCTACTTTATCACATTGACTTGGCTATCTTAAATTCCATTAGCACCATCTCTAACATGTGTTTTCCCTTGTTCTTAATGCATATCAATCATCATCTACTATAAATATAGGATTTTTATCACCGCGATTATTCAATAATCATGGTTATGATTTCTAACCCCTGCAAAATCACAGAGGCTAAAACTCACTCAACTGTGCGACAACATGGCCATAGTGATTTCTCATCATATTTCCAATCCAACTACAATTTCATAGAAGTTTCAACACCGTGATTCTCAAA